>NC_135912.1:7984275-8186599 GCF_964194155.1 Cetorhinus maximus | reverse complement strand
ACTGTTACTTGTTAATGTACAAACAGCATCAATCGTGGGCTGAGTGGGGATGGGGAGGGGCAGTGAATGAGAGTGGGGGAGGGTGGGGGAGACAGAGGGGGAATCATCAGTGTTTGTGCTTTTTGCGATGAGACAGGAAACCAGCTGGAGGTGGCAGGTTCCACACAGAGAGAGACACAGGATCTGGGAGGGCTCTGTGGGTGGGGGTGTGTGGGGGCTGTATCCAGTGTTTAGCCAGTGCCCAGCCTCTGGAGTAAAGCCCCCCCAACCCTTTCCCTTCCTCACACAGGATGCCCGATATATTTTTTTAAAAATGCTGGGACAGTCTTGAGGCATTTTCAGCTTCATTCCATTTGAGACCTGTTACCACTGCCTGGGTTTCATATCCGGGGAATGTGTTTGTGAAATGGTCTCTCTGTGATTGTGCAGCGTCAGCGAGGGAGAGGAGTGCTGGGATCTTGCTGTGCCTTTTGTTTCAGACTCTTTGCTTTATTTTAATCAATTTCCATTTCTCTCTCTCTCTCCCAGGGGGAATTTATCTGGAAGTTGCAGCTTTGACGATGCTGAGGGAGAATCAGTTTTTCTAGGAGGAATCCTCGAACAAGAGCTGGAACCAGAGAGAAAATAATAACAATAAATATCCACACGTCTCTTTGTCAATTTATTTTCCAAGCCTTGTGTTTGAGGCAGTCAGTGCAGGTTTGATAATAAGGGGGCAGAGGGTGGGGGTCGAGCTGTTGTACAGGGGAAAATGATCCGGGATCTTCCTGCTTCCCGTCTCTCCCGGGTTTTACTCCCATTCATGTAAAAACAGGGGGAGAGATGGGAAAGCGGGCAGCCTGTGCCCAGGCACCAGCTTCACATGGGGGCACTGAGTCAAATCCCAGCCCAGCGTCTCCACTCTCTCTCCGCGGACCGTCTCCTGGGCAGTCTCTGCCCCTCTCCCATGGGGAAATGGAGGGAAGGGCAGATTAAGCATTGCGGGGTGGGAGAATGGGGGCAGACTCGAAAGGGCTGAATGGCCTTCTGCTGTCCCTGTGCCAACCCATGTTTGTGTGGAGTGAGCGGGATGCACGGGGAAGGGGGTGTTAGACAGGGGTCTGTTCACAGGGAGGGGGGGATTAGACAGGGGTCTGTTCACAGGGAGGGGGGGATTAGACAGGGGTCTGTTCGGGGGGGGATTAGACAGGGGTCTGTTCACGGGGGGGGGGATTAGACAGGGGTCCGTTCGGGGGGGGATTAGACAGGGGTCCGTTCGGGGGGGGATTAGACAGGGGTCTGTTCGGGGGGGGATTAGACAGGGGTCTGTTCACGGGGGGGGGAATTAGACAGGGGTCTGTTCACGGGGGGGGGGATTAGACAGGGGTCTGTTCACGGGGGGGGGGGAATTAGACAGGGGTCTGTTCGGGGGGGGGGGGAATTAGACAGGGGTCTGTTCGGGGGGGGGGGGGAATTAGACAGGGGTCTGTTCGGGGGGGGGGGGGAATTAGACAGGGGTCTGTTCGGGGGGGGGGGGAATTAGACAGGGGTCTGTTCGGGGGGGGGGGGAATTAGACAGGGGTCTGTTCGGGGGGGGGAATTAGACAGGGGTCTGTTCGGGGGGGAATTAGACAGGGGTCTGTTCGGGGGGGGGGGAATTAGACAGGGGTCTGTTCGGGGGGGGATTAGACAGGGGTCTGTTCGGGGGGGGGGGGGAA
Source organism: Cetorhinus maximus (assembly GCF_964194155.1). NCBI lineage: Eukaryota > Metazoa > Chordata > Chondrichthyes > Lamniformes > Cetorhinidae > Cetorhinus > Cetorhinus maximus. Next base: position 8,184,902 of record NC_135912.1, on the reverse strand, counting down.
TTAGACAGGGGTCTGTTCGGGGGGGAATTAGACAGGGGTCTGTTCGGGGGGGGATTAGACAGGGGTCTGTTCGGGGGGGAATTAGACAGGGGTCTGTTCGGGGGGGGGATTAGACAGGGGTCTGTTCGGGGGGGGGATTAGACAGGGGTCTGTTCGGGGGGGGGATTAGACAGGGGTCTGTTCGGGGGGGGGGATTAGACAGGGGTCTGTTCGGGGGGGAATTAGACAGGGGTCTGTTCGGGGGGGGGGGATTAGACAGGGGTCCGTTCGGGGGGGGGGGATTAGACAGGGGTCTGTTCGGGGGGGGGGGATTAGACAGGGGTCTGTTCGGGGGGGGGGGGATTAGACAGGGGTCTGTTCAGGGGGGGATTAGACAGGGGTCTGTTCAGGGGGGATTAGACAGGGGTCTGTTCGGGGGGGGGGATTAGACAGGGGTCTGTTCGGGGGGGGGGATTAGACAGGGGTCTGTTCGGGGGGGGGATTAGACAGGGGTCTGTTCACTGCGGGGGGGGGATTAGACAGGGGTCTGTTCGGGGGGGGGGATTAGACAGGGGTCTGTTCACTGCGGGGGGGGGATTAGACAGGGGTCTGTTCGGGGGGGGATTAGACAGGGGTCTGTTCGGGGGGGGGATTAGACAGGGGTCTGTTCGGGGGGGGGGATTAGACAGGGGTCTGTTCGGGGGGGGGATTAGACAGGGGTCTGTTCGGGGGGGGGATTAGACAGGGGTCTGTTCGGGGGGGGGATTAGACAGGGGTCTGTTAGGGGGGGGGGATTAGACAGGGGTCTGTTCGGGGGGGGGATTAGACAGGGGTCTGTTAGGGGGGGGGGGATTAGACAGGGGTCTGTTCGGGGGGGGGGATTAGACAGGGGTCTGTTCGGGGGGGGATTAGACAGGGGTCTGTTCGGGGGGGGATTAGACAGGGGTCTGTTCGGGGGGGGGATTAGACAGGGGTCTGTTCGGGGGGGGGGGATTAGACAGGGGTCTGTTCGGGGGGGGGATTAGACAGGGGTCTGTTCGGGGGGGGATTAGACAGGGGTCTGTTCGGGGGGGGGATTAGACAGGGGTCTGTTCAGGGGGGGATTAGACAGGGGTCTGTTCACAGGGGGGGGATTAGACAGGGGTCTGTTCGGGGGGGGATTAGACAGGGGTCTGTTCGGGGGGGGGATTAGACAGGGGTCTGTTCGGGGGGGGGATTAGACAGGGGTCTGTTCGGGGGGGGGGGGATTAGACAGGGGTCTGTTCGGGGGGGGGATTAGACAGGGGTCTGTTCACGGGGGGGGATTAGACAGGGGTCTGTTCGGGGGGGTGGGAGCAAGTTCATGAGTGATTAAAGTTTAAAATGGAGAGTTTATCTTGTGAGTGTGACAGGGACAGAGTGTGAGAGATAGTGAGATGGGGCAGGGGAGAGGAGTGTTTTTAGATGGGGGGGTTTAAGGGAGGGCTGTCCTCATGGGGAGGTGGGGGTATTAATCGGGGGCTGTTCGGGCAGGGGGGGAATCAGACAGTAGTTTGCAATTTTTGTGTGGGGCGGGTGTGAAATATGGAGGAGCAAAAATGGTGAGGGTGGGGCTGGAATAAATTCAGAGGGGGGAGAAATCGAGGTGCTCCCCCAAATTTGAGGAGGGACCAGAACTGAGAGAGGTGGGGGGTTGGGGGGGCTTTGAGGGCGGAGCCTCCAATAATGAGGGCGGGGCCATTCTCTGGAAAACGGAGGCTGGGGCAAAATTGAGGGGACCAAAAGGCAAAGTGGGGGAAGGGGAAATAAATGAATGAGTTTCTCCCCCCCAACCGGATATTGAGGTTGGGGAGAATTAAGTGGGCCCACAGAACGGAGGCGATTCATGGGTGATTGGGAATGTGTCCCTCACAGCACATCACCAATTCCAGGAAACACAACTTATCCAGGGCCAGAGAGGGACAAGAAACTGAGGCCTGGAGATCCAAACAGGGCTCAGTCTCTCTCTCTCAGACACAAACTGGTATAGAGCAGACAATGCCTCACAGGGTACAGACACACACACAGTCCCAGCACACAGGGTACAGACACACACACAGTCCCAGCACACAGGGTACAGAAACACAGACAGGGTACAAACATACACATAGTCCCAGCACACAGGGTACAGATACAGATGTACTCAACACTCTTTACAGACCCGCCCCTCTCTGTGTTCTACACACAGTTACAAGACCCTTTCAGATAAAGTGTAAAATACCCACCTTCAGCAACCTGCATGTTGATGCCCATCGCAGGGGTGTAAGAGGGAGCAGGGGCCTCTCACCTGCCCTCTTATAGCAGAGGGTCTGTCACTCAGACCCCACTCCACTCAGAGAGGGATCCTTCACCTATCAGCCACCAGCTTTGAGTGTCTCCGTACCTGCCCCCAGGTACAGGACAGTCCGCAGTGAATTTCCCTGTGTCCAGGGAGCGGAGAGAGTGAGAGGGGGTTAACATTCTGCCAGGTGCCAGTGGAATGGTTGCTCCCATTAACCCTTTGTGCAATTAAAGACAAAAAAACAACGCACCACTGGAGCTGGAAATGTGAACCCAGCAGAGAAAAAGCTTGGACATTCTCAGCAGGTCCGGCAGCAACTGTGGACAGGGAGACAGAGTGAATGTTTCAGGTCAACCAGCTGGGAAATCATTCTAGGGAAGGGGGTGGGGGGAGAGACAAAGATCATTTCCTGAGCTGATTTGGTTTTGGGAGTAAAAAAAAGTCATTTCAGAAGCAGCAGCGGCTACAATGGGTGGTCTTTTGTCTTTGGGTGAATGAATGAATGAATTTTAAAAATGATCAAAGCCTCTCTCCCCCTCAAACCTGTTTCACTGTCTTGTGATTGAAGTGATACAATGCCACCCTCTGCTGGCGGATCACAACTACTACAGGCACTGGTCTGAGCCTCAGAGAAGTTGGTTCATCTAGAGACAGATTGACGAAGTGTGAATACTGAAAAATATTGGAAGGGATTGAAGTTTGAGCGGGAGCTCGGATGGTGTATTTGCCTTTTTATCACCAGGCACTGTACATGAACTCTGACTCATTCTCCATTGGCGATATTGCCTGGAGATTGTAGTTGGGGATTATTTGAGGTTGCAGTGCGCTCATCTGCTGCATTTATCAGACTCTAATCCCATTCAGAATGGGAGTAGGTAAACCTACCCAAGTGTTACAGAGTGGACCTTGTTCACTGCACTGGTGGTGAATATTTAGTAACCACTCCTTTGTGTTACTCCCCCTCCCACCCCAGACCCCATCCAGGTTGTGCATTGACACGGATATAATGTAAAAAAGAAACCCACTTGGCAATTTCACTGTTTCTTTTTGCAGTTGGATTTTTGCTGAAGGGAATTGCTTTGTGTGATGGTGAAGTCTACTGCACATCTGCATCACTTCTCAAATACCAGGGGGTCATTACTCAGCAGCAACTGAATTGCGGAGCTGCCTGGAGGGGAGATGATTGGAAAAGTGGTGGAAGAAGGAAATTCCCCCATGGATTGGACTCGTACTTTGTAATCTACCATCAGTACCAGACTCCTGACCAGGGACTTGTGAGGTTTCCCAATGATAAAGCTGCAAGTTTCAGTTTTTTTGTTCGACGTGCAGTAGAGGCTATTCGCCAGCAGAGGGTGGCGGTGTATCACTTTAATCACAACACAGAGAAACAGGTTTGAGGAAAAGACAAATTGACCCTTTTTAAAATGAATTCACCCCGAGACAAAAGATCTCCCAATACAGCAGCTCCAGCTGCATCTGAAATGACTTTTAGGCTTTTTCACACCCAATGCCAAATCAGTTCCTGACATATTTGTCTTTTTCTCCCTGTAATGATCTTTCTCTTCGGGTATTGATCCAATTTCCACTTGTAAGTTAATATTGACAGCAGCTGATTCACAGAATGAGTGAGGGGGAGAGGGGGCAGGATAATGTACCTGGACAGGTGAGTGAGGGAGAGAGGGGACAGGATGATGTACCTGGACAGGTGAGTGAGGAGGTGAGGGGGCAGGATGATGTACCTGGACAGGTGAGTGAGTGGGAGAGGAGACAGGATGATGTACCTGGACAGGTGAGAGAGGGGACAGGATGATGTACCTGGACAGGTGAGTGAGGGAGAGAGGGGACAGGATGATGTACCTGGACAGGTGAGTGAGGAGGAGAGGGATTATTTTACATTCTGTATTTTCTTGCAAACAAACATATTCCAATAATAGGAGTAGAAGTACGAAATCTGTGTTATAGATTAAAGAGTTTCTAAAGAAAAGTTTCTTGCCATAATTTTTTTATTTTATTTTGCAAGTGAAGCACAACCATTTTGCCCACCATTAAGCAGCTACAAACTGGAATTTACATCAATCACCTCAACACAAAATATTATCATTCACCTTAATCCAACCCAAAGGACTCTCTAACCCCCTTTCAACACCCATTCCCCCTCTCCCCCATGAGCTTTTCACTGAGTCCAACTCTTTCCCGTTGGGTCGAGCACAACATCGAACTAAACTCGCCTCATCCTTTGGAATTTCCAATCAGGCCAAAATGCTGCAACATTTCAAACCGAAAAGCCAGTTCATGGTGACACATGGAGGTCACTGCTTTCGACGGGAGGAGGTTTGCACATTGGAAATGAAATGCTGACGAATGCTTTCCGGTGTCAGCTTGGCTTCCAAACTGCAGAGATTGTATTTTCCAATCGCCCCAAAGTAAGAACAAGGGATTGAAATGGGTTTACAGCCGGGTTGTTAGTGAACGCGGACTGCTTGACCCTAGAGGTTGGATTGTGTTGGCCTGTCAGGGTTATGCGTTTGTAGAAAGCAGCCCTGCATTGTCACAGGCAGGCCCCGTGTGCACTCCATACTGGCCCTGGGGGCCTAATCTCCATCAGAGAAGTGAGTACCAAGTGGCTGCTGATCGACCCTGGGAGGCTTCACCAGCACCGAATAAGTGAAGCTTGAACCATTGAATGGGCATCTCTCAGCTAGAACCTGGAGAGACGATGAGGGAGAGGGAGGGATGGAGTGACAGGGAGAGCTTGTGTAAACATCAGGACCCAGAGAGTGATCAAGAAAAGGGACCAAGGAAGTGATGGAAGTCACCGACATGTGAGGGGCGGGTGTATAGGACAGCGGGGAGGGAGGAGGGTGTGTGGGGGTGACCTGGAGGGCCTTCTATCTGAGGGAGTGATGTGTTGAGGAGGGAGGTTCGGTCCTCAGGGGAAGGATGGTGGGAAGCAATGGGGATAAGACCAGGCTGAAAGCTGCACCGGCCTTTGGAACTTCAGCGGGGTTTGGAGGAGCAGCGACTGTACCTCCGGCTCCTCGGAGACTAACTTTTTAAAGCGCTTGGTGGCAGCGTCTATCGGCTCCTGAACATGGAGGTTAGTTCGATCACACAGAAGAGGAGCTTCTAACAGCGGAGGCTTTCACAGCTGCTCAGTTTATCCTGGGGATCTGATAACCGGCTCTATCCTGCTCTCCCACAGTTACTGATGCAACATCCTAACGCTGAAAAACACTCTCCTGTAGTTCCTTTTCAGCCAATATTAATATAGCAGGGGGGCGAATTCCCGGCACATAATGATACAGCGAGGATCATTCCTGGTGTTCAATGGGCTCTGTCTGGCTCCACATTGAAAGATCCTCAGTCTGAATTGATCAGGTGAAGACGCGTTGCCTGGTGTGGGTTGAGTCTGTGGGTTGCTGTTGCCTTAATGGAGATTAGTTTGGGAATTTGTTAAAAGTTATGGTGGTCGAAATTTGTAACCATGTGTGTATATATATATATAACCTGTGTAAATTAATACAACGTTTCAATGAGTTTAATATAAAAACCTGGAGAACTGATGGCCTGATTCCTGAATTTAGATTCGCGTCTCAACCAAAACACTTAAAAATTATAGGTTATGAGAAGTACTTCAAGTTTCCTTTTGGGTTTTTGAACTGACTCCACTTTCCCAATTGCCTGGGTCACAACAATTGGAAGCGAGCGGATGTGCCCTAATCGAAGTGGGTTCCATGGTGTAACGGTGAGCACTCTGGACTTTGAATCCAGCGATCCGAGTTCAAATCTCGGTGGAACCTTGTTCTTTTTGACAATCCCGCCGACAGGTTCGGCAAATTGCGTCTCCTTTACAATTGCCGTGGCGTCCGATTCGAGAGGACAAATTTAGAACCAGCACGCCTGCCATTGGAATGCGAATGGCTGAGCCTCTTGTGCCAGCAGCCTGCACTGTCGTTGTTTTGGCTCTTGGCCCTGCTCTTTATCTGTCCCATTGAAAAGATGCAACAGTTTGCGTCACATGAGGAGAAGCATTCGACGGGTCGCTGGGAACTTTGGCGCCAATGTGAATGCAGAAAAGACAGGAGCCTGAGCGCAGCAGCAATGTAGGTTCCATGGTGTAACGGTGAGCACTCTGGACTTTGAATCCAGCGATCTGAGTTCAAATCTCGGTGGAACCAAATTTCTCGTTTGCCAAACTGATATTTTCTGTTTCTAGAATACCAGAAACTAATTCGTGACGTGGTTCTGAGGTTTATAAATAAAAGCAAAAGTACAAACCGTAAGAAAGTTAGGCTGAAAGTTCATAAAGCACTGCCTTGTCCTCAATTCTGGCACCACCCTTTAGGACCAACGCAAAGACATCAGGCACCGTGCAGAAAATCTTTATGAGAATAGCTCCCAGATGAAGGGCTTCAGCTCCCTGGGTCACTGGAGAAGTTGGGGCTGTTCTACCGAGAGAAGGGAAGGTTGAGATGAGTTTGGGCAGGGGTATGTCATGTCGTGAGGGGTCTGGACAAATTACACGGAGAGGCACTTGACTTCCAAAAGGGAATTGAATAACCATCAAGTTAACCCACAGGAGTGCTACCTGGTAAGGACGATGGAGTGGGAGTGGCTGAGTGGCGCTTGCGGAGACCTGGCACAGGCACGCCGGGCTGAATGGCCTCCCCCTGTGCTGTAACCATCCTATGGCTCTATAATTCTATGATAACGGGCGGGTAACCTGCAAGCAGCCACAGATTCGCGGCAATTGTCCCAGAGATGTGGACCTATCGTTATACCGAGACATTTGAGGCAGTAAAAGTTATAACCGATGGAGCGGTCGACGTGAAGAGGAAACGTAATGAATGCATTTCAAATGATCATTCGTTTTGAATGATAGAAGGAAAGAAAACATGACTGTGTTTACTGAGTGATTTCCCAATTAAAAATTATCACTGAGCAGAGGAGATAATTGATGTGTCATGCAATGCTTGGCCGCAGGCAGTGGGAATGATAGATACGATTGTATCCTTAAAAGCGAAAATGGAAAACACTTCTGAAATAAAGTGGGTTGCGAGGGGAGTGTGTAGCTGTGGGTAAATTCTGAAACGCCCCAGCAGAGCAGCAATAAACAATTTGGCTTCCTAATAAACGGTGAAATTCTTTAAATTCAAGCCAAGAATCTCTCATCAAATCTCGTCTCTAAACCCTAAAACCTTTGATTGCTCGTTTATTCAGAGGCTTGGCGTCCTTGGCAGTATATGTATATCAGATAAACTGACCCTTTCACCCAGTCATCCATTACTTTGTGTGTTTGCCTCAGAGAAATTCTCATGCTAAACGTGCTGGTTAATTATTGACCATTGTGTCCAGTGATGCATTCAGCAAAAAAGATACAGCAGGAAATCACGCGATTTACCAGTGTAATATTCCAACCAAGAAGTTATCGCTAGATATGTCGTTTTTCTTGCTATATGAATGATATACATTGGTATACGCAGATTATATTCCCATTTGAAACCACCTTTGTATTTCCTGCTTTACCTGCAATGCTTCTGGTCATATTTTATATTTCAGTAACAATTTAAGGCAATTGTTTTCAATGTAACTTGTTTCTGGGGTTGTAGGTGATTCTGACATGTTTCAACGTGTTCTCACCCGACTTATTTCCAGGTTTTTGTGCATGAAAACCAAAGGAGGCTAGGATGTGGAGAGAGAATGTTTTTATTTATTTGCTCTTGGGGCCTGAGCATCACTGGCAAGACCAACGTTAATTACCCACTCCTAATTGATATGTAGGGGGCAGCGGTAAACTGCCTCTTTGACCGCAGCAATCCGTGTGTCGTCGTTATACCCACGGCGTCTTTCTTTTTCTGTAATGTTTTGATGTAACTGAACAGATTGGTTTACCATTTCATGGGGAAGTCGCTGTGGATCTGGAGCTGTATGTAGGCCAGGCTGTGTAAGAATGGCAAATTTGAATAACTGAAGAAACATTAGTGAAACAGTTGTTTCTCTCTCTCTCTCTACCACCGTTGTTGTTTCACATTGTGAACAAGGTTCCTGTGGAATATCAATTGTCTGTGAGAATGTGAATTGGCTCTGCATTGGAAAAGAAGCTGGACCAAGTGTGAATTGTATATCACAGAGTCTCCCCATTTAATGACTTCAACTCTCCCCAATGTTCTCTTTAACTCTCTCCCCTATATTAATCCCATTCACTCTGTCACTGCCACTCCTCGTCCACTAGCACAACTCGGTTATTATCTGTCCCAGCCAGTCCAAATTCGTATGTATCCTTTTCTCATTCTTACAATGTTTCGTCTGTCCTCTCCTGCCTGTCCTTACCATGGTCTGCCCCTTCCTCATTCTCTCTATCAAACCTGTTGCTGCCATGTATTGCTCTGCCTCTCTCCCCACCTTCCTCTCCCATCCTGGTAATACCTGTCTACCCCTCTCTCCACCTGCCAACCACTGTAATAATTTTACACGTTAGATCATTGCGCGTGGACAAAGGCATTTCTGAAGATAGAGTCATAGTCATAAAGTCATAGCGTTTTACAGCACGGAAACAGGCCCTTCGGCCCATCGTGACCGCGCCAGTCATCAAGCCCCTATCTATTCTAATCCCATTTCCCAGCACTTGGCTGTAAGCCCTGTATGCTATGGCGTTTCAAGTGTTCATGTAAATAATTCTTAAACGTTGTGAGGGTTCCTGCCTCTACCGCCCCCTCAGGCTGTGTGTTCCAGATTCCTCCGCACCCTCCACCCCGCCCCCCATCCCCCGCCCACCCCACTCCCCCGGGTGAAAACATTTTTCCTCAAATCCCCTCTAAACCTCCTGCCCCTTACCTTAAATCTATGCCTCCTGGGTATTGACCCCTCCGCTAAGGGGAAAAGTTTCTTCCTATCTATGCCCCTCATAATTTTGTTTACCCCTATCAGGTCCCCCCTCAGAATTCTCTGCTCCAAGGAAAATAACCCCAGCCTATCTAGTCTCTCTTCATAGCTGAAACGCTCCAGCCCAGGCAACATCCTGGTGAATCTCCTCTGCACCCTCTCCAATCACATCCTTCCTATAGTTTGACGACCAGAACTGCGCACAGTACTCCAGATGTGGCCTAACTAACGCTTTATGCAGCCACAACATAACCTCCCTGCTCTTGTATTCAATGCCTCGGTTAATAAAGGCAAGTTTCCCATATGCCTTCTTAACCACCTTATCTAACTGCCCTGCTGCTTTCAAGGATCTATGGACATGTACATCAAGGCCCCTCTGATCCTCTGTACTTCCTAGGGTTCTACCATTTATTGTGCGTTCCCTTGCCTTGTTAGTCCTTCTAAAATGTATTACATCACACTTCTCAGGATTAAGTTCCATTTGCCACTGTTCTGCCCAATCGACCAACCCATGTATATTGCCCTGTATTCTAAGGCTTCCCTCTTCACTATTTACCACACCTCCAAGTTTCATGACAGCTGTGGACTTACTGATCATATCTCCTACATTCATGGTCATGTTCATTAATGTGCACTAAAAACAGCAAGGGACTGGACACAGGTTTCCAGTCAGAAAAACAACCTTCGACCAGTTCATCTTGAGTTGCTAGATCTGGTCGTGATCTATCACATTTAGCAAGGTGGTAGTACCACACAACACGATGGAGGGTATCCTCAATGTGAAGGCAGAATGTCGTCTCCACAATGACTGTGCGGTGGTCACTCCTACCGATACTGTCATGGCAAGAGGATGTTAAATGGATACATGTATCTGCCTCAAGGAGGATTACAGAATTATGCCAGTCAGTTAAATAACGAAACATTATCTATTTGAGTGAGAGGGACGGGTCAGCATCAGTTAGGGTAGGGATAACTCCCTGTAGGTGGAGGGGTTCTCAAAGGCACTGGAAGTGAAATAGTATTCATTTTCATGAAGAGATATGGCAGATTCTGCAGCCAATTTGTAGATTCTGTAGGGAGAAGTAATGAGATGTTTCCATAAGCTACAAACAGATTCTTCTTGATGGAGAGGTACAGAGATAACCTCAAGTCAGTGTGCAGGTGTGGATGGAGACGCACAAAGAGACTCGTGGCAGAAGGCAGATATATCTCTGTGAATGGAGAAGAACTGAGACACTGCAGTCAATGTATAGATGCGATTCCTGTGAATGGAGAGATACTGAGAGTCTCAACTCAGAACAGTTATACCCCTGTAGATGGAGAGGGAGTGAGCGAAACTAGCTGAGTTAAGTCCAATGGACGGAGAGTTGCTGAGATACCCCAGGTAGAGCATAGGTAAATCCATGAGTATGGAGAGGTACTGAGAGACTCCGCTCAGTTTTTAGATCGTTTTCTGTTGTTGGAGAGGTATTTCCTGAATTCAGTCAGTGTATGGATACTTTCCTGTGGATGGCAAAGAACTGAGAGATGAAAGTCAGAACATAGATATATGCCAATGGATAGAGAGGTGGAAAGAGACTCTATGCAGAGTAAAGAAGTCTCCTGTGGATAGAGAAAAACCGATAGACTCCAGTCAGAACATAGATATCTTCCTGAGGACGGAAAGTTACTGAGCCAGTACAGTCAGTATACAGACATCTCGCTGGGGATGGAGAAAAAAACTGAAAGATTTCAGTCAGCTCACAGGTATCCTTTTGGTAATAGACTGATGGACCCCAGTCAGTGAGCATATATATCCCTGAGAAACACTGGCTAAAAAAAAACATGTATCAACCTGTGTACTGATATTTCCCTGTAAACTAAAGAACATATGTTCCCTTATATTTCCTCGTATATACAAAATGTCATCGAAACCTGTCGTGTTCAAGGTTTGCGAATTGGTTTGCGGATGAATGTAGTTGCCTATGTTTATCCTGCATCATCATAACCTCAGTGCAGACACTGACTGACATGCTCAGTCCTATGGCCGCTCTCAAAGCAATGGCCTGCCGAACCAGTGTCTCCAGATGTAATTGACCACCTTTCGTTACATTTTTGTTCAGCAAGTGTGCTAGTTTTTTTTCGGTTCAAGGGAAAGTGGTAAATAGCTCTAAATACGAAAGCAGGTTCCTGAATAATAAATTACCTTAACGATGCAGCTTTTCAAATTTCTTATGCTTTTGACAAGCATCTCATCATGTTTATTTATCCCTGCCAAGATTGCCGTAATCTTGATTCGTTTGTTCTGCAAATGTCACAAGTCTCTTAATGGAGCCAAAAGAAAAATAACTGCTCGACCGGTTCTGAGAGACGCGCCCTGAAACGTATATAATCCCAGAATTCACAATGCAGAAACCGTTGAGGTTGAGAATTCACCGCAATGATGAAGTGCCAAGGCCTCATTCTCCTATTCGGCCCTTTCGAGGGAACTGCGTACTTTATTAGTAACACCCTGCAGCTCTTGAGGTCACAGTATAATTACAGTATACTATTAGGAGATGCAGAGTGTTGCTTGCGCATGGATAACCCATTGTGTTTATATTTGCATTGGAGGCTGTTGTATGGATGGAATTTAGGGGTAAATATACGAGTCATAGAGTCGAGTCATAAAGTTATTTACGACACGGAAGCCCATCAAGTCCATGCCGGCTCTTCGTGAAGCAATTCAACTAATCCCATTCCCCCACTATCCCTGAAGCTCTGTGAATTCGTTCTTTCAAGTGTCCGTCTGAGATTAGCACTGTACAGGGCGGAGCAGTAATGAGGGAGTCTTTGGTTAAGAAAGAGACTGAGCAGGAGGCGCAGAGTGTATGGGCAACCGACAGAGCAGTAAACTCCGGTCGAACATTATCACAATCACTGGAGAAACCTGGGATTCCTCACAGGCAGCTACATTTCAAGAAAAATGTTTTCGGATATCAGTCCTGAACATAATTGGTCAGAGCTTCAGTCCTCTGGTCGGAGCCCAGACTGTCCAGTGCACATCTTGATCAAAGATGTGTTGTAGGAGGTGAGACTGCCCAGAGGACTATGGACTGAGCTTTCCACACATCGGTTCAGCTCTAACAGTCCAGTGCAGGTCAGGATCACCATTTGCACCTACTGTACGGAGTTCGCACCGTCCATGAAATACAATGGACAGACGCCACACCCTATGGCTGGAGCTCTGCCTGTCTAGAGCTGACCATGAACAGAGGTATCTCTTCTGTACGGTCGGAGTTTCTAGTACAGATCAAGGGATCACATTCTATGAAAGTCCTCCCATTCTTCTGCTACACGTTTGGTGCAAACTCTGTAGCTCCTTCACAAGCTATGGAAATGTGTCAATTGATATTTCAACAATAATTCTGAGGGGAGAGGAGGGGCAGTGGCGTAGTGACATGGTCACTGGACTAGTACTCCGAGGGGCCCAGAGTGCTTTTCTGGGAAATTGGGTTTGAATCCCACCAGGGGAGATGGTGAAATTTGCAATTCGATAAAAAGCTTGGAATTAAAAGTTGAATGATGATGATGAAACCGTTGTCGATTGTGGCTAAAAATAGAACATCTGGCTCACTTATTTCCTTTAGTGGAGCTGTCCTTATTACCTGGCCTGGCTCACATGTTACTTCAGGCCACAGCAATGTGGTTGACTCTTAAATGGCCCTTCAGTTCTCAAGGGCAGTTAGGGATGGGCAATAAATGCTGGTCTGGCCAGCGACCCCCGCATCCCATGAACGAATAAATAATAGTGCTGGTGTCCAATATGTGTATGAGCCACGGAGATGAAAAGTAGCATTAATGGCCTGTGCGGTCTGTGGCACAACATTGATCGAATAGACTGTGAACAGAAGGGATTTCCTTTTCCATAACGCTTTCTCACATCATCAGGATGTGTAGAGTTGCTTCACAGATCATGAATGAGCTTTGGAAGTGCAGCCACTGATTTAATTTCAGGACATCGTACCAAAGTAACATCAACGACGCCGATTTAAAACTGAACGGCGCAGGGGGGAGGGGGGTGGGGTGCGGGTACTGTGGGGCCATATGTCCGCTTTGCTCTCCTTTTGATTCTATTGAATGTGGTTTGATAACGGGTGGAAAAGCCGCTCCGCTCCCCCACATTAACCTTAAGGCAGAGAAGAGTATTTGAGCCAATCATTTCATCAGCAGGCTCTTCCGAACAGTTTGCTGATAAATGTGCATTTTTTTATTCGCTCGGGGGCGCCGCTGTCTAGGCCGCCAGCATTTATTGCCCATCCCATGCCCTTGTTTAGAGGGCATTTTTAAGAGACAACCACATTGCTGTGTGGGTCTGGAGTCACATTTAGGTCAGTCCCTGTTTAAGAAGGGAGTGAGGTAAAAGACGGGAAATTACAGGCCGATTAGCCTGATCTCGGTCGTGGGCAAGATTTTAGAGTCCATTATTAAGCAAGAGATTTCAGAATACTTGGAAGTGCATGGTAAAATAGGGCAAAGTCAGCATGGTTTCATGGAGGTCATGCCTGACAAATCTGTTAGAATTCTTTGAGGAGGTAACGAGCAGGTTAGACAAAGGAGAGCCAATGGATGTTATCTACTTGGAATTCCAGAAGGCCTTTGACAAGGTGCCGCACAGGAGGCTGCTCAGTAAGATAAAAGCCCATGGTGTTAGAGGCAAGGTACTAGCATGGATAGAAGACTGGCTGTCTGGCAGGAGGCAGAGATTGGGAATAAGGGGGTCCTTCTCAGGATAGCGGCCGGTGACTAGTGGAGTTCCGCAAGGGTCAGTGTTGGGACCACAACTTTTCACTTTATACATTAATGATCTAGATGAAGGAACTGAGGGCATTCTAGCTAAGTTTGCAGCTGATGCAAAGATAGGTGGAGGAACAGATAGTATTGAGGAGGCTGCAGAAGGATTTAGACAGGTTAGGAGAATGGGCAAAGAAGTGGCAGATGGAATACAACGTGGGGAAGTGTGAGGTCATGCACTTTGGTAGGAAGGATAGAGGCAGAGACTATTTTCTAAATGGGGAGAGAATTCAGAAATCTGGAGTGCAAAGGGACTTGGGAGTCCTAGTCCAGGATTCTCTTAAGGTTAATTTGCATGTTGAATCGCTAGTTAGGAAGGCAAATGCAATGTTGTCATTTATTTCGAGAGGACTAGAATATAAAAGCAGGGATGTGCTGCTGAGGTTTTATAAGGCTCGGGTCAGACCACATTTAGAATATTGTGAGCAATTTTGGGCCCCGTATCTCAGGAAGGATGTGCTGGCCCTGGAGAGGATCCAGAGGAGGTTCACGAGAATGATCCCAGGAATGAGAGGCTTAACATATGAAGAATGTTTGAGGACTCTGGGTCTATACTCGATGGAGTTTAGAAGGATGAGGGGGAATCTGATTGAGACTTACAGAATACTGAAAGGCCTGGATAGAGACGACGTGGGGAAGATGTTTCCATTAGTAGGAGAGACTAGGACCCGAGGGCACAGCTTCAGAGTAAAGGGAAGACCTTTTAGAACAGAGATGAGGAGAAACTTCTTTAGCCAGAGAGTGGTGAATCTATGGAATTCATTGCCACAGAAGGCTGTGGAGGCCAGGGCATTGAGTGTATTTAAGACGGAGATAGATAGGTTCTTGATTGGTAAGGGGATCAAAGGTTACGGGGAGAAGGCGGGAGAATGGGGTTGAGAAACTTATCAGCCATGACTGAATGGTGGAGCAGGCTAGATGGGCCGAATGACCTAATTTCTGCTCCTATTTCTTATGGTCTTATGACCAGGCAAGGACGGCAGATTTCCTTCCCTAAAGGACATTAATGAACCGGATGGGATTTTACAACAACCTCATGGTCATCATCAGAATTTTATTTCCATGTCGTGGCGGTAATCCAGCCCGGGGTCCCAGAGCATTACCCTAGGTCTCTAGAACCCTGGCCAATACGCCACCGCCTTCCCTTGAATGCAGCAGAAGAGTCTTTAGAATCTAACCCAAATCTAGGATACGCAGCCCCTATAATGGGAGACACAAAGAACACTCAAAGCACTTATCAGGCCATGGTCGTATCTGTGGAGTGAGGGAACTGTTCCCTTCAAAACTGTAAAACAGTAAAACGTGATTTTCCAGTCTTCTTCGTGTGCGTTCACAGTGACAAGTTCAATATGTCCTTCCTCGGGTGAATTGCAAATCTGAAGCAATTTATTCGCTTCTCAAATGAAGGGTCTGTGCAACTGACAGGTAGCTCCCTCCCATTTGTCCCACAATCCCATACAGATAAAGGCCAAAACTGAATTCTGCATTTTAATTATTAAACAACAATGTGCACCAGGTTTTGTTGATTTCTGTTCACGGAGACTCAGAACTCTTCATTATTTCTAGTTTGTAGTTTCCAAACGTGTAGAAAACCTTCCCTGGCTTTTTAAATTTGGTTTATTTCCAAAGCGGATAACACCTTATATTGAACTCCACATTCCAGTGTTTTACCCGCTCAATTGACTTGCCTGGAAGCATTTGTAAATTTCTGCCCCATCTAATGCACGTTACAGTTCTCGCTGAATGACTGTTACCTCAAATTGAAGGCTATTAAACGAAAAGACGCGCATTCATACAGCTCAGTTTATCATAACACGATAAGGGAATCGCCTTTTGGCGACATGACTGACATAAATGTTACTCTTCAAACCCTGGGCGACAATTTTGTGAAGGGGATCGACTGCCCATTGTGGAATCGATCCGATATCCATGGAAGGCCCAGCTCGATCTTCTCCAGGGCACATGGGGATGGGCAATAAATGGCCGCTTTGCTGGCGACTCACACCCACAGTCCAAGGATGAACGAAACAAAAGATAAACGGAACAAAAACAGAATTACCTGGAAAAACTCAGCAGGTCTGGGCAGCATCGGTGGAGAAGAAAAGAGTTGACGTTTCGAGTCCTCATGACCCTTCATGAGTTGGTCAGGTGTTCTGATATTAGAGTGGGAAAGGTGGATATTAAGCTTACAGTGAAAGAGAAACGCTGGAACTTTAAGGAGCATTTGAGGAAAGTAAACTTGATTTATACTTTGAAATGTCTGTGTAACCGCCGAGTGACTTAGGTTAAAATCGACGCTCTCCTTTCCCATCATTGCACAGCCGTCAGCAGATGTTCCATTTCTGAAACCAGCCTGTGATATGGTCTTTTGAATGGAAAGTGCATGCGGTTGTCACTGTGCACAAAAGGTGATCATTTTTTCTACGTCATTTATCAAAAAAAAACATTCTAAGACGATTCTATTTACTTCACAGCACCTTCCACAATCAGCGACCTTGGGTACACCCCAGGTAAGTAGTTTAATCCGGATAATTTATTCTCCTACTACCTGCATGCTAAAATCTCAAAGAATAGAAATGCAGGTGCCTGAGGATTCTTGATTTGTTGAAAACTGGCGCCAGTTCTTGACCCATTATCTAGGGGGCGGATTTTTTTACTTGCCACCTCTGGCCGTCTACATGGCAACACAGTTTAACCGAAACAAAAATCGAAAATACATCTGCAGAGAGAGAAACCGAGTTCACGTTTCAGGCTAATTCATTGGAACTCGAAAAAATGTAGAAATCCAGTTGGATTTAAGCATGAGAAAGCGGGGAAGGCGGAAAGAGATCAAAAGGGTGGAATGTATGAGAATTCATACAAAAGAAATACAGACTGACTTGCATTTGTGCAGCAGTTGTTGCATTTTCATGGCTACTGGACGTAAGAAAGTGATCTACTGCCAGTCAAGTTCAGCCGGTGTTGCAATGCAGGAAATGCTGCAGCCAATACGCACACAGCAAACTCTCAATTAATCAGTTTTTGCGACGTTGATTGAGGGACAAGGATTGGCCAGAAGCAAGGATAAGACACCCTCGTTTCTTACAAATAATGCCGCGAGGTCTCTGACATTCACCGACGCAGTAGATGGGACTTTGGTTTAACGTGTAATCCAAAATAGACAATGTAGCGCTCTTTCAGCAGTGCAGTGTGAGCCTTGACTTTTGCACTCAAGCCCAGAGTGGGACTTGAAAAGGGAACCTTGTGACTTCGAGGCGTGAGCGCCACCAACTGAGCAGCAGCTGACAGAAGAGTGAGAAATGGTCAAAGAATTGGTGGTGCAGGGGCCAAAGAGAGTGCTAATGGGGCAAATAAAGAAACAAAGGATGAATCTAGAAGTATGTGCGAACGACAGAATAGCAGAGAACTGGTATCGAAAGCCAAACACAAGGGGGGAAAATACATTAGTAGGAACTGCAATGAGACAAAGGGAAAGAAAGTGAATACAGAGATTACAGTCAATGCGGAGCCTGAAAGACTCGAAAGGTGAAATGATGTTTCTCGAGTTTGTAATGAGCTTCATTGGGGTACTGCAAGTGGCCAAGAAAAGATTGTGGAGCATTGACAGCATTGTGGAGAGTTCAAATGACAGGTGACCTGAAACTTTCTGTTGCTCCATTTGCAGATGCTCCCGAGCCCCCTGAGTATTTCCAACAATTCCTGTTTTTACTTCAGTCTTTCAGAATGTTCATCATTTTGCATTTTCTCTCATAATAGTTTTCCCGCCCGTATCGCGAAACCCCACGCCTACAACTTCTTCCCTCTTCATTTAGGGGAGAGGAAGTCAGAATCTGTCTGTGATTACTTTCCAATCTGCCGAGCCAATTGGGCGCTCGGTTCGTAAACTGATGGAACTGACCCCTTCAGCCTAGGCGTCCAATAAAGCCAAGGCGATGAAACTAGTCCCGTGCAGGGAAACCAAACCTGCAATAACGAATTAGTCACCGGTTAATGCCTCCCCGCTAACGTAAAGACAACACAAACGAATCTTCGGTGTCAACAGCATCTTGAGGTGGCACTTAAAGATAGAACTGTGGCACAGGGGGCAAATAACATTGCCTTCGAGGTACAAGTCTCTAGTCTTATTGTGTGATTCGACTAAAATTCCAGAGATTTAAATGAATAATCCAGGGCACAATATTTTAAACAAATTCACATCGGTGTGAATTGAATTTTAATTGTTTTTGTGTTATATAGCTGATGTAAACAAAAAGACATAGACAAGCTGAGGAATTGTCATCAGAATCCAATTGCCTGATTAACCCCCTGCAGGGAATGCAACCTGCCGCCTTCACCAGTTCTGACCTGTATGCCACTCTAATCCCACACAGATCAAGGGTGCACTTAACTACCCTCTGCAGTGGCCTGAGAAGCCTCGCATTGGTACAAAACCAAAGCACGAACAGCTCCTCAGGGCAACTGGGGATGAACAATAATTACCAGACTCCATCGGAATGACCTTTTCCCAAAATTGATTAACAACAACACATCATAATGAAGTAAAATATTAATAATAACAGTAATAATCACAAGAATTGTAAATATTTGCAAATTCAATAACGTGTAGGAAGATCTCGGGACGCCCGAACGCGTTTCTTAATCAGTTAAGACTCCTGAAATATAGTCACTGTTGTGGTTTAGACAGGCATTGTAGCTAATTGCAAGAATCCCGCAAATCAGAGTGAAACAAGACAATGGATAATCTGACCCTGGTTGAGTAACTAATATCGCTCTAGGGCATCAGCAGAATTATGTGTGGATTTCACTGTGTTTTGCTGAGAGCATTACATGCAAGGGAATACATCTAGCGAAGGGAAATATATAACAAGGATACTGATGGATCTAGACGACCGAAGGTTCAGAAACTATTTTCCTGCCTTTTCCTCCAAACCAGTGTTGATCATTGCAAAGCTAATGCTCGCTTCCTGGAGCAAAACTCTGAGGGGATGACTGTTTCTAAGAGGCGGCATATGTATGATTGGCCACATTCCCTATGGCTTTGCTGTGAGGCTCAGTGATTATTTACTGAATGAGAGGTTTCGAGTTCCAAGTTTGAGCATTGCCGCTCCTGGCTTCCCGAAGCTGGGGTGTGCTGAGCGCTTCACTGCTGCCAGTTTCCCGGAGCTGGGGTGCGCTGCCTCTTCAAGTTGATGGAGAAGTTGGGGTGCACTGTCCCCTACGTTGTCTCCAATATTCTGAAGCTCGGATGTCTCCTTCTCCAGCTCCCTAGAGCTTTGCCAGCTTCTTCTGTTGGTGCCGCCCTTGCCCTTCTTCATTGGAGAGCAGCTGCCCTTGTCATCCATGTCAGGTGGGAGTCGCCTCTTGCTACTTGCCTGAGAAGTGGCTTGGTCCCTTCTTAGCCTCTTCTTCTTTTTGGTCCTCTTCACCAGCCGCCATTCCCCCGGTTGATCGCCTGGTGGTTCCTCCTACATTGATTCACTCTGCTGAGGAGTGGGAGATTTGGTGGGCGGTGCAGTTGTTTGGCCGTCTGTTGCTTCAACCTTTTGCTTCCTCTTGTGTCTGTCTGTGTCCTCCTTTGTCCCATTGTGTTCGCTGGAGGCCTTGGCGGCTGGAGGTTTGCAAGTGTCCTTGGCGGTAGTGACATTGGCCGTTTCTTCTGCTTGCCCCTCTTTGGTTTCTGCTGCCTGTGTAAAAGCGAGGCAGTGTTTGGGGCAGGTCTTGTAGAGGTGGCCTGCCTCGCCACACAAGTTGCGGCGCTTAGCCTGTCTGCAGTCCTTTGTCTGGTGTTTTTCCTGTTTGCAATTCTAGCAGAAGATGGAGCTGCAATTGGCCGCCACATGACTAGATTAGCCACATGAACAACAAACTTTGGGCTGCCCAGCATAGTTAAGGTAGCCACGGCTTCCCCCGATAGTGAAGCTGGAAGGAGGGTAGAGGATTGTTCCCTTACAATCCACCTTGAGTGTGACCTTGACCTGCCATTAGCTGGTATTAATTCCGAAGGCGTCTTTGACCTCGGCGCAGTTCCCAACCTTGCCGATGTACTTGGTCAGGAAGGTGTGCACATCAACGACAAGAACATGGGAGTTGTAGAGGTGCACAATCACCACACGGTCCCGTTGTGACTGTAGAGTAAAGAGTGGCTCCACCACGAGGATTCTCATCTGCGGCGGGTCTCTCTTCTCTTTGAACACCTCCAGGAACTTGATGCAGGCAGCAACATTCTTGAAGGTCACAACGAGGTATCCAGCGCTGGGGACGTCCTGCAGGCAGTAGATCTCTGCAGTTTCAAATCCACATGACTCCAAAAGGATTCTCTTAATGAAGAAGACACGGTCAATGGATGTACCTCCTTCGCTGTCCTTCACTGCCACCCTAACAGTGTTACGTACCCTTTGGTTTGGACCGCGACTGTTGCAGCCATCACCTCTTTAAGCTCCCTATGTTCGGCACTGAAGCTCCTGCAAAGGAGAATAAACAACCACAGAAGAGCTTCCAATGCCAAAGGGCAAAAAGGTCAAAGCTTTTGCTGAAACCCCGCCCCCCACCCCGTCCCCCGCAGTAAAATAAATAACACCACAAAGCAACACTTGTGCACTTGCAGAGCCAACCATGATCATGGTCTCTCCCTTGCCAGGTCTTGCTGCATTTGGACACGGACTGCTTCATATTCTTTGGGTGGTAATAGTTATGAGGTAATGAATTACTGTTGAGGCGGGTTTGAACACTTTCCATGAGAAAAAAAGCGTATCTTTGATCGCTAACGCTTCTGTTATCTGGTCGCCCAAACCTCACTTTATGAAGTACCTTTCAGCTCCTGCCCAGGTTAAAGGCGCTTCTTGTAACACAGACACTCCCCCTCGCTCCATTTACCTCACGGAAGTGGAAAGAAGTTTCAAATTGCCTCCGTGTACTGCCAGAAATGAAGGCACCAAGGTATAAATTGGTCCAAGTCATGGGAGCCTCTAAGCTTTCAGGCTAAAAAATTCTTACTCGGAAAACCTACTGCCCTGTATTGTCCAGTAGCTGTGAGATTTGGCAATGATTTAACTGACACCTCGGGAACTGCTTATTTATATCTAATGTTACCCACAGGGCAGCTGGACCTGCAGGCAGGATGTTTTAAAAATTCTTTCGAGTTATCAACAGTCACAGATTGCAACTCTTTCGAGTACAATCACAGCTCTTGGTTTCCGGGAGTGGGACATGAACTCACAACCCTCTGATTCAAAGGCGAGGGTGCTATGAACTGAGCCACAGCTAAATGCACAAGAGCAAAAGCTTTCCAAACTATTCACGTTGTTAGATTTCGATGACGTTAGCTGGTTTCCGGGCGACAATGCAAATTTACCTCAGTTGATATTATCACAACGAAGGTAGACAATCGTTGTTATTGCTCACAGATGGGGACCATGTCCTGTAATAAAATCACTCTTATTATCTGAATTCGGCAGCGAATGGAAGAATGTTGCTTAGACCATTCAATAGTTGTCTCATAATAGTTAAAAAAAATCCAAATTCTGCGAATAACAAAACAGAAAGGGGCTGAATTCCAAGGACAGTTTTTTTTAGAATACTGTGGTTTTCCAATTCATAAATGATAATATTATTAATGAAACTTTGAATAATGTACCCTCTTCTGCCGACTCAGAGAGCTAAACGCGAACACAGGCGATTTCTGAAGTTTCTGAAAGGTACAAAGCTTTCTGAATTCCTTTCTCAAGGGAACAACTGAGACTCGGGGGACCTTGAAGATAATTATCAATCTTTGTAAAGTGAGGAAGTGCTGAAAAAAATGGAAACTGCAGATTCTATGCACATCCGCCTTTGTCAATCCAATGATACATTTTCACCTTTATTACTGTAGTAACTCTTTCGAGTTATCAGATCGCATGTAACTCTTTCGAGTATATTCACAGTTCTTGGTTTCCGGGAAACTCTTTCGAGTTATCAACAGTCACAGATTGCAACTTTTTCGAGTACAATCACAGTTCTTGGTTTCCGGGAGTGGGACATGAACCCACAACCTTCTGATTCAAAGGCGAGGGTGCTATGAACTGAGCCACAGCTGATGCACAAATTAGATATTGTAGATTATCCGATACAGCTGTGCTCCTCACTGAAGTGCTATAATTTATCCGGAAGCAAAAAGCTCAACAGGCAATGGCGCCACAGATTCTTCTGTCATAGAGGTAGGACTCTTTTTTAAGTTTAAGTGATGAATGCACAAGCTTCATTTATGATCAACGTTAATATTTAATCTGTGAGTCCGTGAACGTGCCTATCAATGCACCAAATACTGTTAAACATGTTGATTTCTCAATCATTTCCGCCAGAAGTTAACGCAAACATATTTCCTTCTTTGCTGGTTCTGGTTCTTACGGTAAGAAAAAAATGCTTTAGTCAATTTATAGTCATTCAATTGCTCCAAAAACACTCGTAGTGTGCTGGAACATTTCTTTAATTTTTTTTTTAGTATAAAGGCTTTTAGTATCATAGGCTTTAGAAATTCAAGCAGTGATTCCAAAGGCAAGGAGGCTAATTTAAACGTCAACAAATCATTAGGTGGAGCCGATTTGTCAATGGCCTCTTTCTGAACCGTAACTTTTCTATGGTTCTATTTCAAGTAACCTGTCCAATTGTAGGAGGCACACATTAAAGAGGAACACATGGCCTTGAAAGTTGTGCAAAGAAGCTTCAACAGGGTTTGTCAATCATGATGGAACCTGTCATGCAGGAAAGCTGGACAATTGGAGTGTCTTATGCGAATAACAGCATTTTGAGTACTCATATTGAGTAAATAAGTAGACATTCATTTCATTGGTGGAGGCGTTGATCATCAATGGACACACGTGTAAGTTATTTGTCAATGGAGCCACAGCAGGGCGGGGAGGCGTTGTTATACTCCAACCATCTGGAAATCAGTGTCTGAAACGTTAATGACAGCATATGCTGCTGTACATTTGAAAATGGAATTGGAATGTCCTTGCATAGGAAGGCTAAGAAGTATTGTGCAAAAGATGAGGGCCGATGACTTAAATGGATGACCAATAGCTTACACATGCATGATGGGTCAAATTGCCTACGTCTTTGCTGCAAGGATCTGTGATTCTGCTCTCAAAGAGCGACGTCAATTTCCAAGATCGCGCCATGTTGTTTTAGACCCAGTTCATCTCCACATAACAGAGGTCACGTCTTCGATTGCTAGTGCAAACTGAAATAAGTAAAAACGGAAATTGGAAATTATGTTTTCATTCATTTAAATAGATGTCTCTCCTTTCTCCTGAGAATTAATTCAGGCTATGGGGGAGCTTTAAATAAAACCAATCTTTGAAATAGTAAGGAGGTTAAAAAAAACCACAAAAACATTGGGGAACTTTAACAGTCACAAGGTTTCCATGTCATTGATAAAATAGTTGATAAGCCAAAAGAAAATCCAAGTAGCAGTGCCTGTTGTTCAGTCTGGTGATGCGATTTTTTTCTCATAAGTGTTAGAAATGCATTTATGTTATGTGATTTTTTTTCGTATCTGAATTAAGTTTATCCTACGTGTGGTTGGAAAAAGAATACGAATTCGAAATGAAATCAGTAAGCGATGGTAAGATGCATTGTGTTTGTACACTTCTACAATAACACCGTATTTGTAAAACGAAGGATACGGCAAAAGATACATATTTTAAAAAATGAAGATTAATATGCATCTCCGCAGATAATCTTAACATCGATCTCTTTGATCCACAGGATTTTTCTATCAGCCTCGTACAGGTAATTTTTTGCCTCACCAATTTTACTGTCTGTTGCTTGAAAAAATCTGCTTCTCTGAAAATAATAATAGCAGGTAAATCATTAGATCACATGAAATAGAAGCAGGAGCAGGCCATTCAGCCCATCAAGCCTGCTTCGCCATTGAATAAGGTCATGGCTGATCTGGCTGCAGCCTGAAAAGCAATTCCTTGTCTGTCTCCATAACCCTTATCTCCCTTCTCTGAGCTCACCATTCCTTTGGGTGCATCGGAGTTAGTTTCTTATTCAAAAATGTTTGAAAAAAATAACATTATAAATGCTAAAATCAATTGTGTTAGTAAAGCTCTCTGCTAAGGCTTAATTTGCAAAACCATGAGGGTATTATGCAGTTGTGTTAAAAATATGAATGTCTGATTGAGTCTCTGCAGATAGTGTTAACGCTGATCTGCTTCTTCTACAGTCAGTGGTTCTGAGCACCATGATGGCAAACACTTAAATTCATAGATTGCATTATGTTTCCGTTCAGATATTTGCTTCCCTGTAAAGCATAGCAACGGTCAATCTGAGTTTCAAATATATTCCCAATATTTTAGCACAAACCCAATTATTTTTCTTCCTCGCTTATCAGTGACTTGTATTCACTTACGAAGTGTTAGTGTTGTTGATGTTCTCTTGCTGTGAATAATGACTACACAGGTAGTGAATGTATATGCGGCATTTTGAATCACTTGCCATCAAAACACAGAACATACCTGATTACTGACTTGGCCTTTAAATTGACGTAGGGCCCCAAATTTTAGAAGCTGCCACAGCCCGTTCCAAACTCAGGCAACAAACAGGTTAAGATGTCGAGGTAATTTCCTATGAAATTATAAGTTCAGCTATTGCATTTCATTGACATGAAAATACAAAATCCTTTGAAATTCCCCAGGTAACCAGAAGACACGAACAGCAGAAACATAGGGTCCACATTTCATGTCGAGAAATGGTTATACAGAAAAAAAAACCCGCCCTGATTCCTCCAGGAGGCCTAGTGGTATTGTCGCTGGGCTAGTAGCCCTGGGACACAGGTTAATGCTCTAGAGACCCCGGTTTCGAATCCCGCCTCGGCAGATGGTGGAATTTGAATTAAATAAAAACCTGGAATTTAAAAATCTGGTGACCATGAAACCATTGTCGTTTGCAAAAACCCATCTGGTTCACTAAGTCACTACACGTGACTCCAGACCCACAGCAATTTGGTTAACTCTTAACTGCCCTCTGAAAGGGCCTAGCAAACCACTGAGTTGTATCAAACCACTACAAAGACTCAAAAAAGGAATGAAACCGGGCGGGCCATCCGACATCGACCTAGGCACCAGAAACGACAACGGTAAACTCAGCCCTGTCGACCCTGCATAGTCCTCCTTATTAACATCTGGGGGCTAGTGCCAAAATTGCGAGAGCTAGTCATCCTCACGGAATGTCCCAGGCACCATAACCATACATGGCGGCACAGTGGTATACCGCCGGGAGAGAGTTGCCCTGGGAGTCCTCAACTTCGACTCCGGGTCCTATGAAGTCTCATGGCATCAGGTCAAACATGAGTAAGGAAACCTCTTGCTGCTTACCACGTACTGCCCTCCCTCAGCTGATGAATCAGTACTCCTCCATGTTGAGCATCACTTTGAGGAAGCACTGAGGGTGACAAGGCTTCAGAATGTACTCTGGGTGGGGGACTACAATGTCCATCAGCAAGAGTGGATCGGTAGCATGACTACTGTCCCAGCTGGCCAAGTCCTAAAGGGCATAGCTGCTAGACTGGGTCTCTGGCAGGTGGTGAGGAAACCAACAAGAGGGAAAAACATGCTTGACCTCATCCTTACCAACCTGCCTGCCGTAGATGCAACTGTCCATGACAGCACCGGTAGGAGTGACCACCGCATAGTCATGGTGGAGAATAAATCCCGCCTTCACATTGAGGATACCCTCCATCCTGTTGTGTGGCACTATCAGCATGCTAAATGGGATAGATTTCAAACAGATCTAGCAACTGGGCATCCATGAGGCGATGTGGGCCATCAGCAGCAGTGAAATTATACTCAAACACAATTTGTAATCTCGTGGCCCGACTTTCCCCCCACGCTACCATTACCATCGAGCCAGAGGATCAACCCTGGTTCAATGAAGAATACAGGAGGTCATACCAGGAGCAGTACCAGGCATACCTAAAATGAGATGTCAACCTGGTGAAGTTTTAGCACAGGATTACTTGCGTGCCAAACAGCATAAGCAAAAAGTGATAGACAGGGCAAAGCGACCCCACAACCAACAGATCAGATCTGAGCCCTGCAGTCCTGCCACATCCAGTCGTGAATAGTGGTGGGAATTAAATAACTCACTGGAGGAGGCTCGACAAATATCCCCATCCTCAATGATGGAGGAGCCCAGGACATCAGTGCAAAATATAAAGCTTAAACATTTGTAACAACCTTCAACCAGAAGTGCCGAATGGATGATCCATCTCGGCCTCCTCTGGAGGTCCCCAGCATTACAGATGCCAATCTTCAGCCAATTTGATTCACTCCACGTGATATACAGAAACAGCTGAAGGCACTGGGTACTGAAAAGACTATGGGCCCTGACAACATTCCGGCCATTGTAGTGAAGACGTGTGCTCCAGATCTTGCCACGCCCCTAGCCAAGCTGTTCCAGTACAGCTACAACCTACCCAGCTATGAGGAAATTTGCCCAGGTATGCCCTCTACACAAAAGTCAGGACAAATCTAACCCGTCCAATTGCTGCCCCATCAGCCTACTCTCGACCATCAGTAAAGTAATAGAAGGGATCATTAACAGTGCTTTCAGGTGGCACTTGCTTAGAAATAACCTGCTCACCGACGCCCAGTTTAGGTTCTGCCAGGGCCACTCAGCTCCTGACCTCATTAGTTCATTGGTTCAAACATGGACAAAAGAGCTGAACTCTCGAGGTGAGGTGAGATTGACTGCCGATGACATCAAGGCCACATTTGACCGAGTGTGGCATCAAGGAGGCCTAGCGAAATTGAGGTCAATGAGAATCAGGGGGAAAACTCTCCGCTGGCTAGATTCATACCTAGCACAAAGGAAGATGGTTATGGTTGTTGGAGGTCAGCCATCTCAACTCCAGGGCATCACTCTGGAGTTCCTCAGGATAGGGTCCTCGGCCCAACCATCTTCAGCTGCTTCATTAATAACCTTCCTTCCATCATAAAGGTCAGGAGTGGGGATGTTTGCTGATGTTTGCACAGTGTTCAGCACCATTCGCAACTCCTCAGATACTAAAGCAGCCCATGTCCAAATGCAGCAAGACGTGGACAATATCCCGGATTGGGCTGACAGTAGCAAGCAACATTCGTGCCACTGAATTGCCAGGCAATTACCATCTCCAACAAGAGAGAATCCAACCATTGCCTCTTGACGTTCAATGGAATTGCGATCACTGAATCCCCCACTATCAACATTCAGGTGGTGGTGGTGGGGGAGGGAGGGGGGTGGGGGGGGGAGTTGGGGCGGTTTCCATTGACCAGAAACTGAACTGGACTAGCCATATAAATAGTGTGGCTACAAGAGCAAGTCATGGGCTAGTAATCTTGTGACAAGTAACTCACCTCCTGAGTCCCCAAATCCTGTCCCCCATCATCAAGGCACAAGTCAGGAGTGTGATGGAATACTCCCCATTTGCCTGGATGAATGCAGCTGCCACAACACTCAAGAAGCTGGACACCGTCCAGGACAAAGCAGCCCACTTGATTGGCACCACATCTACAAACATTCATTCCCTCCACCACTGCCGCACGGTAGCAGCAGTGTGTGTACCATCTACAAGATGCACTGCAGGAATTCACCAAGGCTGCTTCGACAGCACCTTCTAAACCCACGACAACTACCATCTAGAGGACAAGGGCAGCAGCTAGATGGGAACACCACCACCTGGAAGGCCCCCTCCAAGTCACTCACCATCCTGACTTGGAAATATATTGCCATTCCTTCACTGCCGCTGGGTCAAAATCCTGGAACTCCGTCCCTAACAGCACTGTGGGTGTACCTACACTACATGGATTGCCGTGATTTAGGATGGCAGCTCACCACCACCTTCTCAAGGGCAACTAGGGATGGGCAATAAATACTGGCCCATGAAGCGAAGCACACATAATGTGAATGAATAGTAGACATGGTTTACTATTAATTGAGGATTGCATTCAGTGAATCTTGTCAAAATACTTTCCGTCAGATACCTTAATTTACCTGCTGGAAAGCTCAACATCACGCATGATGTTAAAAACATAATGCATTCAGATCAAGGAGCTGTCTAAATTATTCCTGTTCTGGCACTTGAATAGTAAACATATTCTAGTGAAATCGAACCTGTCTCATATTGAAAAAAAGCTTAATAACCGTATGCATCAGGAGGTATCTATTAATGATGCTGATTTCTCAGATCACAGCACTTCGTGCAGCCCTTTTTGTTTTCCAAGTCATGGGCAATTCTGGCATTTACCAAACAGTTTCTGCTCAGAGACGTGAGCTGTGCTTTTTCCAAGGAGAAATTAATGAAAACACATTTCGCTTCTTGTTTTCGGCGTCTGGGATTTGGGATTTATCAAAAAAAAAGTGCTTGAAAGAAGAATAGTATTTTGCAATGAAACCAATATGAATGGGAAATTGAATTATGTCTGCAAAGTTCCACGCTAACGCCTAATTTGCAAAATCATGGCGATATCATGCTAAAAATCTGAATTTTAAATTGGAGCTCTGCACATACACAATGCCGTATGTTCCATATGATATGGATAGGATCGTGGTTATATGACTTGGTTAATTCATATAGTTCATTCCTTATTTATATATTTGCCCCAACAAAATGTATAATAACGAACGGTCGAAGCTACAAGTGGAAAATATTCTATCGCTAAACGCAAATCTCATCCGTTTGCTCATCGGCTTTGCATTGACATTTGCAAAATAGTACTGCTATACATATTCTGTGGTTGCGAATAATTGCGACGCATTGAATGCATGTTGAGGTAGTTTCGAGCACTTTCCTGAAAGAAAACAGTGAATCTTTGACCTTTAACGTTCCTGTGAACTGGCCATTGAAATCTTAATTTAAGAAGCTGCTTTCGCAACTTTCAGCTCCTGCCCAAGAAAGTCCATTGTCAAAACATCACTAGCCGATTCTTGCAACGCAGACAATTCCCCAGTTCCATTTACCTCAAAGAAGTGGAAAAGTGGCGCTTAAAATCGCCTCCATGCACTGCCAGAAATGAAGGCACCAAGGCACAAATTGGTACGAGCCAGGGAAGCATCAAATCTAACTGCCTTGGATTGACCAGCAGCTGTAAGATTTGCCATTGACTTCGATGACACCTCAGGAATCCGTTACTTATATCTTAAGTTATCCACAGGTCAGCTCTACTTGCAAACATGATGTTAAAAAAATACATGAGAGCAAAGGACTTCTAAGGTATTCACGTTATTAGATTTCAGTTATGGTAGCTTGTTTCCAGACCACAATACAAATTTATCGAAGATGATATCAGAACAATGAAGATACACAATCATTGTCATTGCTAACGAGAAGCGACATTGTCTTGAGATAAAATCAAGTTTAATACCTGAATTCAACAGCAAATGGAAGAAGGTTGCTTAGGTCATTCCGTATTTGTCTCGTAACAGTAAAAAAAACTTAGCCCAAATCCAGGGGATAACAAATAGCAAGAGGCTGAATTTCAGGAACACAACTTATAGGAGAATATGCGTGGTTTTCCAATTCATAAATGATAATATTATTGGTGGAACTTTGAATAGTGTACAAGTGAGCCCACTTCTGCTATCTCAGAGCGAAAAACGAACACAGGGGATTTCAATGCTTCTGAAAGATATAAACCTATAGAATTTCTTTCAATAGCGAAGAAACTCAGTTTTGGGTGACCTTCAAAATAATTATCTATTTTTGTAAACTGCGGAACTGCAGAGCATCTGGGATTTGCCAGATTCTAAGCACAACCGCCCTTGTCAATTGTTTGATACATTTTCACAGATGCTCAAACTAGATATTGTAGATTATCCGATATAGCTGTGCTCCTCAATGAAACACTACAATTTGCACGGAAGAAAACAGCTGAACAGGTAATGGCGCCATAGAATTAGGATTCTTATATGACAAACTGGAGTACCGGAAAGTAGTGAGTTTAAACGATGCGTGCAGATGATTTGTTTCCGATCAATGTTAATAATTAATCTGAGTCCGTGAGCTATCAACGCAAAAAATATCGTTAAACATGTTTATTTATAAAAGATTCCGTCCAGAAATTAAGAAAAATCTGTATGTTCTATTGCAGATTATGGTATTCACGGTAAGAAAAAAATACTTCAGTCAGTTTTTCGCCATTCATTTCCTTCAAAAAAACATTTAAGTAAAAGTATCTTAGGATCACAGGCTTTTGAAATTGAAGCAAAGATTGTAAATGCAAACAGGCTAATTTATACATTAATAAATCACTCGGAAGAGCTGATTTGAAGTAACCTGTCCAATTGTCAGAGTCACACATTTGAAAGGATCACAGGCCCTTGAAAGTGTGCAAAGAAACTTCAGCAGAATTTGCCATTCATGATGAATTTCAGTCATGTAGGAAAACTCGCCAATTGGAGTAGCTTGTGCATGGTGAGTGACGAAGTGTACCCTCATTTCTACTGGAGGGAGTGTTGATGATCCGTTGGCATATGCATAACTTACTTGCCAATGAAGCCAGAGCAGGAGAGGAAGACGTTGTGAAACTCCAATCATCTGGAAATCAGTGTCTGGAAGTTTAATGACAGCACATGTTGTGGGGGGGTGGGATGGTGGAGGGGGGGTGGGGGGGTGGGGGGAATGGTGGAGGGGGGGGCATTGGAATAGCCCTACAAAGGAAGAGTTTGAAATGCTCTGCAAAATAGGAGGGCCAATGGCCTCAATGGGTGACCAAGGGGCTGACAAAAGCACGATACGCCAAATTGCTTTGCAGTAAGGATCTATGGTTCTTTTCTGAATAGTGATCTCGTTTTCCAAGTTTGCACTATGTTGTTTTAGACCCAGCTTATCTCTACAACGTATAAGAGGGCTGCACAATGATTCTGCCCAGAAATTAAGAAAAAATCTGTTTGTTCTATTGCAGGTTATGGTATTCACGGTAAGAAAAAATACTTCAGTCAGTTTGTACCCATTCATTTCCTTCAAAACACTCATCGGGCACTGGGCCATTTGTTAAAACATTTGAGTAAAAGTATCTTAGGATCACAGGCTTTAGTAATTGAAGCAGAGATTGTAAATGCAAGCAGGTTGATTTATACATTAATAAATCACTCGGAAGAGCCGATTTAAAGTAACCTGTCCAATTGTCGGGGTCACACATTTGAAAGGATCGCAGGCCCTTGAATCTGTCACGTTGGATTGCTAAAGCAAACTGAAATAAGTAAAACGCGGAAATTGGAAAATATGTTTTTATTCATTTAAATTAGATATCTCCCTTTCGTCTGAAATGGAGAGCTTTAAATATATCCCATATTTGGAATACTAAGAAGGTTAAAAAAAACGCAAACATATTAGGGAACTTGAAAATTCACAAAGTTTCCATTCCATTGATAGAAAAACAGAGAGGCCAGCAGAAGATACAAGAAACAGTGTTTGCTGTTCAGCCTGGTAATCCGATATTTTTTTTCAAAAGCGTTAGAAATGGACGTATATTTCACTGCTTGTTTTCGGTGTCGGGGAGTTAAGTTTATCCTTCATGTGGTTGGAAGAAAAATGTGAATTCTAAATGAAATCAGTAAGGGTGGTAAAATGAACAATGTTTGTACACTTCTACATCAACACCCGAATGTGTAGGAGGAAGCATGTGACATGCAATTTATTTTTAAAAAATGAAGATTAAAATGGATCTCCGAGATAACGTTAACATCGATCTGTTTGTTCCACAGGGCATAACTATGCGCCTCATAAAAGTAATTTTTCACTTCACCAAATTTACTGCCATTTTAAAAAAAACCTGTTTCTCCGAAAATAATAACAAGTAGATCGTCAGATTATAAGAAAGAGAAGCACGGGGTACGAAATTCAGCCCATGAAGCCTTCTTCGGCATTCAGTAGGATCATGGCTGACTGATTGTGGCCTAAGCAGCACTTCCCTGTCTGGCTCCATAACCCTTATATCCCTTGTCTGAAATCACCATTCCCTTCTTCTGTCCGGCGCCTCCGAGTTAACTTCTTATTCAAAAATGCTTGAAAGGGTTATAGTATGCATTCCAAAATAAGCTCGTTTTAGTAAAGCTCCCCACTAAGGCTTAATTTGCAAAACTGTAGCGGTATTATGGAGCTGCATTAAAAATGTGAATGTCCGGTTGATTCTCTGCAGACAGTAGTGTTAACGCAGACCTGCTTCTTCTACAGTCAGTGGTTTTGTTCACTATGATGGGGAATGCTTAAATTCATACATTTTGTTATGTTTCCTTTTAGATATTTCATTCCCTGAAAAGTATAGCAACAATCTGAGTTTCAAATATATTACCAATATCTAAACTCAAACCCATTTATTTTTCTACCCGTTTATCAGTGACTTGTACTCAACGGTCACAAAGTATTAATGCTGCCGATGTTCTCTTGTTGTTAGCAATGACCAAGTAGCGAATGCATTTGCGCTGTTTTCTACCACTTGCCATCAAAAATACAGAAACTAACTTGGCCTTTAAAATTACCCAGGGCCCCAAAGATTAGAAGCTGCCACAGCCCGTTTCAGCTTCTGCCCAAAAAAACAGCTTAAGATCAGGAAGTGATTCATATAACAAAATACGTTCAGTTATTGCATTTAATTGTCAGGACAGTGGAATTTCCTTTGAAATTGCCCCTTGAGCTGTCCGATATAAAAGAAGTCAGGCAAGAAAGCCCTCGAACGGCTGAAACATAGGGGCCTGTATTTCATGCCAAGAAACGGTTACTCCGAGATATAAAATAAAAACAGCCCTGACTTCTCCCGAAGCAGTGAGGTTTGCTATTAATTACAGGATTGTGCTCAGTGATTCTTGTCAAAATGTTTTGTGTGAGATACCTTAATTTCCCTGCAGGACAGCTCATAATGTGAGAAACATAATGAAACCAGAGCAAGGAACTTTCTGAACTGCTCATGTTACTGTCATTCACTGATACTTGAATGTTAAACATGTTCCAGTGAAATCGAATCTGTTTCATATTGATTTTTAAAAATCCGCAGCAGAAAATGTGTTTTAGAGCTGTCGAATTCCCAGATCAGAACATTTTCCTGAACCGCTTTTCATTTTCCAAGTCATGGGCAATGCTGGCATTTACTAAACATGTTCCACTCAGACGTATAAACTGTGATATTTCGAAAGCCGAATTAATGAAAACACTTTGCACTTCTTGTTTTTGGTGTCTGGGATTTAGGAATTACCCAGAGAGCGCTTGAATGCAGAATAGTATTTCGCAATGAACCAATATCGTATTATGTTTGCAAAACTCCATGCTTACACCTAGTTTGCAAAATCGTAGATATATCATGCAGCAGTGTCAAAATGTGAATTTTAATTTGGAGCTCCGCATATACTGATAACACAATGCTGCTTGTTCCACGGGATGGTTAGGAACATGATTATACTAACTGCTTTCACTCATATAATTAAATTCCTATTTATACATTTGCTCCTCCAAAATGAATAATAATGGATGGTAATAATTATGAAGTACTGAATATATGTTGAGGCATTTTATAGCACTTCCCTTGTTATAACACAGCCGATGGTAAATGCCGAGCTGTTCAAACCCCAGAGAGAAACTTGAAACAACTGTCGCAGCTAATTGCCAATTTGTATAAATTTCGAGATGCGTGCCTTGAATTCAGTAGCAATCAGACCACTTATGGTTTTTATGAAGCTAGGTGAAACATTTGTTAATAAGAGAAATGATTTTTAAATACATACATAGATTTACAAATTACTGCTATGACAACTTCTAAATCCCCTATTCAATTGAACTCCCAGTTACACTTTCATTAAGGCAACAGGAAGAGACAGAGATTTAAAAGACCCAGGCAAAGAAACACCCTCATAGCACTAAGTTTTACCAGTAATGTTTGGGAAAAATAAACACACTGTTACTAAACTTCACCTGGCTAGGTGACACATTTCACCCCTCCTTTGAAAACATTTTAGGCTGGTTTATTTCAAAATACAAATGTTCCCTTGATACCCATGTTTCTAACCTTCCCCATGTTTATCTAATTAACATTTCAAACCTAAACTCTCTTCTTAGATCAAAGCACCCAGACTAGCTGCCTCTAATTCAATTAAATCCAAATTCCAATAACATTATGATAATTATTACATCTTCTTGACATCTCGAAGAAAGCAGTGGATCTCTGATCGCCAGCTCTTCCATTAACTGGTCATTCAAACATGACATTAAATATCTGCATTCGCACATTTCAGCTCCTGCCCAAGAAAATCCAACACCGTAACATCACTAGCTGATTCTTGAAACACATATTGTTCCGCAGCTCAATTTACCTTAGGAAAGTGGTTAAAAAAAAAAGATTCAAATTTCCTCTGTGCACTGCCAGAAATGAAGGCACTAAGGTATAACTTGGCACGAGGCAGGGAAGAATCAAAGCTTAGCTTTCAGGCCAAGACATCGATACTCGGAAAACCAACTGCACTGGATGGTCCAGTTGCAGTGCGATTTGCCATTGACTTAGATGACATCTCAAGAATTGGTTACTTATATCTTAAGTTACGTGCAGGGCAGCACTGCATGCAAACATGATGCTAAATAAAATACATAAGAGCAAAGGATATCTAAACTAGTCACGTTGTTAGATTTCGATGATGTTAGCTTGTTCCCAGACAACAAAACAAGTATATCTGAGCTGATATGATCAAAGTGAAAATAAACAATCGTTGTTATGCCTCACAGGTCCCGAAATAAAATCAAGCTTCATATCTGAATTTAGCTGCAAACGAAAAAAAAAACATTGCTCGGGCCATTCAATAGTTGTTTCATAATAGCAAAAAAAATCACATCCCAAACCCTAGGGACAGAAAAAGGTTGAATTTCAAGAACACGGCTTTTAGGAGAATAGGGGTGGTTTTCCAAATCAGAAAATATTATGTTATTTGTGAAACTGAATAATGTACAATTCAGCCTCCTTCTGCCAACCCAGAGAGCTAAAAACGGACAAAAGGGGAATTCAAAGTTTCTGAAATATATAAATATTTCTGAATTTCTTTCACAAGGGAACAAACTCAGTTTCGGGCGGACATTATCTTTTTTTGTAAAGCGTGGATCTGCAGATCATCTGCAAATTGCAGACTCTATGTACATCCGCCCTTCTAAATTCATTGATAAATTTTCACAGATACTCAAAGTAGACATTGTAGCTTATCTGGTATAGCTGTGCTCCTCACTGAAGCTCTATAATTTGTTCGGAAAAAAGAACTCAATAGGCAATGTCGACGCAGATTTTTCTTCTGTCATAGAGTTAGGACTCTTATTTAAAAACTCGGAGCGCCGGGAATACCACGTTTCAATGATGCATGCACATGTTTTATTTACGATTAATGTTATTAATTAATGTGTGAGTGCCTGAACTATCAATGCAACAAATAATGCTAAACATTGTGATTTCGAAATAATTCCCTCCAGGTGTTAACACAAATCTATTTATTCCTTTGCCGGTCATGTTGGTTACGGTAAGAAAACAATGCTTCAGCGAATTTATTGTCATTCATTTCTCCCAAAACAAACTCCATGCGTTGTTAAACCATTTTGGTAAAAGTCTCTTAGGCTTTAGAAATTGAATCAGGGACTGCAAAGGCATGGAAGCTAATTTAAATAGTAATAAATCACTAGGAAGAGCTGATTTGAAGTAACTTGTGCAATTGCACGAGTCACACTTTAGAAATGATCACATCCCCTTGAAAATGTGCAAAGAAGCTTCCACAGAATTTGCCAATCATGATTAATTTCAGTCATGTAGAAAAACTGGCTGATTGGAGTAGCTTATCCGAATAACAGCATTTGGAGAACTCATAATGAGGAAATAGGTAGTCCCTCATTTCTATGGGAGGGAGCGTTGATAATTAGTGGTCAACACGTGTAAGTTAGTTGTCAATGGAGCCACCGCAGAGCGGGAAGAAATTTTTTATACTCCAAGGATCTGAAAAGCAGTGTCTGCAAGGTTAATTACAGCATTTCTTGCACTAAATTTCGAAAAGAGCATTGGACTACCCTTGCAAGGAAGAGTATGAAGTACTATGCAAAAGATGAGGACCGATGGCTTAAATAGCTAACCTAGGGGCTGACACATGCATGATGGGACAAATTGCCCAGTTCTTTGCTGTATGGATGTGTGGTTCTTCCCTGAGCCAGTGACGTCAATTTCCAAGATTGCAGCCAGCTCATTTCCACGTAATAGAGAAGATTACGACCTATTTATCAGCCATGATTGCTAATGCAAACTGAAATAATTAAAAACGGAAATGGGAAAATATGCTTTGATTCATTTAAATAAATGTCTATCCTTTCTTCTGAGAAAAAATTCAGGCTGTGCGAGATCTTTAAATAAAGCCAATCTTTGGAATGCTATGGAGGTAAATAAATTAACACAAATTTATTCGGGAACATTAACAGTCACGAGGTTTTCACTCCATTGATAGCAATACAGAGAAGCCAAAGGAAAATCCAATAGACAGTGTGTCTTGTTCATCCTGATGACCTGTTTTTTCCCCAAAAGCAATCGAAATGCAGGTATATTTCATTGCTTGTTTTCGGAGTCTAGAAGTTAAGTTTATCCTACATGTGGTTGGAAGAAGAATACGAATTCGAAATGAAATCAATCTGGGTGGCAAAATGAATTGTGTTCTACATCAACGCCCAATATATAAGACGAAGCATGTGACATGCAATGCATTTTTAAAATTGAAGATTAAAATAGTTCTCCGACATAATGTTAACATCGATCTCTTTGATATAACAGGATATAACTATGAGCCTCATAAAGGTAATTTTTCACTTCAGCAAATTTACTGTCTATCACTTTAAAAAAATCTGCTTCTCCGAAAGTAATGATAATAAGTAGATCATCCGATCACAGGAAATTGGAGCAGGATCAGGCCATTCAGCCCAGCAAGCCTGCATCGCCATTGAATAAGGTCACGGCTGATCTAATTGTGGCTTGAACAGAAATTTCTTGTATGTCTCCATAGCCCTTATTTCCCTTGTCTGGAATCACCATTCTCTTCTTCTTTCCAATGCCTCGGAGTTAACTTCTTATTCAAAACTGCTTGAAATAATAACATAATATATGTTAAAATCTATTGTGCTAGTAAAGCACTCCGCTAAGGTTTAATTTGCAAAACCATGAGGGTATTATACAGTTGCGTTAAAAATGTCCGATTGATTCCCTGCAGAGTGTTAACGCAGATCTGCTTCTGCTACAGACAGTGGTTCTGATCGTTATCATGGCAAATACTTACATTCATAGATTGTATTATGTTTCCTTTCAGATATTTTCCTCCTTCAAAAGCATAACAACGGACAATCTGAGTTTCAAATATACTCCCAATATCTAAACTCAAATCCATTTCTTTATCTGTCCCACTTTTCGATGTCTTGTGTCATAAAGTGTTAATACTGCCAACGTTCTTTCGCTGCTGACAACGACCAAGTGGTGAATGTATGTGCACCGTTTTTAATCATTTGCCATTAAAAATACAGAAAGTGCCTTGCCTTTAGATTGACATACGGCCCCAAATTTTAGACGGTACCACTGCCCGTTCCAGCTTCTGTCCAGAAACGGCTTAAGATCATGAGGTGATTCATATCCAACAGTAAAGGTTTCTACTGCATTTAATTGACAAGGAAGTGGAAAATCCTTTAATGTTCCCTCCATGAGTTGTCAGATATGAAAAGAATCAGGCGAAAAGAGGCACAAACGGCGGAAACATAGGGCCCTATATTACATACCAGGTTATGGTTTAAAAAACTGCCCTGATTTGTTCAGAACCAGAGAAGTTTGCTATTAATTAAAGGGATTCATCTCAACATGTTTCGTGTCAGATACCTTAATTTACCTGCAGGACAGCTCAACATGCAGGCATGATGTGAAAAATAAATAAAACAGATCATGCAACTGTCTAAACTATTGAAGTTAATGTCATCCTCTGCCACTTGAATGTTAATCATGTTCCAGTGAAATCGAATCTGTCTCACATGAAAAAAACATCTAAGAACCACATGCATTAGAAAGTGTCTATTAAAGATGCTGAATTCGCAGATCAGAAAATTTTCGTGAAACCCTTTTCGTATTCTAAGTCATGGGCAATGCTAACATTTACTAACACATATGCTGCTCATGTATGCATGCTGTAATTTTTCCAAAGATAATTAAATGAAAACAGATTTCACTTCTTGTTTTGGGTGTCTGGGATTTAGGAATTTTCCCCAAAAAATTCCCTGAAAGAAGAATATCTATTCGCACTGAAACCAATATGAATTGGACATTGTGTTATATTTGTAACGCTTCATACTAACGCTTAATTTGCAAAATCACGGATATATCATGCAATAGTGTTAAAAATGTGAATTTTAAATTGGAAATCTGCACATAATAATGATGCATGCACATGTTTTACTTACGATTAGTGTTAATAATTAACCTGAATCCCTAAACAATGTACCTATCAGTGCATCAGGCACTGTAAAACATGTTGATTTTTTAGTTGATTCCCTCCAGAAGTGAACACACATCTGTTTGTTCCATTACAGACTATGGTATTTACGGTAAGAAAAAAAAACTTCAGTGAATTTATCATCATTCATTTCTTTCAAAACAGTCGCAGGGCGCTGGACTATTTGTTAAACAATTTCAGTAAATGGCTTTTTGGGTCCTAGTCTTTAGAAATTGAAGCAGAGATTGCAAAAACAAGGAGGCCAATTCAAACATTAATACATCTCTAGTAAGAATCGATCTGAAGTAACCAGTCCAATTGTAGGTTTCACGCATTAGAAAGGATCACAGGCCTTTGAAATTTTTGCAAAGAAGCTTCAGCAGAATTTGTCAATCATGGTGGCTTTCAGTCATGGAGAAAACATTGGCAAATTGGAGTAGTTTATGGGAATAACAAAATTTTGAGTACTCATATTGAGACCCTTGGTGTGAGGGTTGGTAACCAGTCAACACACGTGTAAGTTTTTCGCCGACTGAATCATAGGAGGATGAGAAGAATTATAACACTCCAATGATCTTGAAAGCAATGTCTTAAAGGTTAATGGCAGCAAATGATGTGGCAAACTTCAAAAAAGAGACTTGGAATGCCTTTGCATAGGAAGAGTATGAATAGCTAAGCAGAATATCAGGGCAGATGGCCTAAATCAATGAGCAAAGAGCGCCAGATTGACTACGCCATTGCTGTAAGGCTCTGTGGTTCTTCTCTGAATGAGAGACGTCGGTTTCCAAGTTTGCACCTTGCTGTCTTAGACCCAGCTCATCTCCAAACGATGGAGAAGGCCACCATCGATAAAAACAATGCACAACGTGTCAGCTGTTAGGTTGCTGATGAAAACTGGAAGACCTAAAAGTGGAAACTGGAAAGCATGCTTTCATTCATTTAAACCGGTTGCCTATCCTTTCTTCTGAGAATAAATTGAGGTTTTGGAAGAGATTTAAATAACGCCAATCTTTGGAAACTTAAACGGTAAAATAAAACAAACACCAATATTAGGAGAATTTAACTGTCGTATAGATTCCATTCCATTTATAGAAATACAAATAAACCAGAAGAAGGTATATTACACAATGTTAAAAATAAAATACTACGGATGCTGGAAATTTGTAAGAAAAACAAAAATTGCTGGAAAAACTCAGCAGGTCTGACAGCATCTGTAGAAAGGGAGACAGAGTTAACGTTTAGAGTCCGTATGACTCTTCATCAGCACTAGTGGACAAATTTAAACCTTTTGCACACTGTTTCTACTAAGCCTGGTGTCCGAGCACGTTAATTTGGCGCAACATTTCTGTCATTCAATTCATATTATGGAATGCGGATGCACATCAGGTTAGCTGGGGTTATATTTCTTCAATGGTCATGTTGGGCCATTGGATACAGATAGAAATCTAGACCTGTTTACCTGTATCCTAGTGCGTCTGTACTTCAATGTCTGTATAAGTCCATGGATCTGTTTCCTTCCGTCCCTTAGTCCTTTCATAGAAACGAATAAAACCGGAGCAGGAGTAGGCTATTTGGCTCTTCGAGCCTGCTCCGTCTTTCAATATGATCATGGCTGATCCTCAATCTTAACGCCATACTCATGCTCTCTCCCCATACCCCTTGACGCCTTTAGTGTCCTTTCATTCCTTGAAATATTATCGTCATTTTTTGTTCCTTTTGTACAAAGTGAATCACTTCTCTATAATTTGTCACATGCCCACCTGGTTCATTTGTTATAAATTGAACATTTGATTTCTAACAAGGATGTGCATTTATTTATATTAGTTTTCCTATTTTTCAGTCAAACGCATTCCTTCTGTGCTGAACATTTACAGACGTGATTGTTGTTTTTGCTTAGAAGCTGTTTCAATAACTGATCGAATATCAATTCAGTATTTGGTTAATCAGTAACATGGAAGAGATCACTCTACACCGCAACTCACGAACTAGATTGTAGCTGAACATGACGAAACCAAGTATGGCAGCATCCCTTGAATTTCTTGTTTAACTGGAGAATCGTACGCCTGTTACCTGTCAACATTTTTTTTAACCTTAAAGAGACATCTGACCTCGAAAATTGTGGCATTTGTTAAAATTTATTGATGTAAAAAAAATTGAATTCTTTGGAGGTCAATTAGCCGAGTTGTCGTCTTTGACACGTTGTACACTTCAAACAATCTTAGAGGAAGGTAAACTGTCATTCGAGAGAAAAAAATCATTCCTGTAAATAAAGTGATAGTGGTGGTATTGAATGCAAATTTTATCATTCTTTAGTTACAAAGGTAAATGCAAGAAGGAACTAAACCGTAAAATCAGAATCTTAATCTCTGAACAAGCTGCATGTCATAATTAGGAATTAAGCACCTTCAAAATAGATGGCGCCGTCCATTTTTCAGGCACATAACTGGACATGCGTGTAATGCACGCTCCTTGCAGGTGGTCCTTTAATACTGGCTCCAGCAACAAACTAGCATCATGGTGTTAGTGTTAAAACAGGTGAAGCTAGTTATTTGGCCTAAACATCTCATATTTACTGGCGACTTGCGGGAAATGAAGTTTCATTTGCGTTTCTTCTAATATGGAACACTTCCAACCTGTGAAACTCGGGAGCTGAAAACATAGCATTGGAGTAATTCAGGACGAGCCTTTGCCCGTCAAAGTTATCTCCTTAACAAAAACAAAAATACCTGGAAAAACTCAGCAGGTCTGGCAGCATCTGCGGAGAGGAACACAGTCAACGTTTCCAGTCCGAATGCCCCTTCAACAGAACTAAGCTATCTCCTGACTTGCTTCGATTCGAACAAATAACTTCTAGTGCTGTTCATGAAGGTTTTCCTTTGTTATAGGCTGGATTATTTTGGGTGGAATTGAATTCCAATGGGTAAACTGAGTTCAGTTCGGTTTTTTATTCGTCTCAAGTGGATAGGGTTTACATAATTTGAACATTCATGGGATGGGTTGAGCCGAGTTTAGAGAAGATTAAGTGGGATGAGTCAAGCTGAAGTCTCAAATGTTGCATTGAGATGTTCTATTTTGAACTTAAATGTGTTGCTGCTTCAGTGATCGGCAAAGTAGTTGCACTTCACTTGCATAATAAATAATTATTCTATCGCAAGAGACGTGTCTGTGTTTTTTTTAAAGAATCTCTTTCGTGTAAAGCATATATAGTAATTTTTGTTCGTTAACTTATTTTAGTGAATTTTTTTTGTAAGATGAATACAGAATTCATATAAATCAACTGGAAATAAACTTCATGTTGATGCTCAAAAAAAAAAGCCTACTTTCAGAAAATGTAACAGGGACAATGAATGCAACGATTAAATCACGAAAAGCTGAAAGGCTAAAGTTCTGTTTTGGTCGGATCATTCCCTTGACCAGCTGCCTCCTATTAAACTGAATGGCAGCTCAATATAAAACCCTGGTGTGGAAACACTCCAACTGCGAATGCCCGGCTTTATCATAACGCACTGCCAGCGACACGCAGCGGTGAAGTGTGGCAGTGCATCTGCGGCAGGAGGGAACTGCTGCCAATGTTAACTTTGGGTGATAACAAAGTAGCCGCCAATTTTGATCCGCCTTCTGTTTTCCACCCCATTAAACTGACGCTTTCAATCATCGGATTATAATGAAGAGCGGTGACGGGTTTATCTTGGCTGCACACGAACTAGGCGAACTAGCAATCGGCCACAGTGCCAACATCAGATTTTAGTTGGAAGTTCCTGGGTCGCCGTCCGTGGATTCATTTCAGTTCGGTTGAAACGGCACATAAACAAATTCACATAAAAAAGGAGAGATTGTGCAGCGAGAAAGAATCGTCGTTATTCCCACCGCCCACATCACGGAACCTTTCTTCAGGCATCCCGCTGCCAACCTTAACTTTTTCTCACATATACTCCTGCCCAAAGAGTGAGATTCACTATTATTCTTGCAGCTGCTATCCAGGTTTGGACAGTCGGATTCCAGCGTAAAAGGAAAAGCCGAAGGGGCTTCCAACACACTGCCTGAACCGCTCGGCTACGGCTCCCCAGCTGTTTACGTGATGGAAAATGTTGGTACCAAGGCAGAACAGAGAAAGGATCTTATCAGTGAAAAGCAAGAAGCACAATCTGGTTAGCTGGAGCTAAGAAAGGAGAGGGAGCAGAAAACAATTGTAGGCAGAGTGTATATGCCCTATAGCAGTAGCTGTCGTGCTGAGCAGAGTTTAGATTCGGAAATTAGAGTTGCATGTGACAAGGGAAATACAGTAAACGTGGGGAAAGTCAACATATAGAATGGGCAAAAGGAACCAGCCAGGTACCAGACAAGTTTTATTGATTTTTTTTTGTGAAATCAGAAACAACTACTTGATAACCTTGTGGCGAAGGAGTGTCAGTTGAAGAGTGATCATTACATAATAGACATTTTCTTTCGAGTGTGAGAACGATTTAGTTAATAATGGCAGTACAGTCCTAAATCTGAAAAAAAGATAACTATCAGGGACGGGTCGCCTAAAATAGATTGGAAAGCAAGGTAGGAAGATATGATCATAGAGATGCAATCGTAGATATTTCAGAATTTGGAATGCCAATTCATTCCCTTAAAGATCAAAATTCCCACAGGAAATGTGGCCCAACTACGGCTGAAATGGGAATTCATGTATATTATATTAAATAAAGAAATTTAGATTGTTGTGAAAAGAGTAGTTAGCCTGAAGATATGGAGGATTTTAAATTCAGCATGGAATGACCAAGAAAGATGAAATAGGATAATAGAAGTAAACTAGTTAGAGAAACCGGTTTTATACAGAAAGGAAGTGAAGACCGAAAGTAAGCGTATGTCCCTTACAGGCAATGATAGGAGTAAACGATATATATGCAGTGGCGTATGGATATGACAGAAATGTTAAATAGATACATTGCATCTGTCTTCATGGTAGACGACGCAAGAAGCATTCCAGAAATTAGGAAGAAGCCAAGGTCTCTGGGAAATGAGGAACTGAAGGATATTAATATTAATGAACAGTCAGCATAGAGCAAAATAAAGGGAAAGGAATCAACATATTCCCAACACCTAAGTGCTGCAATTTATGGTTTAAAAATCGTGGCTACAGAGATAGTGAAACTCTTTGGGCGGGATGACGGTGTGTAAGCCGCCT
The DNA here is from genome assembly GCF_964194155.1 of Cetorhinus maximus. Taxonomy (NCBI): domain Eukaryota; kingdom Metazoa; phylum Chordata; class Chondrichthyes; order Lamniformes; family Cetorhinidae; genus Cetorhinus; species Cetorhinus maximus. Next base: position 8,141,280 of record NC_135912.1, on the reverse strand, counting down.
TTGCAACTAATTAGCGGCAATAAGTGCAAGAGGAAAAGTTTAAACATGTTTCTTTTTTCAGCAATACTCAAGTTGCTTGATCAGTGGGAAAAAGAGATTATGATCAGTAGAGATTGGAAAAGAATCGAAAGTGATGCATAGAAAGGATCAATAATGGTTCCATTATTACTTATCAAAATAGATGCTTTAAATTTGAGAGTAAGGAACTAAATATGAAAATCGTTAGACAATATTAAAATAGGAACCGTGGAAATAATGAGGCAGATTGTGAAATATGCTTCAGGGTTAAAGACGGGTTCAGGCAAGGTATCGACAGTTACCAAATTTAGTTTAATGTCGAGAAGTGTGATGTCCTATATTTTGAAAGGAAAATGAAATACGTTGAGTGCAGTAAATAGTATCACGGAGAAAACCATGACTAAAAAGAGATACCCTATAGTTAAAATAATCGCCCTGGGAAGAGCAAATGCAGGTAGATGATGCCTGAAAGGAATTTTGATGATTGTCAACTTCTTGCAGTTGCTACAACAAGCAGCCAATTTCTGCCAGTAACTTCATGATCTAGCGCAAGTTCTAAAACTATTCTCGAGGTGAGGAGGATTGGCAAACATCCTCATTCCCTGATGGAACTGAGTGGGCAGATCGAACACATTTATGAAATCGATGGCAGTTTTGTTGCATTAGTAAGGGGAATCAGCATTGTCTTGATAACAACACAAAGAGGGCGGTATTGCATAGGCCTCTCATCATAAGTCTTCTAAATAATTACTTCCCTTCAGTTCAGTGGCACTGGATAGAATGTCAGGCAGGACATACAGTGGGCAGCATTGGTCTTTATGTGCGACCAATTAAGACGAATTGCTATCCAGGTATTTTAAATGAGGAACGGTCATTCTACAGGATCAGTGTTATACTAGGCCTCCAAGCAGGAATTAGTTGTTTACCTTTTTTCTCGAAATGGAAGTATTTATTAATTGAAGAAATGCATTTTCTGCATTTAAAAATAATTCCTGTAGCAATGGCCATGTCCACTTCACAGTGAACAACGCGATGCATATTTATATTGTCTTCAGAAAATCAACTGTAATTTTATATTTTGGAAGCAGTTGCGATACTGATGGACAAATTTGTCATTATAGAAAGTTGACATGTTAGATATTGCACAGAGAATTTAACTATGAACATGACAATACACACTCAGCCTATTTCAGCGTATTACTCTCTCCTCTAAAAACAGGTACATTTCTAACGCTGCACCATGAAAGTCAGTGAACAGCACATTAATTTATCTCGCCTATGACTGAGAGTTTTCATCAAAGTAATGAGGACAGGTAAGTTAGTCTTTCTCAGCTGTCTACGTTTTATTTTTGCCAATGATCTGTTCGTGTATTTAAATGAGAAGGTCAGCTGAAATTGTATTTGTTAAATGCATTAATAAACAGCAAGACGATTAGCAACGACTTATTACCAGGTCAGTGCATGATACATGAGATGAGTTGTGCACCCACTCTGAGACCAGAAGAAAGAAATTTTGTCGAAGCTTTTCGTCTTGCATTCATCAGGACAACCGCAAGAATAACAATGTCAAAGGAAGCAACAACTTTATACTGTATGAGAAGAGAGTGCTGATTGGTTGGCAAGTGGACTCTGATTGGTAAAGGCATTGCCATAGTTCTGTGACAAGAAGTGGCTTTGTTCTTTCAGAAGTCCGTTTTATATTGCTGACTGAGACAGGGCTACATATTCGGGCTTAAATCTATGCCCATTGCTTTGATGCCTTATGCATTTGTGTTCTTGAACATTTATTTTTTTTCAGATTGTTCAATGTTATTCCTTTTGAAAAACAAAATGCATGGCAAATGCGTAATCATAGAACTTTAGCGGGCAAGAGGATGCCAGTCCACCAGTTATGTGTATTTCATCTCTTGGCAAGATCCATCCAATTAGTCACATTCACCTTTTCTTTCTCAGTACATCTGAACTTTTTCCCACTTTTTTCAAGCATCTTTTTAAAATTAATTGAATCTAGTTGAGTCATCTTTCGAGAAATTGCACAATGACTGTAGCATAAGCATCAACTTTTCCAGGCTCTAGTTCTTTTGCCATTCATCTAAAACCTCTATCCTTTCCCTGTTGTCTCCCAAGACTGGATAGAAATACTCCTTTTTTGAGCTGTTTAAACTGCTTTGAAGTTTGAACACTAGCATTCTGTACACTCATGGAAACTTGGAACATAGCAATAAACAGTTAATCAATTAAAACCTGATAGAGATGTCATGCTTCATCCCACATCCCGCATTCAAGCAGTACATGCTACGTATCCATCACTGCTCTTAGATAAATAATCCTATATTTTCTCATTTCTTTACATGAACAATGCCCTTTGGCCCTGACACAATTTTGCTAAGCCTCATAGGCATTCTCTCCAAGGCATGGGCATCCTTGATGCATTTTGGCACCTCGCCAAAGGATGCAATCTTTCAGATAAGACCCCAATAATTATTTATAAATGTTTGGCAAAACTCTATTGTTTTTTGTTTCATTCTCAGTTATTGTTTTATTGTTAAGGGAAGGGCCCCACGTGCCTTTTTCATGGTTTCATCGACTTGTGCCGCCCCTATCAAAGATTTGAATGAACTATAGGTTTCTCATAACTAGTTTTAGAACCACCCCATGTGGGGTAAAAAAAAAATCATAACATTGCCTGCTGCCACTTCGTTGAAAATCCACATTAAAAACACAAGTTGGTGCAGTTAATGGAACTTTCAGGATGTCACACATTCTGAACTGGTGCATAACAACAAAACATATTTCAATTTTACCAGTCACATGCCCACATTTTAAGCTTGATAAAGTTTATTATTAACTATTTTTTAACTATGTCAATAGGTGCTTAAATACCTGAAAGCAAAGGAATACAATGAACCTTCCTGCATACGCATTTATTTCTTATTTTCCAGAAGATTAGGCTCAATTTTAATGAGTTAACCACATTTTGTGGAATTTAAGTTGTCTCATGCATTTGGACGACGACAGGGCCTTGACAAGATAGTAGCACTTTGGAACTAAGCATCTAACCTTCATGCCTGCATTTCTGAGCAAGCAGATTTAGGATCAATATTTGCTTTTTATTGGTATTATATGACATAAAATGAACGAGTTATGTAACATTCTGCTATCTTATACTTAATTCGAGTGTTTAAACTATGTACCCCTGTTTGGATCAAGCAGTTTTGTGTTAACGTTATCTGGAGAGAATGACTTGGAAATCAACATTTTTCGTGTAGTTAGTTATGTTTGATGGCATTTCGAAGGGTTCATGGGTTAAATATTAGCACAGGACTTAAATAAATGTCCCGTCATTTTTCTGATGGGAGAATGAAATACGTAAAATGGAAGGCAACACATCTCCCTCCTGGGGAACTAACATATCTGTGCTAACATTTTCTCCAGGGTTTCAACTGACAATTGGCACTTTTAACACTTTTAGCATGATAGATTCGTGGTTTTACAAATCATGGCTGATCGTAAACGCACTTTGTTCACTTTGTAAACACAGTTCATTTTACCAGTCCCGCTTCTTTCATTACAAATTGTTATTCTTCCTTCAAAAATGTTATGGGTAAGAGCCTGATTCTCGTACATCGAAAAGAAGTGCAATGTGGTTTTCTTTCTTTCTTTTTGAACAGCAAGGGCTCATTAGGTGGAACAGCAAAGACAATCCATTAGATTATCTTCTGGCCTGTGAGGACTTTCTACCATAATAATTCAAGCGACAGCACGGTGAAAGACTCATTGCTGCATACGTGTTACATGTGTTATTCTTCCACCGGTTGGGTTTGCTTTAAACTGTCACATAGCGTGAATATATTCGCAATAGAAATCAAAACAGCAGGTATGAATGAACAACAATATATTTTCCACTTTCCGCTGTTACTTGATTCAGTGTGCAGTGTAATATCTCACAAGTTGCAGACCGTTTGATAGATCACAGCTATTTCTTTTACTTGGAGGTCATCAGGGTTTACACCACCATGGTGCACTCTTTGAACTCGACATCTCTAAGAGAAGGACCACAGCCCGTTACAGCAAATGCGGAGGCAACCTGCTCCATCATGCCTCTTCCGGCTGGTTGACGGAGTCAATCAATTAGTCTCTCTGTCCTGCTCTTTTGCGTAAGTTAGTAAACGCTTATTATTGATGAATATTCCAAAGCCCTTTTTGAAACTTGCTGATGCATCTGCTTGCATCAACCTTTCAGGCGTTGCTTTCGAGGTGATAGAAACTGAATGTATAAGAATGTCTCCCCATTCCTGCCTGCGGTTACTTTGACAAATATCTTTCACGTGTGCCCACTGATTATCGACCCTCTCACCAAGCCAATTTAGTTCACTACTGCCTTTTAGGGAAGGAAATCAGCCGTCCTTACTTGGTCTGTCCTACATTTCGTTCCATAACCCCACAAGGTGGTTGACTTTTAAATACCAATGAAAGAACCTAGCAAGCCACTCTGTTGCACTAAGCAGCTACAAAGTGAAGAAAAATAGACCGTATGGACGACTCGGTTTCGATCTAGTGACCAGAATGGACATCAATGCACTCAGACCTGTCAAAGCTTCAATATACCACCTAGAAGGGAAGGGGCAGCATGTGTATGGGAAAACCATCACGTGCAAATCCCTGCCCAAGCTACGCAACATTGTGCCTTGGATCTATACTGCGGGTCATACTTCATTGTTGTGGCTTCACTGTGAATGCACCTATCACATGGACTGCAGTGGTTCAAGAAGACAGCTCACCACCGCGTTCTCAAGGGCAACAAATGCTGTTTTAGTCAGTGGCGCTCACATCCTGATCAAGAATTATGAAAATATAAGGGGATTAATGGTTGTAGAACAAAGGCTGGCGAGTGGACCTGAGTTGCAGAGAGGCCATAATTCAAGTGAAAAGTGGCATAGAGTCGAAGCCCTCACTGTCTTACTGCTATTCCAATATCCCATTTATTTATCTGAGCTTAACTGTCCCTTACAAACCTATCACCGCTATTCCACATGTTAAAAATGTCCCTGCTTTATTTCAGTTTAATGTAAAGGAAAATGGAGTGGGTGCATACTAAACAGCCAATTTGTTATCAGCCAAAGCTAAGATTGCCAGTGCTTCCCCACCGCTCCAATGGCACTGCCATACTTCACAGAAGAGTGACTCTGGCAGACGGGTGAGGATAAATTCCAGCTTTCACGGATAAACCGAGACTGTGCTGCCGGTGGGCACCGCTGTGTCTGAAGTCCTCCCTCAGCACCCAAAACGACATTTTAATTCAATTCAATGAGATTCCTTTAAAAAAAACCTTTGCTACAGGGCCCCTTTAAGGGGCTATCACTTTAATTTGTCCTGTTTACTTCTTAATTTGTCACTTAGATACAGGTGTACTCAAAACAGTATAAACAGAAACTGCGTGACCGGTGGGCGCCACGGTGGTTGGAGTGCTTTCTCAGTCTCCAAAAACGACATTTTAATTTAATTCGATGAGGTTCCTTTAATAATCTTCTCCTTTGCTACAGTGCCCCTTAAAGGGGCTATCACTGTTTGGCTGTTTACTTGTTAATTTACCAGTTATTTACAGGTGTACTCAAAAGAGTATAAACAGGGACTGCACGACCAGCGGGCACCACGGGGGTTGTAGTGTTTCCTCAGCCCCAAAACGACATTTTAAATAATGAGACATTGGGAATTCTGAAACCTGTTCAGAAAAACTTTATTTTTCAGTATATTCTCCTGACAACTATAACTAAGACATTGCTGGATGTTGTGCTGGAGAATGATGTGGGCCAAGTGGCTGTGGGGAAGCATTTGGATAAGTGTGATCACTATATCATAATATTTAAACACAAGGTTTCGATCAGTAATTAAGATAGTTAAGGAACATTATAAATCAGAAAGTCTAAATTGGAGGAGGGCTAACTTGAAAGCGATGTGAAGAGATCTAGCCAGGGTAAAATGGAATGAAAGACAGACTCGATGAACTGTAAGGGTACAATGGGAGATCTTTAAAGAAGAGTTGTTTAAGGCACAAACTACATACATTTCAGAATGAGCGAAAGGTAGGGGAAACCAACTCAGGGCTAACTTGAAGACAGGGGGATAGAGATAATCATGAAGCAAAACAAGAAAGAGAGAATGTGCAATGCATGATAGATTCAAGTGTCAATACAATAGGTTGAGAGGGTAGGTGAAGGGCAAAAGAAGACTAGGAAGGAGAGAATATTAGAACAGAACGGAATTCAACATAAAATGCCACCCATAAATCCTATGCTGGCATGTAAATAGTAGGCGGATAATAGGGGTGGAGTGGGTCCTACGAAGAACAAATAAGGTGACAGATGCTTAGAGGTGCGTGGTAAGGCTAGAATGCAAAGTAAGTTGGGGAAAATTTCGATGGAACCTCGGATAGCAGAAGCAATGATAGGGTGAAAATTGAGAGGGAGCATGTCCTAGGAAGTCGGCTTATAATTCGGTGAGATAGGTCACGTTGCTCGGACAACTTTCATCTCTATTTGGAGAAGGAAGTGGCGTGGAGAGAGTTGTCGGGCTTGGCATAATCTTCAAATCTTCCCTAAATACCAGGGAGGTGCCAGAGGATTGGAGACTGGCAAAGATGACACCCTTACTCAAGAAAACCTGTAAGGGCAGTTTTTGCAACTACATTACAACCATTTTATCATCAATAGTGTGTAGGGTTTTAGAAACAATTATCAGGGAGAAAGGTCCTTGGAGAGGGTGGAGTTAATTAATGATGTCCAGCACGGATTTGTAAAAAGGAGATTATGCTTTGATCATGAATGTTCCGATGGAGTGACAGAGCAGGTTGATGAAGAGATTCTGGCGGATGCTGTGTATACATGGATTCCTTTTTAAAGAAAAGCGTTCGACTACGTTCTACATAAAAAGCTGGTTAACAAAATAAGTGTTCGTGGGATTGGAGGGCCAGTATACAATTGGGCAAATAATTGGATTCAAGACAAACAAGAGTGAGCCTTGGGCAATTGTTATTTTTTCACACTGGATAACGCTAAACAATGGCGTTCCCCAAGTGTCAGTGCTAGGACTACTGTTTTTTTTTTGCCATGTATAAATGAATTGGATGTTGGAATACGGACTAGGGTTTCAAATGTTGCGATAATAACAGATTTGAAGGAGTGCAAAAGATGAGGACAATATAAATCGCTGGCAAAGTCACAGAACCACAAAATTTTAATGGCACAGAAGGAGGTCATTCAGTTCATCAAGTCTGCACCGGTTCTTCAAATGAGAATTATAACCTAGTGCCCTGCATTTTCCCCGTACCCTTGCACATTGTTTCTATTCAAATAATCATCTACTGCCCCCTTGATCGCATCGATTGAACCTGCCTCCACCACACTTCCAGGCAGTGCATTCCAGGACCGAAATAACCGTTGTGTGAATAAGTTAGTTTTTTTCACATCACATTTGCTTTTTTTGCAAATCACTTTAAACCTTTGCCCTCTGGTTCTTGATTCTTTTACGAATCGGAACAGTTTATCCTTATCTGCTCTGTCCAGCCCCCTTGTGATTTTGAACATCTCTATCAAATCTCCTCTCAGCCTTCTTCTCTCCAAGGAAAACAGTTCCAACCTCACAAACCTATCCTCATAGCTGAAGTTTCTTACCCCTGGAACCATTCTTGTAAACCTCTTCTACACTTATTCCAACGTAATCATATCTTCCCTATAATGTAGTGCCCAGAACTGTACACAATATTCCAGCTGAGGTCTAAAGAGTGTCTTATATAAATTCAGCATAACCTCCTAATTGTCACCAAGATCTAGATCATTAATATATATCAGGAAAAGCAATGGAGCCAATGCGGACCCCTGGGGAACTCCACTGCAAACTTTCCTCCAGCCCGAAAAATATCCATTAACCATCATTCTCCGCTTCCTATTTTTCAGCCTATTTTGTATCCACGTTGCCACTGTCCCTTTTTACTCCATGAGCAATAACTTGTCGCACAAGTTGGTTGTGTGGCACTGTGTCAAGTGCCTGTTGAACGTCCATGTACACCACATCAACAGCATTACACTCACCGACCGTTTCTGTTACCTCTTCAAGAAACTCCAGCCAGTTAGTTAAACACAATTTCTCTGTTAGAGATCAATGCTGGTTCTCCCTTGTCAAACCATTTCTTTCCATGTGACTACTAATTCTATCCCGAATAACTGTTTCAAGAATCTTGTCCACCACAGAAGTTAAACTGACTGGTCTGTATTGCTTCTGTTCAAATAATGAAAGCAACATGGATTGCCCTGGATAATAGGCAGGGAAGTGACATATGGAATTTCATATAGAGAAATGCAAGCAAATGCAGAAGTGGCAGGAAAAGACAATATAAACTTAATGATACAGTTCTAAAGAATGTGAAGGAACAGAGAGACTTAGGTGTAAGGGTGCATAAATCTTTGTTTCGTATCGAGAGAGTGGTTTTCAAAGCATTTGGCATTTTGGGCTTCATAATTAGAGGCAATGAGAACAAAAACGGGGAAGTTATGATGCACCTTTATTAACATTTGGTTAGGCCTCAGCTGCAACATCATGTCCTGTTCTGGTCACCACCCATGAAGAAGCATGTGAGGGTGCTTCAGAGTGCAGAAGGGGTTTACCGGGATTGTTTTAGGGATGGGCGTTTTAGTTACAATATTCGGTTAGAAAAGTTGATGTTGCTCTTCTCAGTGCAAATGAGACTGGTGGGAGATTTGATAGAAGACAGTAGGATTATAAGATAGACAAGGGAAAACGGGGAAAGGGGAAAAGGGTCCCAAGTAGCTGATAGTACCAAGACGAGGGGTCACAGATTTTACGTTTTGGCCAAGAGATGCAGGGAGAACGTGAGGAAGTTTTTTTTTCACACAGTGAGTGATAATGACTTGGAATTTCTGCCCACGAGTGTGGTGGAAACTGAAAGAATCAATGATGTCAAAGGGAAATTGAATGAAAAATTGAAGGAACTAAACCTGTAGGGCTACGGGAATGGAGTGTAGGTTTGGGACGAACTAGATTACTCCCTGAAAGGGCATTTACGTGGTATGCAGAATGGCCTCCTTTTCTGTGGTAAATGACTCTATGACCATATGACACTCTTAAACAAAATAAAGAGAGACAAGTCTCTTGAGATCAATTAATTATTTATTATGCAAGGGAAGTACAATTACTTTGCCCACAATTGATGCAGCAACACATTGAAGTTTAACAGTAAACATCTCAACTCTATTTATGAGCCCAACTTAATTCAACCCAACCAACCACCTTTAAGTTCAGCTGAACGCACGCCATGAAATTTCAACCTATCTGAACTCCGTTCTCTCGAGTCGAACCGAAGTGAACTCAACTCGCCCAGTGGAATTCAACTAAGCCAAATATAGTTCAACACAGAACAAAAATAAACTAGTCTTCATGATGACAACTGGAAGTTACGTGTTCTGATTGATCCAATGAGACAGTTTTGATGGATAACGGGAAGGCCAGAATAACTCATTAGCTTTGCTCTCAGCTTCCAAGTTTCACAGCTTGCAATAAAACCAAAATACTGAGGATCCTGAAACAAAAACGGAAAATACTGGGAATACTCAGCAGATCTGGCAGCAGCTGTGTTTTTCCAGCATTTTCTGTTTTGTTTCACAGTTTGTAATCCACTCAAATTAAAATGAATATCAATTAGCCGTTGTTTTCAGCACATATTTGGGAGATAGAAGATTCTTTGGCCTAACAACTGGCTTCACCTGATTCGAGAGTAATATCCGAATGCCCTTGTGCTGCCAGTGCCAGTAGGGAAGCCAGTACTTTACCAGCGTAAAATAATCGAGCATTCCACATATGCCCTGTTCTATATCCGGAAAAGGACAGCGACTTCTATTTTCTAATTGTTTATTTCCTAATCGTAAAATTTAAGAAGGGCCTTCTCAGAGTGTAATATCCTTATTTTACGTCTTAGTTCCTCCTTGTTTAAATCCTTGCAATAGAAGAAAGGTAATATTGACATGCATTATTCCTATCATTTGTGAGGACTGTCTTTTGGCAATGCCACTGTACGTCACTCAAAGATTGCTCGGCTGTAGAAAGAAACTGCTGCTTGCACGGCATCATGGATAATGGTGGTTCCAACATCTCATTTTCTATTTAATGTAATTTTTTTTATAGATTTCGACTAATGTTGCAATTTTGGAGGCCAAAATTCTCCTTGTGATGAACAGTTTTTTTTTTAACAGCTAACAGATACACTCCTAGGATCTTCAGGCCGGTAAACCAGATATTCATTCCTCACAATGGATGCTATTCTTGGCTCTTGTGATGTTCAGCAGGATTAGTTCACAGTTAGTGAGTTGTGGTGTCACTGAGCAACTCCTCGGTGTAACTGATCAAGAGCGGCTGATCTGATGTTGAATCAATCGCTGAAGCAGGTTCTAAGTAAAATCAACAAATACGCCTGTGAAGGTCCAGCGCAGAAAGAATGCATTTGCCTGAAAATAAGGAAATAAATATAAATGCATGTTCTTATCAGGCATCATTTTTTCAACGTATAAAAAAAAACGAAATGGGTGGGTTTTTGAGAAATGAATTGCAGATTAATGAGGAGTGGTTAATTTTGTGCGAAAGGAACAAGACAGAATTATAATCTATCGTTAGCTTTTCAAGAAATTGAAGAACGGAAGTATATGTGGATGGAAGATCATAGAACTACGGATTGATACAGAAGTGTAAGTGCTGATGGAGGGTCACGAGGATACAGGTATACTTATCAAATGTCAAACTGTATGCAATCGTTCAGCACGATTCTTAAAAAATGTAGCCCCAGATAAGTCTGATGCACCTCCAAGTTCTACAATATTAGTTGTCTGACGTCAATGCTGCGACACACGCTAGAATGTCATGATAACATCATCACGAGCAACCGGGTGCTGAAGGTCTAAACCTGTCCACTGACAGTAACTTCTATCTGTGGAGGTTTACGTTTCTGACTCTCAACCTGATCGTGGAACGTGCTTTGAAGTTCGAAAGCCCATTATAGAAACTGCCCTAATATCAGAGTCCAATAGAAACGAAAATTGCATGATTTCTTCAAGGGTCGATCGAAGACGTTGGAAATGCAACGCGTGATTTTTGTGTGCGCATGTTTGGTGGCCCTACCGAAATAATTTACATTGACATATTTTATGAGCCTACATTCTTCACATTTCATATCCAGTTGTTTAGATATCTTTGTTCAAAGCTGTAATAAAACACTGCGCTAAAATTTCGCCTGATGCACTTGGATATTGATCTGGATAACCCCCCTCTTTTTTTAGAACCATCCGATATCTTGCCGATTGCATTGAATGGGTGCGAAATTGTGATGACTCTATAATTGACAAGGAATCCATTTTGTTACATTTCGGCCAAAATGGTCAAAGAGGAAAAAAAAACTGAACATCTCTAACCTGCCCTAATATCAGAGTTCAATAGAAACGAAAATTGCATGATTTCTTCAAGGGTCGATCGAAGACGTTGGAAATGCAACGCGTGATTTTTGTGTGCGCATGTTTGGTGGCCTTTATATCTAAGGGCCCTGATTGCCTGTTTTCGATTTTATTGCTCAAACCTGGATGCCATGTGGCGTCGCTGATAAGATAATGGTGTTTATATGTTCCCACCGCTCTTTATTGCCTGGCTTTGTGAACCACTTTACAAGGAAGTAAGGAGTCAAACATGAACCTGTGGGAGGGAGTCTCAGATCAGCCAGACTAGTAATAATTTGACTTCAGGAAATGGAGATTAGTGAGGCTGTTTTTTTTGTGCATTAGCCCGACAACTTTGAGGCGGATATTGCTGATGCCAGACTCCTTCTTCCAGATTTATAAATCTGAATTCCATAAACTGTGAGCGTCGCTGGCAAGGCCAGCATTTGTTGCTCATCCCCAATTGCCCTTGAACCGAGTGGCTGCCTAGGACATTTCAGATTCAACCACATTGCTGTGGGTCTGGAGTCACAGGTAGGCCAGACCAGGCCTTTAGGAAGGTTTCCTTCCCTAAAGGACATCAGTGAGACAGGTGGGTCTTTACAACAATTAATGATGATTTCAGAGGGCGGGATCTTCGAGACGTGCCAAAGTGAATGGAAATTTGAATGGCCCACCGCATCTGAGGCAGGAAAATTCCGGCCATAGTTACCATTAATAAGACTAGCTTTTAATTCCAGATTTTATGAATTGAATTTAAATTCCACCAGATGCTATTGTAGGATTTGAACGCCATGTCCGCAAAGTGTTAGTCTTGGCCTCTGGATTACTAGTTCAGTGACATTACCACTAGCCACCACCTCTGCCAAGCAAGCGTCTTGCCGTATGACTGTCAAACTCTCATGTCTGTCAACGACACAAACGGCTTGATCGTCAAGAACTGTCGCGTGTGTCACCTTGTTTCCAGTGTGCATTTGATCTTGTGTTAGCATTTTTTTTTCTGATTGGTAACATGCAAAAAACTGATATGCTCACTATTGTGCACTAAATTTGCTACCCTCTCTTTCATTGGCATTACTGCACATTAGACATGATACTTTAATCATTCCATTAGGTCACCCGTCACTGCCACTAACACCAGCCTTATTGGGTAACTAACTATATATATTTTGTGTCTGCATAAAATCTTAAGGGATCCACTTACTCGAGTGGTGCTCGTTCAGTTACGAGGCTTTTTTCTTCTTTCCACGCATTCTCCTTGGTAGCAACCATAGTAACTGATAATATCACTGCTCCCTAGAAAGAGACAATGGACAGTTTGATTAAATTATAGAGAAAATAATGACTTGAATTGATTCACTTCGAACCTTTCCAAATACATGCCACCAGCAATTATTTCTTGTGGTTCAGTGTTCGTTGTTAAGTAGGCAGCCAATAAGTGATCAGGCGATAAGTGTTTAATTTTATTACCCGGGCATTCACCTCATAGGACAAGTCGCGGACACGCTGGTAAAACCGCAAATTTCTACTAGCATTTATCTGGGTCACATTGCTTCCACTTCTTCTCCAATCCAAGCGACACCGGTCTATCCACTTTATTTCCTATTTCCGAACCAACCTGGTCCTGGTAGAATAACGTATTTGCTCATTTCATTAACACAAGTTTATTTTTTCAACCCAACACTTTGATACACTTCATCTCACACCTTCGTAAATTCCAGATTAACAACAGAGACTGCTTCATGTTTACCTTATCCATCAAACCCTTCCATTTATTTTAAGGAGTAAACGCAATAATATTAATTCGAATTACGAGTCCTATGGATTTACCCAACACTGACGTTAAACCATCTAGCACTCAGCTAATCCTAATTCCACTTCTTCCACAAGGCAAAGGCTATTTTTTTAACCACCAGTTGCTGGAAATAATTGTTTTTGATTATGGTAGCTGAAATTCAGGGAGCGATATGATGGATAAAGCATTGTTATAATCGGACCACTCTTTTCAATGCAACTTAACATTAATCTCATGACACGGGACTGGTAGGTTGGCGATGAAACATGTTTCGTCAAAGAGTAAGCAGTATAAATCGAGTAATCATACATTATTTAACATATAGAGCGTTGTGGTGACTTTAATAATGAGTAATTGCTAACAAATATAGAAATGGCTGTTTGGTAGCACAGTACTTGAGTATTGCTGAAAAAGAGACTTTGCAATCGAAGCTTTTGCTATTGCTTACAGTGTGGCGAAATCAATTGGGACATATACATTCGTAAACCTGCCAAAGGGACGGGAATAATCATCATTAACAAGCGTTAATATATCAACAAAATGTGCGCCAACCTTAGTGACGTGTCCAACTTCATATCCATTGGACATAGCACTCAACATGACCCGGCAGCCTTGCTCGAAAGTAAGCTAAAAAAAACAAAGGCGCTTGCTGGGCTTGTGTAAGAGCGATGAGCTGCCACGTGATGTATATGACAGGGTTCAGTCTCACATGTCGTTGCATCTCCATATCTATGGGCTGTCCAAGACACACAAACGTCATGTCCCTTTCCACCCTTCCTATTTATGACCTGTTCTTCATGGCATGAATTGGCCAAATGGTTGGGCAAATTATTACAACCAGTTTTGAAGAGTAGATACACGTCAAGGGTTCCTTGACATTTGCGAAGACCATACAGGTATATCGATTTGTATATTTTTTGTATATTTGTACATTTGTATATCGATAGCAATGCTGTGTCCAAGTGCTCATTTGACATTGCTACCATGTTCACCAATGTTCCACGTAAGGAAATCGTAGATACTTTCGCTGCAGCGCTATATCATATGATTTAGAGCCACCACCATTATCTGAATCAATATTCATCGAACTTATGAACTCGGCAACTCGTGCATTTGAGTTCGGGGACAGGTGGGGGTAGGGCTGTGGTGGCATAGTGGTGTTAATGAAATCGTAGATACTTTCGCTGCAGACTATATCATATGATTTAGAACCACCAGTGGTGTTATCACTGGACTACTATTCCAGAGAACTCCTGGGTTCGAATCCCGCTACGGCAGATGGTGAAATTTGAATCCAATAAAAATCTGGAATTAAAAGCCTGATGATGACCAGCGAACCATTGCTCTAAAAATCCATCTGGTTCACTAATGTCCGTTAGGGAAGGAAATCCGCCGTCCCTACCTGGTCCTGCCTACATGTGACTCCAGACCCACAGCAATGTGGTTGACTCTTAAATGCCCTCTGAACAATGGCAAACAAGGGAAATCAGGGATGGACAGTAAACGCTGGCCTAGCCACCTCCCACGAAAAAAATGCTTTAAAGACGCAACGTATGCCCAAATAGTTGGTGTTGCTACGGGGTCAAAGAACAAAGAACAAAGGAAAGTACAGCACAGGAACAGGCCCTTCGGCCCTCCAAGCCTGCGCCGATCATATTGCCCGTCAACTAAAACATTTTGCACTTCCGGGGTCCGTATCCATCTATTCCCATCCTATTCATGCATTTGTCAAGCTGCCTCTGAACATCTCTATCGTAGCTGCTTCCACCACCTCCTCTGGCAGCGAATTCCAAACACTCACTACCCTCTGTGTAAAAAAACTTGCCCCGCACATCTCCTCTATAGTTTTCTTCTCTCACCTTAAATCTATGTCCCCTAGTAATTGACTCTTCCACCCTGGGAAAAAGCTTCTGACTATCTAAAACAAAAACAAAACTACCTGGAAAAACTCAGCAGGTCTGGCAGCATCGGTGGAGAAGAAAAGAGTTGACGTTTTGGGTCCTCGTGACCCTTCTGCATCCGCAGTAGTTTTTTGTTTTTACTTCTGACTATCTACTCTGTCCATGCCACTCATAATTTTGTAAACTTCTATCAAGTCGCCCCTCAATTTCCGTCGCTCTAGTGAGAACAATCCAAATTTCTCCAACCTCTCCTCATAGCTAATAACCTCCAGACCAGGCAGCATCCTGATGAATCTCCTCTGCACCCTCTCCAACGCCTCCATATCCTTCTGGTAATGTGGTGACCAGAATTGCATGCAATATTCCTAGTGTGGCCTAACCAAGATTCTATACAGCTGCAGCATGACTTCCCAGCTTTTGTACTCAATACCCCTGCCCATGAAGGCAAGCATGCCGTATGCCTTCCTGACTACCTTATCCACCTGCGTTGCCACGTTCAGTGACCTGTGGACCTGTACACACAGATCCCTCTGCCCATCGATGCACTTAAGGGTACTGCCATTTACTGTGTAAATAGGCATTCGCTACTCCCAAAGTGGTCTCTCTACATTGGCGAGACTAAACGCAGGCTGAGTGATTTCTTTGAGGAACACCTCCGGTCTGTCTACAAACATGACCAAGACCTTCCTGTCGCTTGCCATTTCAACACCCCACCCTGCTCTCATGGCCACCTTTTTGAGGAAGAGAGTTCAAAAACTCATAAACCACTGAGAGAAAAAAATTCTCCTCATCTCTGTCCTATATGGCCGACCCATTATTTTTAAACTGTGTGCCCTAGTACTTGATTCTACCATAAAAGGAAACATCCTCTTCACATCCATCCTGTCAAGACCCCTCACTGGTCTTGTTCCAATCAAGTCGCCTCTTACTCTTCCAAGCTCCAGTAAACCTTCCCTGAACTTACCCAACGAAAGTACTCATGATTTTTCATCTACCCTTCTTTTCTTCCCTATAGAATGGAAATCATGATAGTTTCAAGGATTCAGAAGCGGTCCTCTCGAAAATGCTGTGAACAGGGAATACAGCATCTCTATTTCTGTTTTTTTCCATGGATTGGCATGAGATTTATTTTTACTATTATGGGACAGATACCCATGAGCTCAGCGGCATTCCTTTGGTTATATTCTGGATTTAAGCTGTTAGTTCTGAAAGTGAAATTTTACCACCTGTTCACCAATTACAAGCACACATTAAGCTCACATAGAGCTATATGGTCGTTCTGTTACTGTCGCTGGGTCAAAAATTGTAGAGCGACCACCTAAAAGCACTATGGCTGTACCAGCAGCGGATCAAGTGCAATAGTTGAAGAAGGCAGCTCGCCACTGCAATTAGGGTTGGGCAACAACTAATTGGCCAGTGGGACTCATATCCCATGAAATCTTGAAAGACAAGAGAAAATTGCTTGTTGCCATTGTTTTAATACCAGCTGGAGAGATTTGTACTACACTAGGCTTGACAGCAACACGTCAGAGAAAGACAAAAGTGTGATTGCATTAGAAAGCTCTTGGTCTGATCTAATCATTTGTTCACATCGATCGGTAGATTGTGATCTTCTCTATCACTTGCACATAGCAAACTTGGAAATTGACAGCTCTCATTCAGTGAAGAACCCTAGAACGTTACAGGAAGGCAAAGCAATCTGGCCAGTCATGCATGCAACGACTCCAAATAGCCCTTCTGCACTGCTCTTTCGCATAGCAATTCATACTATCGCTCTTCAAGGGTTTCTGTTTTTTGAATCTTAATATTGCATCTGATTTCATCAACATTTCAGGGAGTGCTTTGCAGATCACAGGGGAACAATGTAGAACACTGTTTCCTCGCCCCTCCTCTGTTTCCTCTGACAATATCTTCCACACATGTCCATTAATTATCGACACATACACCAAATGAAAGTTGCTACTGTTTTTTTACTCAACCAAGTACTCATTATTTTGATATCTTCTTCTGTCCAGATAGACTGCTCTATTTTTTCTAGTGTTATTATTCATGACTGCAATCCCTCATATTTAGTATTTTTTATCAAAAACCCTATACACAAATTTCAGGGATTTGTCATCCCTCATAATCTGTGACTCCAACTTCAGAATGGATTCCATTATCTCAGGCCTAACGTGTGATTGTATATGTTGGTACGATAGTTTAAGGGCCAGTACAATTTTGTTTAAAATAGACAAGGTTTGAAATCCAAGAAACTAGGAGAATAAAGTCACAAGATTCTACGGTTTTAAACAAAGAAGCTAACTTTACTATATAAACTCAGAAAAGTAAAACTGTCTACCATATCTAGCTTATACAGTAACATTCAGAATTAAAATGAGGTACATTGAATTAACAGGTGATCTGTGGTTGAACACAGCATGCTGAACATTAAATGGCAGATACGACCAAGACAGGTTACACGGGGTTCCCAGCAATCAACCCAGATGTCAGTAGCCACTGTGAGTCACAGTCAAAATTCCCCCAGAAGAGATGTCAACCCTTCACTTTCGAAGACCTGGTCTCTTAATCTGGCTCGCCTCCTGATGACCCTAGATTTCTCTAAACATCAGTTCCCAGCTGCACTGAGGTATAATTGGCTCCCAGGGATCCTATGACCGTAACTGCCTGGCACAGAAACAGTGACTTTCCGCCACCTTCTCAGCACCCCTGGATTTCACTGAGGCCTAACTGCCTAGAGCCTGTTAACAGCTCCCAGGGCATCTGTCCAAGCTGTGAAAAGCACAACGTCAAATTTGCAACTCTCAGCTGCACCAATGGCTTCCAGGTCTCCTTCGAGCCCTCACGGCCTGGAGCCTGCTATCAGCAGAAGTCTTTCAGGATAGCCTCTTACCTTGCTGTCGAACAGACACGCTGAGTACCTTCTTACGCTCCACCCATTTCCATGATGGCGTAGTCTTTCAGGGTTCATTGATTGCTTTTGTGATAAATTCGCTTGAACTCCCAAAACCAATCATCTCTCTGAGCTGCACTTCTGTGCAAGCAGTGTAGACACCATGTCTCCAGTTTTCCAGCAAATTAAGCCCACCTACTGGTTTATGTTTCCTTCTCTTCTATTCTGATTAAACAAATGTGGGTAACCTAATGAACTACCACTTTCTGTTAAGATTTCTGACAATCTCTAAATACAGGCATTTCAGTTACTTTACTAACATATGGAAATAAGAACATACAGAGAAGGAGAAATAGTAGGCCACTCAGCCCCTCGATCCTGCTCCGCCATTTAATAAAGTCATGGTTAATTTGATAGTAACCTGAAATCTGCTTCCAACCTACCAACGAGAACCTATTGCCCTCTTGTTTACCAAGAATTTATCCACCTCTGCCTTAAACATATTCAAAGGCTCTGCTTCTATGACCTTTTCAGGAAGAGAGTTCCAAAGACTCACAACCTGCTGAGAGAACCAATTTCGCCCCATCTCTGTTTTAAATGGACGACCCTTTATTTTTGAACAGTGACCCCCAGTTCTAGTTTTTTTTCACCAAGAGGAATATCCTCTCCACATTCACCCCGTCAAGACGCCGCAGGATCTCATATGTTTCAATCTAGTCGCCTCTTAATCCAGCGGACACAAGCCTAATCTGTCCAACCTTTCCTCATAAAACAACCCGCTCATTCCAAATATTAGGTAAACCTTCTCTGAATTGCTTCCAATGCATTTACATCCTTCCTTAAATAAGGTGACCAATACCGTACAAGGTATTCAAAATATGATCTCACTCGTGCCCTGTCGAACTGAAATGTAACTTCTCTATGTCTGTATTTAATTGCCCTTGCAATAAATAATAGCATTCTATTTGCTTTCCTAATTACTTGCTGTACTTGTATACTAGCCTTTTGTGATTCGTGGACGAGGACACCCAGATCTCTCTGCACCTCAGAGCTCTTCAATCTCTCACCATTTAGATAATATGCTTCTCTTTTATTCTTCCTGCTAAAATGGACAATTTCACATTTCCCCATATTATACTCCATTTGCAAGGATTTTGCTCACTCGCTTAACCTATCAATATCTTTTTGTAGCCTCCTTGGTCCTCTTCACGACTTACTTTCCTACCTATCTTTGTACCGTCTGCAAATTTGGCAACCAGCCCATCCATCCCTTCATCCAAGTCATTTATATAAATTGTAAATAGTTGAGATCCCAGCACTGATCCCTGTGGCACACCACTCGTTATATGTTGCCAAGCAGAAGATGACTCATGTATGCCTACTCTCTGTTTCCTGTTAGCCAGCCAACCTTGTATCTATGCTAAAATATTGCCCCCTATACCATGAGCTTTTATTTTCCTCAATAACCTTTGATGTGGCACTTTATCAAATGCCTTCTGAAAATCTAAGTGCAGTACATCCATCGATTCCCCTTTGTCCACAGCACATGTTACTTCCTCAAAAAACTCCAATAAGTTCGTTAAACACGGTCTCCCGTTCATAAAATCACATTCACTCTGTCTGTTGGCCTTGAGCACATCCAAGCACGCTTCTATAACTTCTTTAATAATCACTGTTAACATTTACCCTGCGACAGATGTTAAACTAACTGGCCAGTAGCTTCCTGCTTTCGGTCTCCCTACTTTTTGAATAATGGAGTTACATTTGCTATCTCCCAATTTAATGGGACCTTCCCCGAATCTAGGGAGTTTTGAAAAATTAAAACCAATGCATCAACTATCTCATTAGCCACTTCTTTTAAGGCCCTAGGATGAAGCCCATCAGGACCCAAGCTCTTGTCAGCCCGCAGCTCCAACAATTTACTCAGTGCCACTTCTCTGATGACTGTAATTTTCCTGACATCCTTCCCCACTTCCATTTCTTGGTTTATAGCCGCTTGTGGGATGTTACTTGTATCCTCTATAGTGAAAACTGATACAAAATACCTGCTCAATTCAGCTGCTATTCCCTTTTCCATTATCAATTCTCCAGACTCACTTTCAAGAGGACCAATGCTCACTTAGGTAACTCTTTTCTTTTTTAAATATTTAAATATTTATTTAAAAACTCTAACTATTACTATTTTACCTTCACAACAATGATCTTTGCAGAGCTAAACATTACCTATAAAATATGAACGTGAATTATGAACAAGATATGTTTTACAATATATATAATGTTAGCATTGTCAATGTGCTTGCGTGTGGATCAGTGCATTTGTGAGTGTGTGTGTGTGATGTTTCCTAGAATGTTTTAACACATTACGCTGATCTGAATTACCTATGAGCTTTTTGGAGGAAAAAAGGGACAATAAATTAACTGAAGTGTATTTTTACAACAACACACTCATAACCAGTTGCAGAACAGACATATTTGTGTTAACATTACCAGGGAGAAATGATTTGAAATTTACTACTTTTGATAGGGTTTTCCTGAAAAAGAGACATGCTGTTGAAGTTTTTCATCTTTCACTCATCAGGACAGATTTGCAAAAATACCAATTGCAAAGGGAACAATTCCTCTGGATGTGTCATGATGAGTGCATGATGAAAAGTTTCGACAGCATGTCTCTTTTTTCAGCAACATTCAAGTGCTGCAGCAGCAAACGGCTACTTTTAACAGAATTAAGTACATTATCTGGAAATTCAGTGTTTCACAGATTATAGTCGCATTTATCTCTGAGAAAAAGGTATGCACTAGTACAAAGTATTAGAGTTCATAATTCCGCTTTTAGTATGAGGATCCTATATTTATTAAAACAAAATCCACGCATGCATTACGCATTGAAGTATTTACCTCTGGACAAATTATAGCTTTGCAGTGAGTAGCAAAGCCACACCAGATATTCAAAGAGTTTTGGTATCTGTGAAAGATGTGTTAATTTTTGACTAGGACTGGTGAATATCGAAGCTGAAATGTTCACGTTTTCTACCTTGCTGCCTGCTGAAGTTTTGATAATTCTTCTGTCCGCCAACTAACCTAAGTTATAAGATATTATCTTTAAACAAATCTTCACTTCCCTTCAACAATATCAAAAATTGTTTATCATCAAAGTTAGAATACCAGGCCGTAGAAATTTGCAGTGTAATCTGGTTAACGATCAAAGGTCAGGGGAACAAATAAATGCGACGAATTTAGAAACGTGCTAATCTGATTTAATTACTTGTTGATTTAATTCCTGTACCAGGAGCTGCCTGATTGCACATTAATGCACATAGCACAAATCGCTGAAACAGTCATCTAATTTAATAGCAAACCTCTCAGCTATAGGACAATCCAGGGCAGGGATTTTACTACATAACTAAGCGTGAAATATAAGCCCTGACATTTCCAGGTCACTTTCCTAGGTTTTCCTGGGTGACTTTATTTCTGGGAGTACATGGTGGGAATTTGAATCAATTAAATTGCAGTCATGATTATTTTGTTTTTAGGGAATAATCTAATGATGTTTAGATTTTGGAATTTGTTCCGCAGATGCTGAACAAACATCTGTTTTTCGTGTCAGCCATGCGCGTCAAATTAAAGGCGAATTTAGATATCAGACATGTTCTGCCTTTTATTCCCGGGACGTAGCATAAATGTGCCACAAATACATTCAGAGTCTGGTAATTATTGCCCACAGAAGAAAATCCACACCATTTAACCATCGTTAAATGCAAATGAAAGTCAATGAACAGCGGGACAAGAACTTGAAAAGACTTGAGTTGAATTCTTAAGAATGAGATCTTTCCCGCTAAGATTGTTTGTCACTACGTGTTTCAGAAAATCAAAAAGCTAAAACTAAATACATCAAATGTTATGAATTAATACAATTACCATAAGAGTCATCAGTACTGCCTCCTGCAGAAGAAACAGATTTGTATTAATTTTGCCGGCAGAGAATCAATTGAAAATTCACATTTTCAGCCCGATCTGTAACAGTAATTAATGTTATCTTGTTTATTTTTCAAATTATGAATTCACATTAATCGTTATAAATGCAACTATTTCATAAAGCTTGCCACCTTTTTTTCAGTGTATCAGTTTGATCACCCTTTTTCTTTTGGGAAGAATCTAACTCCCTGACAGTGGAATCATGGGGTGAACGCTGATTCTGCTTACTAGTTTTGATGAATTGCGCCTAATTATACTAAGTAACAAATCCAATGCAGATAAACCAACAGCCTTGATGCTTGCCTCTATAAATACCTGTTAAATGAATTGGAAACGTAATGGCTCTAAAAAGGCCGATCATTCCGCAAGTTCTTCATTCATAAATACTTCACTGAAATTATTTACAATTTTTCAATAGACGGAAATACTCCCGAAAAAATGGCAACCATCAGGTTTAGCCAACTGGAAACGGTATTGTGTTTTGTAAACGTTTATTTATTCCAAATGGGATACCTAAACTAATTTCCAGTGCATTATGTTCAGTTGAATAAATATTTATCTTCTATTGAAATCGGAGACCCATTAGTTTTGCATGAGCATGGTTCCTTCAGTTAGCATTCGAAGTTTCTCATTCATAGAAGAATCAATGACCCTTACAACAAACGGGAATTCATTCATCCAATAGTGCCATTTCCAATACTTTTATGCAGCTAGCTAATTAGCTTTAATCTCCTGATTCTTTTCCACCTCAAATAAACTTCCAATTACCCTCCTGATTGTACGCACTGCCTTTGGTTTCAACGAGATTACAGGTAATAGTTTCCAAATTAGAAGAAATCCTTGTGTAAAACATTCTCCGCGTCTCTCCTCTGCTTTCTCTGCCATGTCCACTGAACATCAACCCTTTAGCCAACAATGTCTGTCCAAATTTATATCACAAAAGTTTTTTTTTTACAACTTTGCGATGTTCAGCCATATTTTGTCTTAACAATCACTGTTCTTAGTTGAATTGTGTCTGTTAACCTATTGTCACTATATAAGCAGAATACCTCCCACCCGTTATCTTCTGAAACATGTGTGCACACTGATCAAGGTTTTGGCACACATTTTATTCGTTCATGGAAGGTGGGTGTCGCTGGTAAGGCCAGTATTTATTGCCTTTGCTTTCAGGGCATTTAAGAGTCACGTGCAGGCCAGGCCAGGTAAGGGCGGCAGATTTCCTTCCTTCGAAGTGAACGACAATCGTTTCGTGGTCATCCTCAGACATTTTAAACTCCAGATTTTTATTGAATTCAAATTACACCATCTACCATGGTGGGATTTGAACCCGGGTCCCCGGGGCATTACCCTCGGCACAACCAATTTTTAAAAAAATCTTTAACATAACCTATTTTTGCCTCTAAACCACTATTAGTAATGGCTAGATTCCGATAGGTAATTTCCCACTTAAAACTCTAAGGAGTTGCTTCAAATCCTTCGAAGGGCAGAAATTAAGGGCAATAACTTCACCGAATTAAAAGGTTTTTTGCCGCAACATCCATGACTAAATTGTGTGAAACGGAAATCTTGGTTTTAACGTCTATATGAAGCATCATTTGGGAATCAATACTTTTCACAGAAGGCAATTGGAACATTCAGGTCTTCATAGATTAATCATTATCTCTCTTCTTTTAAAGAAATGTATTTTATTTAGCAGTCAAAAAATGTCACTTGGACATTTTTATTGTCTATTGGATAAACATCTCAATTCCTTGAGAATCGAATGTCTGACTGAGTTTTTTACGGATGTCTATAACCCGTGCCAAATTAATGTTCAATTAGACGGAACAACGCAGCTAAATTCGATTATCTAAAAAAAATCTCTTTTGAGTTTGTGTGAATTATGCATCATTCAGGTGTTTATATATTATCGATTCTGGTGGACGTTAAACACAAATGGATATTTTTACCATTCAGGTTTCCCTCATTTCAATGTGATTTTGTCCCACGTTTTATAATGCGCATTTGTACGCCCTGATAACTGACGTGTGAGTTTTTGCCAATGATTTTATTTTCCATCAAACGTCAGAGTAATGATTAGATAGATATGGAGAAGATTCAAAAGCTACCTAACAGAGCGTATTTTTACAGTTAACGTGCCGTCGCTTTGGGAGGGGGAGATATTTATCCACTAGGAGAGAGGACCGGAGATTTGCTAGTGGAGAACAGGCTTAGTAATTAGCGCCAGACAGCAATCTTCACATGGTCATCCTGTTAAATGAAGTTTTCCTATTTAAAAACTTGGGAACGAATGCTACCAAGAAGGCCACTGGGCTCCCAGTCCAAGCAGTATAAAAAACACTCTAAAATTAATTGTCTGAGGGACAACAAAACCGAGAAATAAGACGAGTATCAAGAATATAACAGATCAATGCCAAAGGCCTATTCTAGGCAAAATAAGCCCTGGCTTGGTTTACCTCTCACTCTACCATTGACACCAATCCGGCGGATCGAGCCTGGCTCAATGAATAGTGTAGGAGGGCAAGCCAGGCGAACCGAAAATGAGGCGTCAACTTGGTGAAGCTACAACACAGGAATACTTGCGTGCCAAACATTAAAAGCAACAAGTGATAGACAGAGCTAAGCGATTCTACAAACAGCGGGTCAGTTCTAAGCCCTGCTGTCCTGCCACAGCCAGTCGTGAATGGTGTTGGACAACTAAACAACTCATTAGCAGAGGAGGCTGAACAAATATTCCGATTCTCAATGATGGGGAAGGCCAGCACATGAGCACAAAAGATAAGGCTGAAGCATTTGCAACACTCTTCATTCGATGTGCTGAGTGAATGATCCATCTTCGCCTTCGTCGGAGGTCCCCAGCATCACAGTTACCAGTCTTCAGCTAATTCGATTCACTCCACGTGATATCAAAAAATGGCTGAAGGCACTGGTTACTTCAAATGCTAAGAACCCTGGTAATATTCTGGCGATAGTGCTGAAGACTTGTGTTCCAGAACTTGCTGCACCCAAGCCAAGCGGCTCCAGTACAGCTACAAAACTGGCATCATGGAAATCTGGAAAAATGCCCATATATGCCCTGTACATAGAAAGCAGGCCAAATCCAGCCTGGCCAAATACCGCCCCATCAGCCTACTCTCGCTCATCAGTAAAGCAATGGAAAGGGTCATCAACAGCGGTATCAAGCGGCACTTCCTTAGCATATAACCTGCTCATTGACGCTCCGTTCAGGTTCTGCCCTGGCCACTCAGCTCCTGAACTCATTACAGACTTGGTTCAAACAGGGACGAAATACAGCAACTCCAGAGGTGAGGTGAGAGTGGCTGCCCTTAAATCAAGGTAGCATTTCACCGAATGTGGCATCAAGGAGACCTAGCAAAACTGGACTCACTGTGAATCAGCGGGATTGTCTCTGCTGGTTGGAGTCATGCCTAGCACAAAGGAAGGGGGCTGTGGTTGTTGGAGGTCAATTCTCTCAGTTCTAGATCACTGTAGGAGTTTCTCAGGGGAATACTTAGGCCCAGCCTTCTCCAGCTGCTTCATCAATGACCTTCCTTCCGTCATGAGGTCAGATGTGAGGTGTTGGCAATGATCAGCACCATTCACGAATACTCAGATAGAAAAGAAGTCTATGTCCAAATGTAGCAAGACCTGGACAATATCCATGCTTGGGCTGACAACTGGCAAGTAACATTCGCACCACACAAGTGCCAGGCAATGACCATCTCCAATCTAACCATCGCCCCTTGTCATTCAATGGCATTACAATCGCTGAATCACCCGCTATCAACAACCTGGGGGTTACCATTGACCAGAAACTGAACTGGACTAGCTATATAAATACTGTGGCTACAAGAGCAGGTCAGAGGCTGGGAATCCTGGGGTGAGTAACTCACCTCCTGACTCCCCAAAGCCTCCCCACTATCTACAAGGCACAAGTTAAAGGTGTGATGGAATATTCTGCACTTGCCTGGATGAGTGCAGCTCCCACAACACTAAAGAAGCTTCACACCATCCAGGGCAAAACAGCCTGCTTGATTGGCACCCCATCCACAAACATGCACTCCCTCCACGACTGATGCACTGCTGCAGCAGTCAGCACCATTTACAAGATGCACTTCAAGAATTCACCAAGTCTCCTTCGACAGTACCTGCAAAACTTACACCACTACCATCCAGAAGGATAAAGGCAGCAGATCGATGGGAGGGAACATCACCACCTGGAAGTTCCCCTCCAAACCACTCACCATTCTGACTTGGAAATATATCGCCGTTCCTTCATTATCGTTGGGTCAAAATCCTGGAACACCCTCCCTAACAGCACTGTGGGTGTACCTATAGTACAGGGACCACAGTGGTTCAAGAGAGCTGCTCACCACCACCTTCCGAAAGGAAATTTGTGATGGACAATAAATGCTGGCCCAGCCAGCGAAGCCCATATCCCATAACTGAATAAAGAAAATAACTTTCCAACAGGAATGCTAGCAAACTGACCTCGCAAATCACTCCAAATGACAATTCCCCATTCCTGGGTGCCAACTACTCACTAGGAAAGATAACAATACATGCAGCCAAACCGTAGCCTCTCCTACATTTTTATCACGTATTTAAATTGACCATCCTAAGTGTCTACAAGCCACCAAATGTCCTTTGGTCCAACCTTGTAATACAGCCTGAAGCAGATTCAAACATCCATACACGTGATTTAAACAGCGTGCATCACACATGTGTCTGTCCCAACAACAACACCGCGGGAGGACAAATACCAGGCTGGGTCTCCATTCACTAGCTAAAACTTCTGTACGATGCCAAGCTTCTTGCACATTCCATTCTGCCAAATGGAAGCAGGCCTACTCATCTGATAGTTGCTTCACAACCCACGACAGCAAAGACCGTCAGGTGATGTGCTCATGACAAGTACTCCATATCTTCTCTCAGTTGCTACATTGCACAGGCCTCATCCAAATTGGCCTCGAAACTACTGTCCAGGAACTCAAAGTTAAAACCACGTTGAAATTTGCAGAAGGGCAACGGGGGTTCATACAGCAGGTACACAGAAACCACCATCGTCCAGATTCCATAATTCCTCAAAAGCTTCACCCGCTTCACTCGAATTCCCAAACTGGCAGGCACCATTTTTCCCCGGGGGCTTCATGAAACCATTTGTCCCCTGCTGCACTCCGGAAAGTGAATGGATCCGGGAAAAATACAAACAAAATGAAAACACCGATACGGCAACAGCACTCCTCAAGTCTCTTCAGAAAGGATGACTTATAAGGTGGCGAGAAATGGCAGGGAAAATTGACTTAACCGAATGGCATGGAAACTCCAGCGCCATCTGGGATCATCTGAGAAACAGCCATACCAGTGGCCCAGAGTTAATCTGATGTCAGCGCTTCACAATCCCTATAAATTCAAACATTTCATCAGTAGGGAATATAATCAGATGGCAAAAGCAGCTCTGATGCTGGATCCTAAAACTTTTCCAAAGCAGTCAAATTTCACAAGCCCCTGAACACAAGAGGAAGTTCGCAGCCCCCTGACAGCTATCAAGGCAGGCATCAGGATTCGATGGGATTTACCAATAATTCCTGAAGAACATCAGATTACAGGGAAGGAAGTGACGAGCAAACCAATTTACTAACATGCATAGCACAAGTACGATTCCAAACACTTGCACCCATCCCAAATCGTTGCCATCGTCAAGCCAGGAGATCTACTCGAAGGCCACACCAGATAAGGGCCCATCACATTTCCCTCAGTAACGTATAAGGTCCTGAGATGTCTCTTGATAAATAGGTTGAACCCCATGCTGGAAGATGTGTTGCCACTGCCCATCCCAACAAACCCCATCCCCCCTCCAAAGCTAATCCGAGCAACACATGACACTGATGACACTCAGCACTGCAGGAATGCGGGTGGAAACTCGGGCCCTAGCTGAAAAGACCAAATCCTGAGGATTTTCAACGAGACTGGAAGATTCGCCTAGCTTGAGCACGTGGGACGATCTCAAAGAAAATCTTCACCATGAAAGACAGTTGTGGGTTTAAAATGATCAGGCCAGGAAAGGATACGAGGTGAGAATCACATTCAATTGGCCTGGAAGAATTGATTGCCTCTTGAAGGGGCATAGCAATGTACAACCATCGATTGGAATTTTCAGTTGTGTTGAAAGTATAAAGGGAAAGCTATGCACTGTAGTTTAAACAATAAGTTGCCAACAAATATAATATTCAGTTAAACGTTGCGTTTCATCCGTTTTTTTACGATAAAAGTCCTAGGATGTAATATTTTGCTGTTTCACCTTTTCAGCTATTCACTGGAATTTAAAATATATTTTTAAACGTTTTTGGTCTTGGTTCAAACTTTCTACATTTTTTCTGAATGACTGAATTTTTTTATATTTAGTATTTTCTGCTAAAGCGCTTGTGTACAACGTTAAAGACATTTTCATCCTATCTATTGTGGGATTCCTATAATTGCAAGATTGCATAAGCTTTGATTAAAAATGTTTGTAACACAATCATTGATTTTGCAATCTCTGCATCGATTTCTAAAGCAGATGATCTAACGTGCATTTTGTTAAAATGTTGCAATAAAGTATCTGCACCCTTCGAAGGTTTGAGGGAAGTGAAAGACAGTACGCTCAGTGAAGTAAAATGCTTACCTTGTAAACCAGGATCATAAAGTGCTGTGGATCAAATAACATTATGTTAAGGTTATATGGACAGAGTTATTTGGAAATCAACCTTTCGAAAGAATTGTTGCATGAACTGGCACATTCAAGGTTTAACAGAATAATTATTGCAATGATATTTTTTTAAAAAGGTAATAGATCGATTCTCTTCAGCTCAAAACATCATTTTCATTACTCCACTTTTATGATAACTATCCTAGTCCTATGATAGCAAAATTTGTGAAGGCGTTACCTCTTAATGTCTTTCTTTCTCCTGGAATATTATAGCTCATCAATGAGGCAGCGCAGCTAAATCAGTAAGTCTGAAACATCTAGTTTGGAGCGATGTGAAACATGTAACCATATCCTAAGAGGAAAATATAGATTCTAAAATTTCCATATCGTCCACATGCCAACGAAGCTGAGAATTAATTTGATTTTTTTCTGAAAGCTTCTCTTGCTCGCTGTGAATGGAAATCATGACAGTTTAAATCTTTCTGATGCTTTTGCCGTTCCTGTCCATGAGTTTAGCCTTTCACGTGGTGGAAGCAGGCTCTTTTTCTTTGGCAATATTCAATGTCCGCATTGCGATGATCCGGAAAAACACAAGACATTCTCGAAAATGCTGTGATCCAGTGATTCAGCATCTCCTTTTCTGTTATCTCCAAGTTAGGTCTGAGTTCTTTCTTCACTATTATCAGAAATATGAAACGATTGCACAATGTTCAGCACCATTCGCAATTCTGCTCATGCTGAAGCACTCCATGTCCAAATGCAGCAAGGCCTGGGCAATATCCAGGCTTGGGCTGACAAATAGCAAATAACATTCGCGCCACTCAAGTGCCAGACAATGACTATCTCCATCAAGAGAGAATCTAACCATCGCTCTTTCATATTCAAAGGCATTATCATCCTTGAATCCCCCACCATCAACATCCTGGAGATCAGAAACTGAACTAGACTAGCCATATAAACACTGCGGTTACAAGATCAGCTCAAAGGCAAGGAATCCTGCGGCGAGTAACTCACCTCCTGACCCTCCAAAGCCTGTCATAAGAACATAAGAACTATGAGTAGGAGTAGGCAATTCAGCCCCTCGAGCCTGCCCCGCCATTCATCACGATCATGTCGGTTCTCATTTTGGGCTCAACTCCAATTTCCCGCCCTCTCCCCGTAACCTTTCAACCCGTTACTAATTAAAAATCTGTCTATCTCCTCCTTAAATTTATTCAGCGTCCTGGCATCCATTGCACTCTGAGGTAGTGAATTCCACAGATTCACGACCCTTTGAGAAATGTAATTCCTCCTCATCTCTGATTTAAATCTACCATCCCTTAGCCTAAAACTATGGCCTCTCGTTCTAGAATGCCCCAGAAGCGGAAACATCCGCTCCACGTCTACTTTGTCTATCCCCTTTAGCATCTTATATAGCACAATTAGATCTCCTCTCATCCTTCTAAACTTTAGCGAGTATAGGCCTAAACTGCTCAATCTCTCCTCATAGGACAAACCCCACATCTCTGGAATCAATCTAGTGAACCTCCTCTGAACTGCCTCCAGTGCAACTACATCCTTCCTCAAGTAAGAGGACCAAAACTGTGCACAGTACTTCAGGTGCCGTCTCACCAATGCCTTGTACAATTGCAACAATGCTTCCCTATTTTTATACACTATTCCTTTAGCAATAAATGCCAAAATTCCATTTGCCTTCCTTATTACCCACTGTACCTGCATACTAGCTTTCAGCGATTCATGCATGAGGACACCCAGATCACTCTGCACTGAAGCGTTCTGAAGTATCTCTCCATTTAAATAATACGTCGCCTTTTTATTCTTTCCACAAAAATGGATAACCTCAGGCTTGTCCACGTTAAACTCCATCTGCCAAATTTGGGCCCATTCACCTAACCTGTCCATATCCATTTGTAGATTTCTTATTTCTTCCTTGCAACTTACTTTCCCACCTATCTTGGTGTCATTTGCAAATTTAGCTATAGTGCCTTCTACCCCTGAATCCAAGTCATTAATATCGATTGTAAATAGTTGGGGCCCAAGGACCGAACCCTGTGGCACCCCACTAGTTACAGCTTGCCATCCAGAAAAAGGACCCATTTATCCCGACTCTCTGCTTCCTGTTGGTTAGCCAATCCTCTATCGAAGCTAATATATTACCCCTAAATACTCTGCATCACATTCAAGTCGGGAGTGTGATGGAATACTCTCCACTTGTCTGGCTGAGTGCAGCTCAAACAAGACGCAAGAAGCTTGACACCATCCAGGACAAAGCAGCCCGCTTGATTTGCACCCCATCCACAAACATTCACTCCCTCCACCACCAACGCACAGTAGCAGCAGTGTGTACCATCTACAAGATGCACTGCAGGAACTCACCAATATTCCTTGGAAACATCTTCCAGAGTAACGACTGCTACTATATAGAGGGAGATGGGCAGCAGATACATGGGAACACCATCACCTGGAAAGTTCCCCTCCAAACCACTCACCATGCCGACTTGGAAATATATCAGCCGTTCCTTCACTGTCACTGGGTCAAAATCCTGAAACTCCCTCCCTGACGGCGCTGTGAGTGTACCTACACCACATGCACTGCAGTGGCTCAAGAAGGCAGCCCACCACCACCTTCTCAAGGGCAATCAGGGGTGGGCAACAAATGCTGGCCTAGCCGGTGACGCCCACATCCCACAAATGGATCAAAAGAAAATACTCACTAGCTCAATGGTATTATTTTATGTCTTCTTAATTCTAGATTGTTACGTCACGGTCAGGAATATGAAACTCAAATCTTCCTGACATGGCACTACATCGCCTTTCTGTTACGTCCGCTGAGTCAAAACCCTCGCATTTTCACCTAACAGCACTATGACTGAAACGCAGAAAGCCGAATGCAGCAGTTGACGAAGAGGGTTCTCAAGGGCAATCGGAATGGATAACAGCTACCTAACCAGCGACGCTCACATCCCATGAAAAAAAAATGAAAAGCGGAGATTATCTGTGTTATTCTTATAATAACAGCTGGAGAAATTTGTATTGCAATCGGCTTTACCAACACACGTCAGAGAAAGGGGACAAACGTGATTGCCTTTGAACGCTTTTGGCCCGATTAAATCATTTGTTCACGTGGATTTAGTAGTGGAGACCAGGAGTACCTGCACGTGCATGATGCGCCCTTGGAACTCGACATCTCTCATTCGCGGAAGAATCAAAGAACATTGCAACAAGGGAAGAGGCCCACCATGAATCTGCCCGCTCTTTGAAAGAGTCATCCAAATCGTCCTTCTGCCCTGTTCATTCCATGGCAATTCATGTTCTTACTCTTCAAAAGTATTCCAATTCTATTGCTGAAACTTGCGTCTGATTTCATCATTTCAGGGGCTGTTTCCCAGGTCGTAGGGAAACAATGTGTAACAATGCTGCCTCGATCCATTGTGGGTTTCCTTTGACAGGTGTCTTGAATGTATGT
Source organism: Cetorhinus maximus (assembly GCF_964194155.1). Classification (NCBI taxonomy): domain Eukaryota; kingdom Metazoa; phylum Chordata; class Chondrichthyes; order Lamniformes; family Cetorhinidae; genus Cetorhinus; species Cetorhinus maximus. Next base: position 8,109,058 of record NC_135912.1, on the reverse strand, counting down.
CGATTGATTATCGACCCTACCCACAAATAAAGGAATCATTTACTTACTAATGAAGTGCTCGTTATTTTGATCCCATCTTCTATCCGTCCGCATAACCTGTTCTATTTTTTTTTAACAACATAATTGCAATCCCTCGCGATATGTAAATTCTACTGAGGGTCCTATGCGCAACTTCCTGCGCCCTATGCGTCTTTTCGAGGAAAGGAAGGACAAGAAATTCACTGAAGATTTTTTTTCCTTTACCTTCAGAACCGTAAACACCTGTGAAACAAACAAATTTGTGTTAACATTATCTGGAAAGAATCATGTGGAAAGCAATACATTTTTTTTTAAAAATGAAATGTAAATGTAACATCTGGCACGTTCATTGTGTTACATACCATCGAAGCATTTACCTTGAACTTTTCAAGGTTTGCATGCGTGCGCTTTGCATGTGTTCGTCTTATTTCAAGCTATTAAATTGTGTTGTTCCATTTTTTTAAAATAAGGAGCCTAACTGTTTGACAAGAATATCCGCGGACGCATTGCTTATTGAGGCATCCCCTTCTGGCAAATTATAGCTTCCCAATAGGCAGAGGAGCTAAATCAGATATTCAAAGAGAATGAGTTCAGGCGTCTGTGAAAGATGCATCCATGGATGACGGGGATTGGCAAATTTAGCAGCTGAAGTTTCCACATTTTCCGCATTTACACGGGCTGATAATTCTTAATTTTTAATAATAGATAAATCTTCTGTCTGCCACTTAACTTATGTGATGAAATCTGATTTTTAAACGGACTCTTCACATTCCTATAACAATGTCAAAGATTGTTTATCTTTATTAAAGAGTCAGGCCCGGGAAATGTGCAATGCCATCCGGTTAGCAAAGGTCAGGGGAACACTGAAACGTGAGTCGCTTAGAAAAGTTTGGATCTGATTGAAATACTTGTTGACATCATTCCTGCATGAGGAGCAGTCCTGTCAGTACCTTAATGCATACGGCAAGAATCAATGAAAACAATCATCCAATTTAATTGCAAACCCATCAGTTATAGGAAAATCCAGGGCAGGGGTTTTACTGCATAGCTATTTCTAGCACGAAATATAAGCCCTGAAGTTTCCGTGCCTCGTGTCTAGTTTTGCCTATTTTTAACTGTATTTCTGGCAGCACATGGTGGAAATTTCAAAGGGCTTCCCACCTCCCCGTCAATTAAATGCAGTCGATGACCTCATTGTGTTATCGGAATCATCGAATGATATTTCGATTTTGGACTTGTATTCACAAAAGCTGAAACATTTTTGCATCTTCTCAATGCCAGGTCTCTACGTTCGACCAAAGGCAAATTTAGGAATCAGGCATAGCCTGACATTTTTTTTTGCCGGCGGATGGCAAAAAAGCGCCACAAATGCATTTCTGTTGTTTATTACCGATAGGTAATTAATACTTCCTAAAAGGGAATGAAAGTAATTGACCAACGGGCAATAAAATTAAAGGTGCTTGAGTTTAGCTATTGAGAATGTATTATTCGCTCAGACTGTCTGCCACAATGCGTTTTGGAGAAGTAAATATCTAAAATGAGAAACATTAAAATTTATGAATTAATATATTTACCATGACCGAAATAAAGACCATCTCCTGTAGAAGAAAGAGATTTGTGTTAACATTGTGTGCAAAAGAATTCACATTTTAACATGATTGCGTACAGTACAAACACACACTCAGCTTTTCAAATTATGCTTCGGCATAAAAGGTTATAAATGCAATTATTTTTTGAAAGATTCCTGTGCGCTTAATTTCAATGTAACAATAGCTTCATACCTTTTTGTTTGAAATAATCTAACTCCCTGACACAAGAAGCATATGTTGAAAGATGATTCAGTGCATTTGCTTTGATGAATATCATGGCATCAAATCCGTTGCTGTTAATGCAATAGCTCTGCTGCTGGCTTCTGTGAATGATTTATACATGAATTGGAATTGATGGGACTGGAAGTGGCTGATTATTGTGCAATTTGTTCATGAGTGCTCAGCTGACTGACTTTATTCACTGTTCTCCCATGAGACGGAAATATTCCAGAATGGATGGCAACCATCAAACTTCAAGCAATTGAAAGCGGTGCTGTGATGTTTGTGTTTATTCGTTCCAAATAGGCTACTTAGTCTAATTACTGGTGTAGTAAGTTCAGTTGAATAGATATTAGTTCCCTTTGTCAATCAGAGATCCATTGACTCTGAACGAGCAAGGCTCATGTTTAGCTTCCGATATTTCTCATTCAAAGAAGTATCGAACAGACTTACAAAAAATAAGAGGCCATTGGACCTATAGTGCCTTTTCCAACGCTTTGAAGCGATAGATACTTTCTTTTAATCTCCTGATCTTTGGTCATTATGTTGAACATTCTTTTCCTTTTTAAAAAAACCCAATTATGCTCTTGCGTATACTTGCAGTCTTTGATTCTAACAAGATTTCAGGCAATGTTAACAGATTAGAAGAATTCTGTCGAACATTCTCTTTATCTCTCCTGAGCTTCCTTGCCAAATACTTCACACATCTCTGCCCTAATTACCAATCCACTAGTGGGCAATGTTTATCCATCTATACGTCATTTTTCCTAATCTTTGGATTCTCGAACATATTGTGCCATAGACTTCACAGCTCTCAAGTCGGTGAACAGACTGGTTATCCACTGTCATTATATAGCTGAAAGACCCCGCACCTCTAGTGCACACATATCAAGCTCTTGTTACATACTATGTAATGACCATAATTGGAGTCATTATTCCAGCCTAACCAATAGTTTAAAGCTTTAGCATAACCTATTATCGACAATAAACTACTATTTAGAATGTCCAGGCTTCTGTAAGTGCTTTGCCCTAAAAACATTAAGAAATTGTCCCTTGTCCTTCGAAGGTTTCTGATAAAATTAAGGGCAATGATTGGCAGATGAACTGAACAGATATTTCGCATTTGTCTTCACTGTAGAGGATGCAAATGACATCCCAGAAATAATCGTGAATCAGGAGGTGAAAGGGAAGGAGGAACTCAACACAATCGCAATCACTAGAGAAAAGGTATTGAGAAGATTATTAGAACTAAAAGCTGACAAATCCTCAGGGTAGATTTCATCCTAGGGTCTAAAATGTTGTGGCGGCTGAGATAGTAGATGCATTCTTTTAAGTTTTTTAAAGTTACCTAGGTTCTGGAAAAACTCCATCAGATTGGAAAGTACGAATGTGACTCCTCTATCCAAGGAAGGAGGAAACAGAAAGCAGGAAACTACAGTCCAGTTAGCTTAACATTTGTTGTGAGGAAATTGCTGGAAACAATAATTAATAAAGTTATCAGAATATCTCAATGCAATCAGGCAGAGCAAACATGGCTTTTGAAATGGAAATCATGTTTGACTAATTCATTGGTGTTCTTTGAGGAAGTAACAAGCAACGTGGATAAAGGGAAACCTGTGGATGTGCTGCACTTAGATCTCAATAAGACATTTGACAAGGTGTCACATCAAAGTTTGCTACATGGTGCAGGGGATAACATACTACCGTATTGGTTAGCTAACAGGAAGTAGAAAGTAGGGATAAAAGGGTCTATCTCAGGTTTGCAAAATATGATCAGTAAGGACCGAGTGAGGAGGCAGGCGACTATGCTGGACTGAGACAGAGACCGAGTGAGTAGCGAATTAGGTTCACGTGGGAATTCTATGCTTGGGGAATGAGGCGTGGTATACATAGGGATTACTCAAAGTTAATTACGAAAGTAGTTAAATTAAGTTAACAAATAGCATAAGTAACAATGGCAGGACAGGTGCAATGATGCAGCTGTGGAATATGAGGGGTTTTGGATATCAAAGCGATTCACGACAAACACATCTGCAGAAAGTGTAAGCAGCTAAAGGAATTCCGGATCAGAATTGTTGATCTGGATCCCGAACTGCAGACACTGCGCAACATGAGAAAGGAGAAGTAAAACCTGGATACTTTGTTCCAGAAGATGGTCACGCCTCTTAGAACAGTGTCATCTGTTTTGGTCCTCAGTGAGGGACAGGAGGATGTGACCACGAGTGAGGCAGGTAATGGGACCGAGCAGACAGTATTGGAGGAGCCTCAGACTTTGCAATTGTCAAACAGGTTTGAGGTGCTTGCAAACTATGTGGACGAAAACGCAATCGGCAAGGTGGATGAGCAGGCTGGTCATGGCACCATGGTACAGGAAGCTGTTCAAGCAGGAGGAGCAAGCAGGAACGCAGTGGTAATAGGGGACAGTATAGTGAGGGTGATTGACACTGTTCTCTGCAGCAAAGAGCGAGAGTCCAAAGGCAGTGTTGTCTGTCCACTGCCAGGGTTCAGGCCATCTGCTCAAAGCTGAGGGGAAACTTGCAGTGAGAGGGGGAGGATCAAGTTGTCGTTGTCCATGTAAGCACCAACGCCATAGGCAGGACAAAGAAGGACGTTCTGCATTGTCATTGTGAGAAGCTAGGCACCAAATTAAGAAGCAGAATCTCAAAGGATTATTACCGGAACCACGTGAAAATTGGCATATGGCAAATACGATTAGAGAGATGAATGCATGGTTCAAGGACTGGTGTGGGAGACATGAGTTCCGGTGTGTAGTGCATTGACGCCGGTACTGGGAAAAGTGCACCATTGGGATGGTCTGAACATGAACTGTGCTCGGATGAGGGTTCTTGCTAATCACATGACTAGGGGTGTATGGAGGGCTTTAAATTAAACAAGGGGTGGGAGGTGAGGCCACAAGCTGCGTAGATGTGGCAAATAAAGGGGTAGATTCAAGGCAGGAGACCATATTAGTAACATGGGAAGTGAGTTTCATACAATCGCAGGAAGGGGAAGGGAAGAGAGATAAAATCTAAGAATGCACCAGTAGTCAAGATTAGGTGGCTCAAAGATAACAAAAAGACAATATAAAGGTTTTGTATCTGAATGTGCATAACATTCATAACAGAGTAAATGAATTGATCGCACACATTGAAATAAATATGATCTGACAGCCATTACGGAGACATGGCTGCAGGAGGACAAAGATTGGCTCCTGAATATTGAAGGGCACAAGACATTCAAGAAGAATAAGAAGCTAGGTAAGGGTGGAGGGGTAGCACTTTTGATCAAGGATGGCATTTGTGCAATTGTTAGAGATAACATTGTTTCAGGAAATCAGGATGTAGAATCAGTTTATGTGTAGGTGCGGAATAGTAGCGGAAAGAATTCACTAGTAGGGGTGATCTACAGACCGTCTAACAGAAACCACAATTTAGGACAAAGCATGAATCACAAAAAGTTAGTATGCAGGTACAGTAAGTAATTAAGAAGGCTATTGGAATGTTATCATTTATTACAAGAGGAATTGAACATAAAGTAAAGATATTATGCTTCAATTATGCAGGGCAGAGGTGAGACCATATCTCGAATATTGTGTGCAATTTTGCTCTCCTTATTTAAGGAAGAATTTAAATGCATGGGATGAGGTTCAGAGGAGGTCTACGAGATTGATGCCTGGAATGAGGATGAGTTGGGCAGGCTGGGCTTGTTTCCACTGGAGTTTAGAAGAGGGAGGGGTGACTCGATTAAAGTATATCAAACCCTGAACGGCATTATCAAGGTGGACGTGGAAAGGATGCTTCCTCCTGTGGGTAAGTCCAAACTAGGGGGCACTGTTTTACATTTAGGGCCTGCCCTATTAGGTCACGGATTTGTTTCACTCTCAAAGGGTTGTGCGACTTTAGAACTGTGCCTCAGAAGGCGGTGGAGGTGGGGTTCATTGAATATTTTTAAGGTGGAGTTAGACAGATTCTTGTTAGGCAAGGGAATTAACGGTGATCGGAGGTAGATGGGAATTTGGAATTTGAAACACAAACAGATCAACCATCGTCTCAATGAATGACAGAGCAGACTCGAGGGGCCAAATAGCCTACTGCTGCTCCTATTTCATATATTCACATGTTAGTATGTGACGAATGGAGTGCCACAGGGATCAATGCTGCTGCCTCAACTATCAACAATTTACATCAATGACTTGGACGAAGGGACCAAAAGCATGGCTGCTAAATTTGATGATGACATAAAGATAGGCAGAAAAGCAAATTGAGAAGAGGCCACAATGAGTTTGCAAAGGGACACGGATAGATTAAGCGAGTGGACAAATATTTGGCTGGTGGTGAATAATGTGGGAAAACCTAAACTTGCCCACTTTGACAAGAAGAATCGACAAGCAGCATATTAGTGAGATGCAGAAGTTGCAGACTCTGAGGTACAGAGGGATCTGGGTGCCCTGGTAAATGAATCAGGAATACTTAGTGTGAGGCACAGCAAATGATAAGGAGGCCAGTGGAATGTTGTCATTCATTGCGAGGGGAATGGAATATAATGGAATACAGTTGTACAGGGCATTGGCGAGACCATATCTAGAGTACTGTGTACAGTTTAGCTCTCCTTACGTAAGAAAATATATAAATCCGTTAGAAGCAGCTCAGAGAATGTTCACTGGACTGATTCCTGGGTTGGGGGTTTATCATAAGAGGAAAGGTTGGTCAGGCGGGGCTTGTATCCATTAGAATTTAGAACACTAAGAGGTATTGAAGCATATAAGATCCTGAGCATGATCTGCTGTTCAATAAGATCACCTTTGATCTAATTGTGGCCTGAAGTCCACATTCTACCTATCCCCAGTGACTCCACTGTTAATCAAAAATCTATCTATCCTGAGGGGGCTTGACAGGGTGGATGCTGGAAGGGTGTTTGCCCTTGTGGAAGAGACGAGAACGAGGGAGCAAAGTTTAAAGAACAAGGGGTCGCTCCTTTAAGACATGGATGAGGTTTATTTTCTCTCAGAAGTTCATAAGTCTTTGGAAACGTGTTCCCCAGAGAGCGGTGGTGGCAGGGTCAATGAATATTTTCAAGGCAGAGGTGGATAGATTCTTGACTAACAAGGGTGTCAACGGCTATCGAGGATCGGCAGAATGTGGACTTCAGGTCACAATCAGATCTGCACTGTTCTTATTGAACAGTAGAGTATGCTCCAGGAGCCGAATGGCCCATCCTGCTCTTAATTCGTATGGTCGCATTGGAGTTTTCTCGTTACAAGCTGAAACGTGGTTTTGTAGCTTATTAATGCCAGACCTGTAGGTCGAGTGAAAGAGTAAATTTAGCGATGGGATATATTTCAAATTCTTTTGCCGGAAGGTAGTACAATGGCGTCACAAATATATTCTTAATTATTAATAGCAAGAGAAAATTCAAAGCATTAATACTTCGTAAGTCAATCAATAGCAGGACATGAAACGGGAGGGATTTGCGTTTAACTATTGCGAATGTATTTTAGGCTCAGACTGTCACTCTGCGTGTTGGAAAAGCAAATATCTAAAATGTAATTCATTAAATGTTATGAATTAATATAATTACCATATCCGTAATTCTTATATCCGTAATCATAGCCATCTCCTGTAAAACAAACAAAGTTGTGTCAACATTATCCGCATGGAATCATTGCAAATTCACACGGTTCCCCTGTGAACTACGTCCTTCGCTTTTCAAATTACTCATTGGCGTGAAGAGTTACAAATGAACGATTTCTACTTGTTTCTTTTCAATTTAACAATTGGTTCATCTCTTTTAGTTTTGGATAGAATCTAAATTTCAGCCACCGAAATCACGTGGTGAGAAATCATTCGGTTTATTTATTTCTTTACATGGCTAGCAGTTCATTATCTGCGCAACAAATCCAGTGCATATAATGCAATAGCTCTTCTGATGGCCGCCGCGCATGATCTACAAATGATTTGGAAACGATATGGCTGGCTAAAACTTATTGATGCGCAATGTGTACATTCACCAGTGATCCACAGATTGCATTCGTATACATTTATCACGTTATTCGGAATTACTTCAGGAAGAATTACCGCCATCAAATATCAATTGAAAACTGCCCCTTACATGGTTATTTGTTCCAAATTGGATACATGGATACATTTCTGGCGGACTATGATCAGTTGAATAAATATTAGTCTTGTTAGTCAATCGAAGATCCTTTGGGCCTGCATGAGCGTGGCTCACTATTCGCATTCAATATTTCTAATTCAAAGTATCAAAGAACCTTACAACAAATTCGCCCTTTAGTGTCTTTGCTACTGCTTTGAAACAGATAGCTAAATAGTTTCAATACTCTGTTAATCATCACTGTACTGAACATTTTTCTCTCTTCTTAGAAACTTCAAGTCTGTCAATGTTGATCTATCCATACCTAATTTCCCAGTTAATTTTAGCCAGCTGTCTCGTCATGCTCTCATAATTGCTCTTGTTTAATTGTAAAACACTCGTCTTAGGCCCACCCCTCTCTCCCTCAAACTCAATGTAAATTCAATCATATTATGATCACTATGACGTAGGGGCGCCTTCATATGAGGAAATGAGTTAATCCTGTCACACTGCACGTTACCAGATCAAATATATCCTGCTCTCTGTTCAGTGCTAAAACGCGCTGCTCTAAGTAACTGTCCCGAAACCATTCTAAAATCTCATCATCCAAGCTACTTTTGTCTATTTGAATTGTTCAATCGAAATGTAGCTTAAATCACCCATGATTATCTCCGTACTTTTCTCACAAACCCTCATTATTTCTTCCCGTATACCCCGCCCTACAGTGTGCTTATGGCTAGGGGGCATATAAATCACTTCCACAAGTGACTTATTAGCTTTACTGTTTCTCATCTTTACCCAAACTGATTCTGCATTTTGATGTCCAGAACTAAGCTCACGCTCTCTATTATACCAATATCATCCTTAATTAACAGAGCAACTCCTCGACCTTTTCCGAGGTCCCTGTCCTTCCTAAGTGTCATGTGACGATGAATATTCAGGTCGCAGTCTTTGTCATCCTGCAGCCATCCTGTCTAATTCTACAAAGATGAGTGGCAGGTCAGAAGATTGGCAGAATATAAAGAAGAGCAAAGAACGACGAAAAGATGATCAGGAGGGAGGGATTATCGTACGAGATACAGCTAGCTGGAAATACAAAAACAAATATTAAGAATTTCTACAGGTATTTAAAAAAGAAAAGGGTAAATAAAGTGAGCATTGTTCCTCTAAAGAGTGAGAATGGGGAATTGATAATAATTGATGACCTTGCACTCCCTTGTTAATAAAGAATCTAACTAATTCTGCCTTACAAAAATATTAACAGACTCCTCTTCCACCACCTTTTGAGGAAGAGTGTTCCAAAGACTCACGACCCTGCGAGAGAAAAAAAATATCCTCTTTGGCTCTTAAATGAGAGACCCCTTACCTTTAAACAGTGAACCCTAGTTCTAGATTCTCCCACAAGAATAAACATCTTCTCCACGTGCACCTTGTCAAGACGCCTCAGCACCTGAAAGGCTTTGATGCAGGCGCCTCTTACTCTTCCAAACTCCAGTGTATACAAGCCTGACCAATATTCCCTCATAAGACAACTCGCCCAATCTAGGTATTAGTCTAGTAAGCCTTCTCGGAACTGCTTCTAACGCACTTGTATCTTTAATTAAATAAGAAGAGCATCACTGTACACGGTACTCCAGATGTGGTCTCACCAATGCCCTGTACGACTGAAGCATAACCTCCCTACTTTTGTAATCAATTCCCCTCACAATAAATGATAACATTCGATTTGTTTTCCGATGCAATTCTGGGTTTCACACATTATTCAACATCTTTGCTCTTTTAAAGAAATATATTTTATATAACACTCATACAAGCTTCGTTTCAACATATTAATCTTTGTTGCTCCACTTTATTTAATGAACATCCTAAATCTCTGACAATCAAATTGATGGGTGAATTATATTTTGGCGTCTAAACCTATTGACAAATTCAGCCTCAATGGACGGAACAGAACAGCTAAATTTCACAATCCAAGAGATTTTGGAGGAGGGGGGTTGTTTAAATTCCGCGTCACAATGCATAATTGTGATGTATTATCATACACTTTACCTTTATACATTAGGAATTCTGGCGGATTGTTACAGACAAAAACATTTACCAATCGGACTTGCCTTATTTCAACGTTTTATAGTGAGCATGTGAGCAATCGGACAACAATGTTGGTGAGGTGTTTAATGCTTTTATGCTCCGACCAACATCCGAGTGATGAAGAGACGGAAATGGAAAAGATTGGAAAACTACCTAAAGTTGTTCGTTGTCAGTTTGGGGCGCGGGGGTAGATATTTAACCACTAGGAGGTGAGGCCAGAGGTTGGGCGTGAAGAACACGCTTACCAATAGGAGGGAGACGGGAAACTGCATGTGGTCGGCTTGTTAAAAGTAACTTTTCCAACTCCAGGAGTCCCGGTACAAACAGTAAAAAAACAGTTAAACGGATTATCTTAAGAACAACAATGCCGAGAAATGCGACCAGAAGCAAAAAAAAAAATGCCAGCGTCGCTTTGAAGGTCTAAGCTGGGCAAAGCGTGAGCTACTCGCAAAAAATGTCTGACAGGGACGTGGGCACTGTCACCTTGTAGGAGGCTCACCTCTGGAATCACCCCGACCCTCGAGTCCACGTTCCTTGGTACCAATTCATTGCAAGAAGGTATAACAAAACATGCAGCCAAGCCGCCTATATCAAAGAAAGTCTCGCCAATAATTCAGAAGACTTAAAATCAGGCCAGTCCAACTACATTTCAATCAAAATCGAGACGGTGGCCATCACAAATGTCCACAAGCCACAGAAGGATATTTGCCCCAACATCGTATTAGAGCCGAGAGCACACACAGCTGTCTACAACGGTAACTTCAAAAGCCAATATCACATATGGGTGCCCCCCCAACAAAAACACTGCGGGAGGACAATTGTCAGACTGTGTCTCCGAGCGTGACCTGAACTTGTGAACGCTGCACTTTCCATTCGGCAATGTGGAAGGACTACTCGGCTGACGCGGCCCACGACGGCAATAGCCTGACCACCCGCACCTACCCAACAAGCCCGCTCCCAGCATTGCCCAAGCCTCATCCACATTGACCTCAAATTACCGTGCAGAAACACAAAGAAAAAACACCCCAAAGTCGGTGCAAGGGCAACCACCATTAACCAGGTCCAAACCCTCCCCAAAATCTGCAACAGCTTCACGCGGCTTCTCAAACGGGCAGATATCAAATTTGTTCCCTGAGGCATCAGAAAAACGTTCGACATCTGGTGGTCCCAGGCACGTACACGGGCCTGAAGTAACATCGATGAAGCCGTGGATTGGGCGTCGCTACGAAGTCGGGGAGTCATCGATCATCCTTGGTAGCCCTGAAGAGAATATATGCTCTTGCCCTTATAGAAATTAATATCTTTCTAGGAAGCTACAAGGGATGTGTGGGACTAGAGTAGCATACAATTCAGAACTGGTAAATGTGACTGAGTTAATTACCGAATTAAACAAGACTGTTGGGATCTGGTGACAATTAAACAGCGAGATTATAACGTTTTACTTCAACCAACGTTCTGAAAACGAACTATGGCACCACATCCACAAACATGCACGCCCTCCACCACTGGCGCACAGTAGCAGCACTGTGTGCCATCTACAAGAAGCACCGCAGCAACTCACCAAGGCTTCTTCGACAGCACCTTTCAAACCCGGGACCACTAGAAGGACAAGGGCAGCAGACATATTTGAACACCACCACCTGAAAGTTTCCCTCCAAGCCACACACCATCCTGACTTACAACAAAGAACAAAGAAAAGTACAGCACAGGAACAGGCCCTTCGGCCCACTTGGAAATATATCGCCGCTCCTTCAGTGTTGCTGGGTCAAAATCCTGTAACTTCCTCCCCAACAGCATTGTGGGTGTACCTAAATTACATGGACTGCAGCACTTCGAGCGGGCAGCTCACCACGACCTTCTCAATGGTAATTGGAAGTAAACAATAAACGCCGGTCCAGCCAGCGACGCCCACATAACATGAATGAATGAAAAAAATAAATAAAATACTAAAATTGGTGTGATTATAATTAAATGTCTCGCACTCTGGATTATTCATTTAAACCTCTGGATATTTGGCCCAGTCACACGGTGAGACTGCCGTGCTTGGAGTCTCCCAGGCAGAGTATTTGTTCTGCCAGATTTGCACCGTAAAGTGCCGTCTCAATTCAACGTTGATACCAAAGATTCATTTGACATATTTGTGTTGTGCTTCGGCAGCAGATCGGGAGACCTGCCTTGTGGCATTAAACGGACAGAAATTCGCTGTCGCCTGTTTTGTTTCAGTTGGTGAATTTCTATCAGTTCCACATTTTCCCAGTTCTGATGAAAAGTCAACGATCCGAATTTCTCAGACGTATTTAGTTATCACATGTATTTCCATCATTTTTTTGCGTTTCTTCATGTCAAACTGTGGCACCGTTTTAGACCCTCGTGGACGCGACAGAAACCCACCTTCTGAATTTATTGTTAACGAGCTGACGAGGGCCTTAAAAACATATAAATCTTCCCGTTTTTGATTCTCGAGCTTGAAATATACAGAAATAAATTATCTGAATTCAAATAATTACCTTGGCCATACCGGGTTGGAGGAGATTCTGTTAAAGCAAATAATAGTGTCAGAATTTTATTCGATAAATCGTGTGGGCGGAAGAATATTTTGGTAACAGTGACAGACGTCTGTACTTTCTCAGGCGCCCTTTTCATTCAAGTGACTGCACAAAATCACAGGCCAGGCAAATAAATGACGATTGTGCAACATCAGGAATGAAGGACACTCATTCAAAATAAGGCACCTGGCGTTTAAAATGAAGCTTTTGGTGTAGATTGGAACGGGGTTTTTCCAAAACTGAAACCAAGTTAACTTAATCGGTTTTTGAAAAGCCCGGTCTCTGCTTTTCACATTTCAACCTGTAGCTCCTGAATCACACACTAACTATTCATAAGACATGAATAACTCGTTCATTTACTTGTTTACAAAGAATAATTCTCGGGCTGTGGGTGCAGGGCAGTTAGTTGTTCCCCACCCCATTTCCGAGGAGAAAGTGGTGTCGGAACTATTATGGAAATCGGACCGGTTCCATAATAGGCAGGTCCATCCGCTTCACCAATTTCACACCCAGGATTTGAAGACGAACATTCGGAACGACCACTGAAGGCTAACATGATGTAAATCCACCACATGGACCGTAGCAGTTCAAGCAGGCAGCTCACACCATCTGCTCAAGGGCAATTAGGGAAGAGCATGAAATGTTGACACAGCCAACGACACCCACATCATTTGGATACATTAAAAAAAAATTCGAAAATTGATGTGAATAGTATTAAATGTCCCGCACCCTGGATATTCGTTTAAAAGTCTAGATATTTGGCCCAGTCATGCAGTGAGATTGCAGTGCTTGGTGTCTCCTGGGCAGAATAATCGTTATTCTGCCGGATTTGCACCGTAAAGAGTCACCTCAATTCCCCGCTGGTACCAAATGTTCGTTTGACATAATTGTGTTGTGCTTCGACAACAGGTCGCTAGAACAGCCTTCTGACATTAAACGGACAGCAATTCACTGTCGCCTGTTTTTTTTTCCCCTGACCAGGGCAGCTTCAGAATCTTGGTTTTAATATTCACCTGGGCAGCTTCTATATTTATGAACGAAATGTTGAATTTGTGCTCCAGATGGACGCTAATTATAGGGACACCCTGATCCCTTTCTCGGTGACTGTGCTGTAATGGAGATTCGAGGCGGGTGCGGGCTGGGAGTCGTGAAACAGTCAGTCAAACTGGGCAACAAAGGCACCGGAAATCAGTGCAGGCAATGCCGGAAATATTCAGCAGGACAGGCAGCGTTCGCGAGACTAACAGAGAGGTTCCATTCTCCTGGCATTTCAATTCCTCACAACTCTCTTAAACTGACCTCTCTGTTCTCGGCCTCCTGCGGCGTTCCTATCAAGTTCAAAGTGAGATCGGGAAACAGCGCCTCATCTTTCAAAGAGGCGCTTTAGAGACACCCACACACCGCGTTGAGTTCCAGAATTTCAATCCATCATCTCTTCGTCTATTCTGTTTGTGGGCGTTTGTTGCGCGCATATTGGCTGCTGTGTTACCCCCATTTGCAACAGACACTAGACTTCAAAATGCTTTGTTCTCTGTGCGGCACTTCAAGATATCTGCTGGCCGTCTAAAGTGTGAAGTTAATCAAATTCGACGTTTTTTATTACTTTGGGTAAACTCCCCTCACTTTCACTCTTTCACAGGCTCTCCCTGTTCTTTTCTTTTCATCTCTTCTCGCTTTCATTTGCTGAATTTCTACCAGAGTTCCGCATTTTCCCAGTTCAGATTAAAGGTTAACGACCCGAATTTCTCAGATGCACACTACGTTATTTATTCCCTTCATTATCTGCAATTATTTCTGTCAAACTGTGGCATCATTTTAGACCCTCGGGGTGACAGGTCAGAAACCCACCTTCTGAATTCATGGTTAACGAGCTGACGTGAGTTGAAATAATATAATTCTCCTCGTTTCTGATTCTCGAGCTTGAAATATACAGAAATAAATTATCTGAATTAAAATAATTACCTTGGCTGTACCATGTTGGAGGAGATTCTGTTAAAGCAAATAATAGTGTCAGAATTTTATTCGATAAATCGCGAGGTCGAAAGAATGTTTCGGTAACAGTGACAGACGTCTGTACTTTGTCAGTTCGCGGCGCCCTTTTCATTCAAGTGACTGCACAAAATCACAGGCCATGCAAATAAATGGCGATTGTGCAACGTCAGGAATGAAGGACACTCATTCAAAATAAGTCACCTGGCGTTTAAAATGAAGCTTTTGGTGTAGATTGGAATGGGTTTTTCAAAACTGAAACCAAGTTAACTTAATCGGTTTTTGAAAAGCCCGGTCTCTGCTTTTCACATTTCAACCTGTAGCTCCTGAGTCACACAGTAACTTTCGTAAAACCCGTATAACTCGTTTATTTACTTGTTTAAAAAGAATAAATCTCGGGCTGTGGGTGCAGGGCAGTTAGTCGTTCCCCACCCCATTTACGGGGAGAAAGTGGTGTCGGACATTAATGGAAATCGGACCGGTTCCATAATGGGCGGGTCCATCCGCTTCAACAATTTGACACCCATGAATTGAAGACGAACATTCCGAACGACCGTAGAAGGCTAACATGATGTATCTACACCACAAAGAAGTGGCAGATGGAATGCAACGTGGGGTAGTGTGAGGTCATGCACTTTGGTCGGAAGAATAGAGGCATAGACTATTTTCTAAATGGGGAGAGAATTCAGAAAGCTGGAGTGCAAAGGGACTTGGGAGTCCTACTCCAGGATTCTCTTAAGGTTAACTTGCAAGTTGATCGGTAGTTAGGAAGACAAATGCAATTTTGGCATTTATTTCGAGAGGACTAGAATATAAAAGCAGGGATGTGCTGCTGAGGATTTATAAGGCTCTGGTCAGACCACAATTTTGGGCCCAGTTTCTCAGGAAGGATGTGCTGTCCCTGGAGAGGGTCCAGAGGAGGTTCACGAGAACGATACCAGGAGTGAAAGTCTTAACGAATGAGGAACGTTTGAGGACTCTGGGTATATACTCGATGGAGTTTAGAAGGATGAGAGGGGATCTGATTGAAACTTGCAGAATACTGAAAGGCCTGGATAGAGTCGACGTGGGGAAGATGTTTCCATTAGTAGGAGAGACTAGGACCGAGGGCACAGCTTCAGAGTAAAAGGAAGACCTTTTTGAACAGAGATGAGGAGAAACTTCTTTAGCCAGAGAGTGGTGAATCTATGAAATTCATTGCCACATGAGGCTGTGGAAGCCAGGTCATTGAATGTATTTAAGACCGAGATAGATATGTTCTTGATTGGTAAGATGATCAAAGGTTAAGGGGAGAAGGAGGGAAAATGGGATTGAGAGACCTATCAGCCATGATTGAATGGCGGAGCAGACTCGATGGACCGAATGGCCTAATTTCTGCTCCTATGTCTTTATTTAATAATCTTTATTCTGCCGGCTTTGCCAAGTAAAGCGTCACGTCAATTCCCAGCTGGTACCAAAAGTTAGTTTGACATATTTGTCTTGTCCTTCGACAGCAGGTAGTAAAACAGCCTTGTAACATTAAACGGACAGCAATTCGCTGTCGCCTGTTTTTTTTTCCCTGACCCAGGTCAGAATCTTGGTTTTAAAATACACCTGGGCAGCTTCTATATTTATGAACGAATTGTCGAATTTGTTCTCCAGATGGGCGCTAATTGTAGGGACACCCTGATCTCTTTCCCGGTGACTGTGCTGTAATGAAGATTCGAGGCGGGGGCGGTGTGGGAGTCGTGAAACTGTCAGTCAATCTGTGCAACAAAGGCACCGGAAATCAGTGCAGGCAATGCCGGCATATTCAGCAGGACAGGCAGCGTTTGCGAGACTATCAGAGAGGTTCCATTCTCCTGGCATTTCAATTCCCTACAATTCTCTTAAACTGACCTCTCTGTTCTCGGCCTCCTGCGGCGTTCCAATCAAGTTCAATGTGAGTTCGAGAAGCAGCGCCTCATCTTTCAAAGAGGCTCTTTACAGACACCCACACACCGCGTTGAGTTCCAGAATTTCAATCCACCATCTCTTCGTCTATTCTGTTTGTGGGCGTTTGTTGCGCGCGCATTTGCTGCTGTGTTTCCCCCACTTGCAAAAGACACTAGACTTCAAAATCCTTTGTTCTCTGTGCGGCACTTCAAGATATCTGCTGGTCGTCTAAAGTGCGAAGTAATCAAATTCGACCTTTTTATATTACTTTGGGTAAGCTCCCCTCACTTTCACTCTTTCACAGGCTCTCCCTGTTCTTTTCTTTTCATCTCTTCTCGCTTTCATTTGATGAATTTCGACCAGAGTTCCGCATTTTCCCAGTTCAGATTAAAGGTTAAGGACCCGAATTTCTCAGATGCACACTACGTTATGTATTCCCATCATTATCTGCATTTATTTCTGTCAAACTGTGGCATCATTTTAGACCCTCGGTTGAAACGTCAGAAACCCACCGTCTGAATTTATGGTTAACGAGCTAACGCGAGTTGAAATAATATAATTCTCCTCGTTTCTGATTCTCGAGCTTGAAATATACAGAAATAAATTATCTGAATTAAAATAATTACCTTGGCTGTACCATGTTGGAGGAGGTTCTGTTAAAGCAAATAATAGTGTCAGAATTTTATTCGATAAATCGCGAGGTCGAAAGAATGTTTCGGTAACAGTGACAGACGTCTGTACTTTGTCAGTTCGCGGCGCGCTATTCATTCAAGTGACTGCACAAAATCACAGGCCAAGCAAACAAATGGCGATTGTGCAACGTCAGGAATAAAGGGCACTCATTCAAAATAAGTCACCTGGCGTTTAAAATGAAGCTTTTGGTGTAGATTGGAACGGGTTTTTCAAAACTGAAACCAAGTTAACTTAATCGGTTTTTGAAAAGCCCGGTCTCTGCTTTTCACACTTCAACCTGTAGCTCCTGAGTCACGCAGTAACGTTCGTATAACGCGAATAACTCGTTTATTTACTTGATTAAAAAGAATAATTCTCGGGCTGTGGGTGCAGGGCAGTTAGCTATTCCCCAACCCATTTCCTTGGGGAAAGTGGTGTCGGGACTATTATGGAAATCGGACCGGTTCCATAATGGGCGGGTCCATCGGCTTCAACAATTTGACATCCAGGATTTGAAGACAAACATTCGGAACGACCACTGAAGGCTAACATGATGTATCTCCGCCACATGGACCGTAGCAGTTCAAGCAGGCAGCTCACACCATCTTCTCAAAAGTACTTAGGGAAGAGCATGAAATGTTGGCCCAGCCAACGACGCCCACATCATTTGGAGCAATTTTTAAAATTAATTAAAAGTCTAAAATTGATGTAATTAGTGTTGAATGTCCCGCACCCTTGATTATTCGTTTCAACGTCTGGATATTTGGCCCAGTCACACAGTGAGACTGCAGTGCTTGGTGTCTCCTGGGCAGAATAATCTTTATTCTGCCGGATTTGCACCGTAAAACGTCACCTCAATTCCCCGCTGGTACCAAATGTTCGTTTGACATAATTGTGTTGTGCTTCGACAACAGGTCGCTAGAACAGCCTTGTGACATTAAACGGACAGCAATTCACTGTCTCCTGTTTTTTTTTCCCTGATCAGGGCAGCTTCAGAACCTTCGTTTTATTATACACCTGGGCAGCTTCTATATTTATGAACGAAATGTCGAATTTGTGCTCCAGATGGACGCCAATTATAGGGACACCCTGATCTCTTTCCCGGTGACTGTGCTCTGATAAAGATTCGGGCAGGGGCTTCGTGGGAGTCGTGAAACAGTCAGTCAAACTGGGCAACAAAGGCACCGGAAATCAGTGCAGGCAATGCCGGATAGATTCAGCAGGACAGGCAGCGTTTGCGAGACTAACAGAGAGGTTCCATTCTCCTGGCATTTCAATTCCCCACAACTCTCTTAAACTGACCTCTCTGTTCTCGGCCTCCTGCGGCGTTCCTATCAAGTTCAATGTGAGCTCGGGAAGCAGCGCCTCATCTTTCAAAGAGGCTCTTTACAGACACCCACACACCCCGGTGAGTTCCAGAGTTTCAATCCACCATCTCTTCGTCTATTCTGTTTGTGGACGTTTGCTGTGCGCATATTGGCTGCTGTGTTTCCCCCATTTGCAACAGACACTAGACTTCAAAATGCTTTGTTCTCTGTGCGGCTCTTCAAGATATCTGCTGGCCGTCTCAAGTGCGAAGTAATCAAATTCGACCTTTTTATATTACTTTGGGTAAGCTCCCCTCACTTTCACTCATTCACAGGCTCTCCCTGTTCTTTTCTTTTCACCTCTTCTCGCTTTCATTTGCTGAATTTCTACCAGAGTTCCGCATTTTCCCAGTTCACATTAAAGGTTAACGACCCAAATTTCTCAGATGCACTCTACGTTATTTATTCCCATCATTATCTGCAATTATTTCTGTCAAACTGTGGCATCATTTTAGACTCTCGGGTGACACGTCAGAAACCCACCTTCTGAATTTATGGTTAACGAGCTGACGTGAATTGAAATAATATAATTCTCCTTGTTTCTGATTCTCGAGCTTGAAATATACAGAAATAAATTATCTGAATTAAAATAATTACCTTGGCCTTGCCATGTTGTAGGAGATTCTGTTAAAGCAAATAATAGTGTCAGAATTTTATTCGATAAATCGCGTGGTCGAAAGAATGTTTCGGTAAACAGTGACAGATGCCTGTGCTTTGTCAGTTCGCGGCGCGCTATTCATTCAAGTGACTGCACAAAATCACAGGCCAAGCAAATAAATGGCGACTGTGCAACGTCAGGAATGAAGGACACTCATTCAAAATAAGTCACCTGGTGTTTAAAATGAAGCTTTCGGTGTAGATTGGAACGGGTTTTTCAAAACTGAAACCAAGTTAACTTAATCGGTTTTTGAAAAGCCCGGTCTCTGCTTTTCACATTTCAACCTGTAGCTCCTGAATCACACAGTAACGTTCGTAAAACCCGAATAACTCGTTTAATTACTTGATTAAAAAAAATAATTCTCGGGCTGTGGGTGCAGGGCAGTTAGTTATTCCCCACCCCATTCCCGTGGAGAAAGTGGTGTCGGACCTTTTATGGA
The DNA here is from genome assembly GCF_964194155.1 of Cetorhinus maximus. Taxonomy (NCBI): domain Eukaryota; kingdom Metazoa; phylum Chordata; class Chondrichthyes; order Lamniformes; family Cetorhinidae; genus Cetorhinus; species Cetorhinus maximus. The sequence continues at coordinate 8,089,469 of NC_135912.1, read as the reverse complement.
AATCGGACCGGTTCCATATTGGGGGCGGGTCCATCCGCTTCACCAATTTGACACCCAGGGATTGAAGACGAATATTCGGAACGACCATAGAAGGCTAACATGGTGTATCTACACAACAAAGACGTGGAAGATGGAATACAACGTTGGGTAGTGTGAGGTCATGCACTTTGGTAGGAAGAATAGAGGCATAGACCATTTTCTAAATGGGGAGGGAATTCAGAAATCTGGAGTGCAAAGGGACTTGGGAGTCCTAGTCCAGGATTCTCTTAAGGTTAACTTGCAGGTTGAGTCGGAAGTTAGGAAGGCAACGTCGCATTACGTTGGCATTTATTTCGAGAGGACTATAATATAATAGCAGGGGTGTGCCGCTGAGTATTTATAAGGCTCTGGTCAGACCACATTTAAAATGTTGTGAGCAATTATGGGCCCCGGATCTCAGGAAGGATGTGCTGGCCCTGGAGAGAGTCCAGAGGAGGTTCACGAGAACGATCACAGGACTGCCACAAACTGTGGCATCATTTTAGACTCTCGGGTGACGTGTCAGAAACCCACCTTCTGAATTTATGGTTAACGAGCTGACGTGAGTTGAAATCATGTAAATCTCCTTGTTTCTGACGCTCAACCTTGAAATATACAGAACTAAATTATCTGAATTAAAATAATTACCTTGTCTGTACCATGTTGCAGGAGGTTCTGTTAAAGCAAATAATAGTGTCAGAATTTTATTCGATAAATCGTGTGCGCGAAAGAATGTTTCGGAAACAGTGACAGACGTCTGCACTTTGTTCACGGCACTCTTTTCATTCAAGTGACTGCACAAAATCACAGGCCATGCAAATAAATGGCGATTGTGCAACGTCAGGAATGAAGGACACTCATTCAGAATAAGTCACCTGCCTTTTAAAATGAAGCTTTTGATGTCGATTGGAACGGGGTTTTCAAAACTGAAACCAAGTTAACTTAATCGGTTTTTGAAAAGCCCGGTCTCTGCTTTTCACATTTCAACCTGTAGCTCCTGAGTCACACAGTAACGTTCGTAAGACATGAATAACTCGTTTATTTACTTGTTTGGAATTCATTGCCACAGAAGGCTGTGAAGGCCAGGTCAGTGTGTATTTAAGACCGGTTCTTGATTGGTAAGCGGATCAAAGGTTAAGCGGAGAAGGAGGGAGTATGGAATTGAGAAACCTATCAGCCATGATTGAATGGCGGAGCAGATTCGATGGGCCGAATGGCCTAATTTCTGCTTCTATGTCTTTACTTAATAATCTTTATTCTGCCGGCTTTGCTACGTAAAGCGTCACCTCAATTCCCCGCTGGTATCAAAAGTTAGTTTGACATATTTGTGTTGTCCTTCGACAGCAGTTCGGTAGAACAGCCTTCTGACATTAAACGGACAGCAATTCACTGTCGCCTGTTTTTTTTTTTCCTGACCCAGGCCAGATTCAGAATCTTGGTTTTAAAATACACCTGGCTAGCTTCTTTATTTATGAACGAATTGTCGAATTTGTGCTCCAGATGGACGCCAATTGTAGGGACACCCTGATCTCTTTCTCGGTGACTGTGCTGTAATGAAGATTCGAGGCGGCGGCGGGGTGGAAGTCGTGAAACTGTCAGTCAATCTGGGCAACAAAGGCACCGGAAATCAGTGCAGGCAATGCTGGAAATATTCATCAGGACAGGCAGCGTTTGCGAGACCAACAGAGAGGTTCCATTCTCCTGGCATTTCAATTCCCCACAACTCTCTTAAACTGACCTCTCTGTTCTCGGCCTCCTGCGGCGTTCCAATCAAGTTCAATGTGAGCTCGTGAAGCAGCGCCTCATCTTTCAAAGAGGCTCTTTACAGACACCCACACACCCCGGTGAATTCCAGAATTTGAATCCATCATCTCTTCGTCTATTCTGTTTGTGGGCGTTTGCTGTGCGCATATTGGCTGCTGTGTTTCCCCCATTTGCAACAGACACTAGACTTCAAAATGCTTTGTTCACTCTGCGGCACTTCAAGATATCTGCTGGCCGTCTAAAGTGCGAAGTTAATCAAATTCGACGTTTTTATATTACATTGGGTAAGCTCCCCTCACTTTCACTCTTTCATAGGCTCTCCCTGTTCTTTTCTTTTCATCTTTTCTCACTTTCATTTGCTGAATTCCTACCAGAGTTCCGCATTTTCCCAGTTCACATTAAAGGTTAACGACCCGAATTTCTCAGATGCACACTACGTAATGTATTCCGATCATTTTCTGCATTTATTTCTGTCAAACTGTGGCATCATTTTAGACCCTCGGGGTGACACGTCAGAAACCCACCTTCTGAATTTATGGTTAACGAGCTGACGCGAGTTGAAATAATATAATTCTCCTCGTTTCTGATTCTCGAGCTTGAAATATACAGAAATAAATTAACTGAATTGAAATAATTACCTTGGATGTACCATGTTGGAGGAAGTTCTGTTAAAGCAAATAATAGTGTCAGAATTTTATTCGATAAATCGTGTGGGCGAAAGAATATTTTGGCAACAGTGACAGACGCCTGCACTTTGTCAGTTCACGGCGCCCTTTTCATTCAAGTGACTGCACAAAATCACAGGCCAGGCAAATAAATGGCGATTGTGCAACGTCAGGAATAAAGGACACTCATTCAAAATAAATCACCTGGCGTTTAAAATGAAGCTCTTGGTGTAGATTGGAACGGGTTTTTCAAAACTGAAACCAAGTTAACTTAATCGGTTTTTGAAAAGCCCGGTCTCTGCTTTTCACATTTCAACCTGTAGCTCCTGAATCACACAGTAACGTTCGTAAAACCCGAATAACTCTTGATTAAGAAGAATAATTCTCGGGCTGTGGGTGCAGGGCAGTTAGTTATTCCCTAATCCATTTCCGTGTAGAAAGTGGAGTCGGAACTTTTACGGAAATTGGAACGGTTCCATAATGGGCGGGTCCATCCGCTTCACCAATTTGACACCCAGGGTTTGAAGGCGAACATTCGGAACGTTGAAGGCTAATACGATGTATCTACACCACATGGACCGTAGCAGCTCAAGCAAGCAGCTCACAACATCTTCTCAAGGGTAATTAGGGAAGAGCATGAAATGTTGTCCCAGCCAACGACGCCCATATCACTTGGATCAGTTAAAAAATTAATAAAAGTCTAAAATTGAAGTGACTGGTATTAAATGTCCCGCACCCTGATTTATTCATTTAAAGTCTGGATATTTGGCCCAGCCACTCAGTGAGACTGCAGTGCTTGGTGTCTCCTGGACAGAGTAATCTTTATTAAACCGGCTTTGCACCGTAAAGCGTCACCTTAATTCCCCGCTGGTACCAAAAGTTCGTTTGACATATTTATGTTGTGCTTCCACAGCAGGTAGATAGAACAGCCTTGTGACATTAAACGGACAAAAATTCACTGTCGCCTGTTTTTTTTTCCCCCCTGACCCAGGCATCATTTTAGAGCCTCGGGTGACACGTCAGAAATCCACCTGCTGAATTTATGGCTAACGAGCTGACGCGGGTTGAAATAATATAATTCTCCTTGTTTCTGATTCTCGAGTTTGAAATATACAGAAATAAATGATCTGAATTAAAATAATTACCTTGGCTGTATCTTGTTTGACGAGGTTCTGTTGAAGCAAATAATAGTGTCAGATTTTTATTCGATAAATCGTGTAGGCGATATTTTGGAAATAGTGACAGACGTCTACACTTTGTCAGTTCACGGCGCCCTTTTCAATCAAGTGACTGCACAAAATCACAGGCCAGGCAAATAAATGGCGATTGTACTACGTCAGGAGTGAAGGACACTCATTCAAAATAAGTCATCTGGCGTTTAAAATGAAGCTTTTGGTGTCGATTGGAACGGGTTTTTCAAAACTGAAGCCAGGTTAACTTAACCGGTTTGGAAAAGCCCGGTCTCTGCTTTTCACATTTCAACCTGTAGCTCCCGAGTCACACAGTAACGTTCGTAAAACCTGAATAACTCGTTTATTTACTTGTTTAAAAAGAATAAATCTCGGGCTGTGGGTGCAGGGCAGTTAGTTATTCCCCAACCCATTTCCGTGTAGAAAGTGGTGTCGGAACTTTTATGGAAATTGGACCGGTTCCATAATGGGCGGGTCCATCCGCTTCACCAATTTGACACCCAGGCTTTGAAACTCTTTCGAGTTATCAACAGTCACAGATTGCAACTCTTTCGAGTACAATCACAGTTCTTGGTTTTTCCAGGACTGGGACATAAACCCACAACCCTCTGATTCAAAGGCGAGGGTGCTATGAACTGAGCCACAGCTGACACCTCACCCAGGGTTTGAAGGCGAACATTCGGAACGTGGAAGGCTAACAAGATGTATCTACACCACATGGACCGTAGCAGCTCAAGCAAGCAGCTCACAACATCTTCTCAAGGGTAATTAGGGAAGAGCATGAAATGTTGGCCCAGCCAACGACGCCCACATCATTTGTATCAATTAAAAAATTAATAAAAGTCTAAAATTGATGTGATTGGTATTAAATGTCCCGCACCCTGATTTATTCATTTAAAGTCCGGATATTTGGCCCAGCCACTCAGTGAGACTGTAGTGCTTGGTGTCTCCTGGGCAGAGTAATCTTTATTCTGCCGGCTTTGCACCGTAAAGCGTCACATTAATTCCCCGCTGGTACCAAAAGTTCGTTTGACATATTTGTGTTGTGCTTCCACAGCAAGTCGATAGAACAGCCTTGTGACATTAAACGGACAAAAATTCACTGTCGCCTGTTTTTTTTCCCCCCTGACCCAGGCATCATTTTAGAGCCTCGGGTGACACGTCAGAAACCCACCTGCTGAATTTATGGCTAACGAGCTGACGCGGGTTGAAATAATATAATTTTCCTTGTTTCTGATTCTCGAGTTTGAAATATACAGAAATAAATGATATGAATTAAAATAATTACCTTGGCTGTACCTTGTTGGACGAGTATCTGTTAAAGCAAATAATTGTGTCAGATTTTTATTCGATAAATCGTGTAGGCGAAAGTATATTTTGGAAACAGCGACAGACGTCTGCACTTTGTCAGTTCACGGCGCCCTTTTCATTCAAGTGACTGCACAAAATCACAGGCCAGGCAAATAAATGGCGATTGTGCAACGTCAGGAGTGAAGGGCACTCATTCAAAATAAGTCCCCTGGCGATTAAAATGAAGCTTTTGGTGTCGATTGGAACGGGTTTTTCAAAACTGAAGCCAAGTTAACTTAATCGGTTTGGAAAAGCCCGGTCTCTGCTTTTCACATTTCAACCTGTAGCTCCCGAGTCACACAGTAACGTTCGTAAAACCTGAATAACTCGTGTATTTACTTGTTTAAAAAGAATAAATCTCGGGCTGTTGGTGCAGGGCAGTTAGTTATTCCCCAACCCATTTCCGTGTAGAAAGTGGTGTCGGAACTTTTACGGAAATTGGACCGGTTCCATAATGGGCGGGTCCATCCGCTTCATCAATATGACACCCAGGATTTGAAGGCGAGCATTCGGAACGTTGAAGGCTAACATGATGTATCTACACCACATGGACCGTAGCAGTACAAGCAGGCAGATCGCATCATCTTCTCAAGGGTAATTAGGGAAGAGCAGGAAATGTTGGCCCAGCCAACGACGCCCACATCATTTGGATCCATTAAAAAATAAATAAAATTATTAAATTGATGTGATTAGTATTAAATGTCCCGCACCCTGTATTATTCATTTCAACGCCTGGATATTTAGCCCAGTCACGCAGTGAGACTGCAGTGCTTGGTGTCTCCAGGGCATAGACATCTTTATTCTGCCGGCTTTGCACCGCAAAGCGTCACCTCAATTCCCCGCTGGTACCAAAATTTCGTTTGACATATTTGTGTTGTGCTTCGACATCAGGTCAGAAGAACAGCCTTGTGAAATTATACGGACAACATTTCACTGTCGCCTGTTTTATTACCCTGACCCAGGCCAGCTTCAGAATCTTGGTTTTAACATACACCTGGGCAACTTCCATATTTATAAACGAAATGTCGAATTTGTGCTCCAGATGGACTTCAATTATAGGGACGCCCAGACCTCTTTCTCGGTGACTGTGCTCTAATGAAGATTCGAGGCGGCGGCGGGGTGGAAGTCGTGAAGCAGTCAGTCAATCTGGGCAACAAAAGCACCACAAATCAGTGCAGGCAATGCCGGATATATTCAGCAGGACAGGCAGCGTTTGCGAGAGTAACAGAGAGCTTCCATTCTCCTAGCATTTGAATTCCCCGCAACTCACTTAAACTGACCTCTCTGTTCTCGGCCTCCTGCGGCGTTCCAATCAAATTCAATGTGAGCTCGAGAAGCAGCGCCTCACCTTTCAAAGAGACTCTTTACGGACACCCACACACCCCGGTGAATTCCAGAATTTCAATCCATCATCTCTTCGTCTATTCTGTTTGCGGGCGTTTGTTGCGCGCATATTTGCTGCTGTGTTTCCCCCGTTTGCAACAGACACTAGACTTCAAATTGCTTTGTTCTCTGTGCGGCACTTCAAGATATCTGCTGGCCGTCTAAAGTGCGAAGTTAATCAAATTCGACCTTTTTTATTACATTGGGCAAACTCCACTCACTTTCACTCTTTCACAGGCTCTCCCTGTTTTCTTTTCATCTCTTCTCGCTTTCATTTGCTGAATTTCTGCCAGGTTTCCGCATTTTCCCAGTTCAGATAAAAGGTTAACGACCCGAATTTCTCAGATGCACTCTACGTTATGTATTCCCATCATTTTCTGCATTTATTTCTGTCAAACTGTGGCATCATTTTAGACTCTCGGGTGACACGTCAGAAACCCACCTTCTGAATTTATGATTAACGAGCTGACGCGAGTTGAAATAATATAATTCTCCTTATTTCTGATGCTCAAACTTGAAATATACAGAAAGAAATTAACTGAATTAAAATAATTACCTTGGCTGTACCATGTTGGACGATTTTCTGTTAAAGCAAATAATAGTGTCAGAATTTTATTCGTCAAATCGTGTGGGCGAAAGAATATTTTGGACACAGTGACAGATGTCTGTACTTTGTCAGTTCAAGGCGCCCTTTTCATTCAAGTGACTGCACAAAATCACAAGCCATGCAAATAAATGACGATTGTGCAACGTCAGGAATAAAGGACAGTCATTCAAAATAAGTCCCCTGGCGTTTACAATGAAGCTTTTGGTGTAGATTGGAACGGGTTTTTCAAAACTGAAACCAAGTTAACTTAATCATTTTTTGAAAAGCCCGGTCTCTGCTTTTCACATTTCAACCTGTAGGTCCTGAATCACACAGTAACGTTCGTAAAACCTGAATAAATCGGCTATTTACTTAACTGAAAAGAATAATTCTCGGGCTGTGGGTGCAGGGCAGATTGTTATTCCCCACCCCATTCCCGTGGAGAAAGTGTGTCGAACCTTTTATGGAAATCGGACCGGTTCCATAATGGGCAGGTCCATCCGCTTCATCAATTTGACACCCAGGATTTGAAGACGAACATTAGGAACGAACACTGTAGGCTAACACGATGTATCTACACCACATGGACAGTAGCAGCTCAAGCAAGCAGTTCACAACATCTTCTCAAGGGCAATTAGGGAAGAGCATGAAATGTTGGCCCAGCCAACGACGCCCACATCATTTGGATCAATTAAAAAATTTTAAAAAGTCTAAAATTGATGTGATTGGTATTAAATGTCCCGCACCCTGATTTATTCATTTGAAGTCTGGAGATTTGCCCCAGCCACTCAGTGAGACTGCAGTGCTTGGTTTGTCCTGGGCAGAGTAATCTTTATTCTGCCGGCTTTGCACCGTAAAGCGTCACCTCAATTCCCCGCTGGTACCAAAAGTTCGTTTGACATATTTGTGTTGTGCTTCCACAGCAGGTTGATAGAACAGCCTTGTGACATAAAACGGACAGCAATTCGCTGTCGCCTGTTTTGTTTCCCTGACCCAGGCCAGCTTCAGAATCTTGGTTTTAATATACACCTGGGCAGCTTCTTTATTTATGAACGAAATGTCGAATTTGTGCTCCAGATGGACGCTAATTATAGGGACACCCTGATCTCTTTCTCGGTGACTGTGCTGTAATGAAGATTTGAGGCGGGGGCGGGGGGGAGTCGTGAAACAGTCAGTCAATCTGTGCAACAAAGGCATCGGAAATCAGTGCAGGCAATGCCGGAAATATTCAGCAGGACAGGCAGCGTTAGCGAGAGTAACAGAGAGGTTCCATTCTCCTAGCATCTCAATTCCCCACAGTTCTCTTAAACTAACCTCCCTGTTCTCGGCCTCCTGCGGCGTTCCAATCAAGTTCAATGTGAGCTCGGGAAGCAGCGCCTCATCTTTCAAAGAGGCTCTTTACAGACAGCCACACACTCCGGTGAGTTCCAGAGTTTCAATCCATCATCTCTTCGTCTATCCTGTTTGTGGGCGTTTGTTGTGCGAATATTGGCTGCTGTGTTTCCCCCATTGCGACAGACCCTAGACTTCAAAATGCTTTGTTCTCTGTGCGGCACTTCAAGATATCTGCTGGCCGTCTGAAGTGCGAAGTTAATCAAATTCGACCTTTTTATATTACTTTGAGCAAACTCCCCTCACTTTCACTCTTTCACAGGCTCTCCCTGTTCCTTCCTTTTCATCTCTTCTCGCTTTCATTTGCTGAATTTCTACCAGAATTCCGCATTTTCCCAGTTCACATTAAAGGTTAACGACCCGAATTTCTCAGATGCACACTACGTTATTTATTCCCATCATCATCTGCAATTATTTCTGTCAAACTGTGGCATCATTTTAGACTCTCGGGTGACACGTCAGAAACCCACCTTCTGAATTTATGGCTAACGAGCTGACGCGAGTTGAAATAATATAATTCTCCTTGTTTCTGATGCCCAAACTTGAAATATGCAGAAAGAAATTAACTGAATTAAAATAATTACCTTGGCTGTACCATGTTGGACGATTTTCTGTTAAAGCAAATAATAGTGTCAGAATTTTATTCGATAAATTGTGTGGGCGAAAGAATGTTTCGGAAACAGTGACAGACATCTGTACTTTGTCAGTTCAAGGCGCCCTTTTCATTCAAGTGACTGCACAAAATCACAGGCCATGCAAATAAATGACGATTGTGAAACCTCATGAATGAAGGACACTCATTCAAAATAAGTCCCCTGGCGTTTAAAATGAAGCTTTTGTGTAGATTGGAACGGGTTTTTGGAAACTGAAACCAAGTTAACTTAATCGGTTTTTGAAAAGCCCGGTCTCCGCTTTACACATTTCAACCTGTAGGTCCTGAATCACACAGTAACGTTCGTAAAACCTGAATAAATCGGTTATTTACTTGATTGAAAAGAATAATTCTCGGGCTGTGGGTGCAGGGCACTGAGTTGGCGTTTGTTGTGGGCGTTTGTTGTTAGCATATTGGCTGCTGTGTTTCCCCCATTGCGACAGACACTAGACTTCAAAATGCTTTGTTCTCTGTGCGGCACTCCAAGATATCTGGAAAAACTCAGCAGGTCTGGCAGCATCGGTGGAGAAGAAAAGAGTTGACTTTTCGAGTCCACATGACCCTTCAACAGACTCGAAACGTCAACTCTTTTCTTCTCCACCGATGATGCCAGACCTGCTGAGTTTTTCCAGGTAATTCTGTTTTTGTTTTGGATTTCCAGCATCCGCAGTAGTTTTTTTGTTTTTACTTCAAGATATCTGCTCGTCGTCTAAAGTGCGATGTAAATCAAATTCGACCTTTGTTTTTAACTTTGGGTAAGCTCCCCTCACTTTCACTCTTTCACAGGCTCTCCCTGTTGTTTTCTTTTCAACCCTTCTCGATTTCATTTGATGAATTTCGCCCAGAGTTCCACATTTTCCCGGTTCACATTAAAGTTTAACGACCCGAATTTCTCAGATATACTCTATGTTATGTATTCCCATTATTTTCTGCATCAATTTCTGTAAACGGTGGCACCATTTTAGATCCTCGGAGGACACTTCACTAACCCACCACCTTCTCAATTTATGGTTAACGAGGTGGCACGTGTCTTGAGATAATATAAATATTCCCATTATTGATCCTCGAGCTTGAAATGTACAGCAATTGATCATCTCCATTAAAATAATTACCTCGGTAGTACCACGATGGAAGCGATGCTGTGAAAGAAAATAACTGTGTCAGAATTTTATTCGATATATCGTGTGTGGGAAAGAATATTTTGGAAACAGTGACAGCCGTTTGCTCTTTGTCAGTTCACGGCGCCCTTTCCATTCAAGTAACTGCACAAAATCACAGGTCAGGCAAATAAATGGAAGATTAAAAACAAAAAAACTACTGCGGATGCTGGAAATCCAATACAAAAACAGAATTACCTGGAAAAACTCAGCAGGTCTGGCAGCATCGGTCTTGAGGACTCGAAACGTCAACTATTTTCTTCTCCGCCGATGCTGCCAGACCTGCTGAGTTTTTTCCAGGTAATTCTGTTTTTGTTTTGAAACAAATGGAAGATCCGTTGACAATTGTTCAACATCGGGAATGAAGAGCACTGATTGCAAATAAGTCACCTGGCGTTTAAAATGACGTTTTTAATGTAGAATGGAACAGGTTTTTCAAAACTGCAACCAAGTTAGCTTCATCGGTTTTTGAAAAGCCCAGTTCTGTTTTGCATATTTCAATCTCTATCTTCCGAGTCACACAGTAACATTTGTAAAAGCTGAATAACTCATTTATTTACTTGTTTAGAAAGAATAATTATCGGGCTATGGATGCAGGGCAGTTGGTTGTTCCCCACCCCATTTCCGTGGAGAAAGCGGCGTCGGACCTTTTATGACAACCAGACCGGTTCCATAGCGTGCGGACCACCCACTTCACAAATTTGACATCCAGGATTTCAAGACTAACATTCAGAATGAACAATAAAGGCTAACATGATGTATCTAAACCACATGGACCGCAGTGGTTCAAGCAGGCAGCTCACGCCAGCTTCTCAAGGGCAATTGGGATTGGGCATTAAATGATGGCCTAGCCAGTGACGCCCACATCCCATGGATAAATGAAAAAAAAAATAAAATTCTAAAATTGATGTGAATCGTATTAAATGTCCCGTACCCTGGATTATTTATTTAAACCTCTGGATATCTGGCTCACTCACACAGTGAGACTGCAGTGCTTGGTGTCTCCCGGGCAGAGTATTTTTTCTGCCGGCTTTGGACCTTAAAGTCTCATCTCAATTCCCCGCTAGTACCAACGCTTCGTTTAACATATTTGTTTTGTGCTTTGAAATCAGGTTGGTAGCGCAGTCTTGTGGCATTAAACCGACAGCATTTCCCTGTCGCCCGTTTTGTATCTCAGACCAACCAGCTTCCAGCATTTATTTCTGTCAAACTGTGGCATCATTTTAGATTCTCGGGTGACACGTCAGAAACCCACCTTCTGAATTTATGGTTGACGAGCTGACGCGGGTCTTGAAATAATATAAATCTCCCTGTTTCTAATGCTCGAGCTTGAAATATACAGAAATAAATTATCTGAATTAAAATAATTACCTCGTTTGGACCATGTTAGAAGAGGTGCTGTTAAAAAGAAACAACTGTGTCAGAATTTTATTGATAAATCACGTGTGGGAAAGAATATTTTGGAAAGAGTGACAGTTGTCTGCACTATGTCAGATCACGTCCCCCTTTCCATTCATGTGACTCCACAAACTCACACGCCAGGCAAATAAATGGTAGATCCGTTGAGGATTGTGCAACATCATGAACGAAGGGCACTGAGTACAAATAAGTCATCTGGCGTTTAAAATGACGTTTTTGGTGTAGATTGGGACAGATTTTTAAAAACTGAAATCAAGTTAACTTAATCGGTTTTTGAAAAGCCCGGTGTCCGCTTTTCACATTTCAACCTGTAGCTCCTGAGTCACACAGTAACGTTCGTAAAACCCGAATAACTCGTTTATTTACTTGTTTAAAATGAATAATTCTCGGGCTGTGGGTGCAGGGCAGTTAGTTATTCCCCACCCATTTTCGTGGAGAAAGTGGTGTCGGAGCTCTTATGCAAATCGGACCGGTTCCATAATGGGCTGTCCATCCGCTCCATAAATTTGACGCCCAGGGGTTGAAAACTAACATGATGTACCTACACCACGTGGACAGCAGCAAGCAGGCTGCTCATACCATCTTCTCAAGGGCAATTAGGGATGGGCATGAAATGCTGGCCTAGCCAGTGACGCCCACGTCCCATGGATAAATGAAAAAAAATAAAATTCTAAAATTAATATGATTAGTATTAAATGTCCCGTACCCTGGATTATTCATTTTAAACCTCTGAATATTTTGCCCAGTCACACGGTGAGACTGCAGTGCTTGGTGTCTCCTGGCAGAATATTTTTTTCCTGCCGGCTTTACACCGTAAAGTGTCATCTCAATTCCCCGCTGGGACCAAAGGTTCGTTTGACATATTCGTGTTGCGCTTCGACAACAGGTCGGCAGCGCAGACCTGTGACATTAAACGGACAGCAATTCACTCTCGCTTGATCTGTTTGTCAGACCGAGACCAGCTTCAGCCTCTTGGTTTTAATATACACCTGGGCGTCTTCATTATTTGCGAACCGAATGTCCAATTTGTGCGCCAGATTGGGCGCTAATCATATGGACGGCCTGACCTCTTTCCCAGTGATTGTGCCCCAAGGAAGATTGGAAGCGGAGGGGGGTTGGGAATCGTGAAACGGTCAGTCAATCTGTAACAAATGCAACGGAAATCGGTGCAGAAAATGCTGGAAATACTCAGCAGGACAGGCAGCGTTTGCGAGAGAGTAACAGAGGGGTTCCATTCTCCTGGCATTTCAATTCCACACAATTCACTTAAACTGACCTCTCTGTTCTCGACCTCCTGCGGCGTTCCAATCAAGTTCAAAGCTCGAGAAGCAGCGCCTCATCTTTCAAAGAGGCTCTTTACAGACACGCACACACCGCGGTGAGTTCCAGAATTTCAATCGATCATCTCTTCGTCTATTCTGTATGTGGATTTGTTGAGCGCATCTTGGCTGCTTTGTTTCCGACATTGCAACATACACTAGATTTCAAAATGCTTTGTTCTTTGTGCGGCACTTTGAGATGTCTGCTAAAGCGCTATGTCAATCCAATTAGATTTTGTTTATAAAAACAAAAAAACTGCGGATGCTGGAAATCCAAAACAAAAACAGAAACAGAAATATACCTGGAAAAACTCAGCAGGTCTGACAGCATCGGCGGAGAACAGAACTGTTCTGTTGAAGGGTCATGAGGACTCGAAACGTCGATTGTCCTCTTCTCCGTCGATGCTGCCAGACCTGCTGAGTTTTTCCATGTATTTCTGTTTCTGTTTTTGTCTTAGATTTTGTTGACTTTGGTTAAGCTCTCCTCTCTTTCACCCTTTCACAGACTCTCCCTGTTCTTTTCTTTTCAACCCTCCTCGCTTTCAGTTCCTGAATTTCACCCAGAGGTCCGCATTTTCCCAGTTCCGATTAAAAGTTAACGACCCGAATTTTTCTGATACACCCTATGTTATGTATTCTGCATTTATTTCTGTCAAACCGTGGCACCATATTAATCGCTCGGGGTACACGTCCGAAACCCACCTTCTGAATTTATGGTTAACGAACTGTCTTGAAATAATATACATCCTCCCGTTTTGGATTCTCGAGCTTGAAATATACAGGAATAAATGATCTGAATTAAAATAATTACCTCGTTTCTCCCATTGTAGAAGACGTGCTGGGAAAGAAAATAATTGTGTCAGAATTATGTTTGATAAGTCGTATGGGGGAAAGAAATTTTGGAAACAGTGACAGCCCGGCCTCTGCTTTTCGAATTTCAATCTGTAGCTCGGAGTCACCACATAACATTCGTGCGGCTGAATAATTCGTTCATTTACTTGTTTCAAAGCTAATTCTCGGGCTGTGGATGCGGGGCAGTTGGTTATTCCCCAACGTTCGTAAAACATGGATAACTCGTTTATTTACTGGGTTAAAAAGAATAATTCTCGGGCTGTGGGTGCAAGGCACTTAGTTATTCCCCACCCCATTTACGTGGAGAAAGTGGTGTCGGAACTTTTGTGGAAATCGGACCTTTTCCATAATGTGCGGGCCATCCGCTTCACAAATTTTACGCCGAGGATTTGAAGACTAACATTCAAAACGAACAATGAAGACTAACACCATGTGCCTACAACACATGGACCGCAGCGGTTCAAGCAGACAGCTCACACAATCTTCTCACTTGGCAATGAGGGAAAAACATTAAGTGCTGGCCTAGTCAGTGACGCCCACATCCAACGAATGAATGATAAAAAATAAATAAATCTCAGCTTCTACTTCTAAAGCTTATGATCCTATGTATACATTGTGCTAAAACGTTTTTACAAATCCTGCAGCGCCCTACGTGTGTTTTGGAGGAGAGGAAGGACACTAAATTCAATGACGTAATTTCAATAATGAAGTAAAGCATCATGGTTGTAATCATTTTCTAAGGATTCCCCCTTGTTTCGTTTCAATTTAACAATCTCTTGTTATGGGCAATGATCTAACTTCCAAACACGGAAATCACGTGGTCAATGATTATTTTGTTTATTTTATTTTTATTATTGCTATTTTTGTCAATACCTGTCCGTTATCTGTGCAACAAATCCCCTGCATATAATGCAGTCAAACTGATTCTTGCTTCTGTGAATGATGTGTAAATGATTTGGAAACGGTACGACTGGCAAAAGGTTATCATTGCCCAATTTGTACCTTAATAATTGATCCACTAATTGCCTTTATTTATAGCTCTCCCACGTGGAGTAATTATTCCAGGAAAAATGGTATTTTAAACCAAATTTCTACCAATTGAAAAAGGTATTCTGATCGTTACACGCTTATTAATTCCAAATTGGATAAGTAGAAAAAGTTCTAGCGCACTAGTTTCACTTGAAGAAATATTAGTCTCGAATGTCAGTTAGAGATCCATTTGGTCTGCATTAGCGCTGCTTTTTTTTAACATTCGTATATTTCTCATTTAAAATATCAAAGAACATTGCAACAAATAGGCGGCCATTCGTCCTACAGGCCTTTTTAAACACTAGTTATTTAATTATAATCTTCTGCTCTTACGCTACTGTGCTAAACAGTTTTTCCCTCTTGTTAGAAATTTCAAGCTATCCTGTCGAGTGACCTTTGATTTGAAGAATATTTCAGACAATAGTTTCCGGAGGAGAAGAACTTTCTTTGTAAAGCATTTCCTTTCTCTGGCCTCTGGTTCCTTTGCCAAATATTGTACAGGTGTCCCCAGACTACAAGTCCTCATGCCAATGGGCAATATCTGTGCATATTTACTGAACAAACCGTTTTCATAATTTTTGCCAGTCTCAGCCATGCTATCTCATGATCTCCACTGTTCTTTGGCGAATAATATGTATCTCAGTCTATCTACACAACAAACAAACCTCACACCTGCCATCCGTGATAAAGCTGCAGTGCAGTGCATTCACGGTCTTGGTGTATTATATATTATGTGACGACCAGAATTGAGCATCTTTCATCTTTCAAAGAGGCATTTTACAGCCACTGACACACCGCGGTGAGTTCCAGAATTTCAATCTGTTATCTCTTAGTCTACTTTGTTTGTGGGTGTTTGTTGTGCACATATTGGCTGGTGTTTCCCTCATTGTAACAGACCTCTGTTCTCTATGGAGAGCTTGGAGATGCCTGTTGGTCATCTAAAGTGCTATGTAAAGGGAAAGCTTTCCTTCTTTGCTTTGGTTAAGATCGCCTGTGTTTCACCCTTCCCCGGCGTCTCCCTGTTCTTATGCTCAACACTCCTCACTTTCAGATGGTTCATTAGCATTCTACATTTTCCCAGGCCTGATAAAAGATCACCGAACCGAAACCTGTTGGCCTCACCGCAGATGCAGACTGATATGCTTAGTATTTCCATGATTTCCTGATTTATTACTGTCAAACTGTGGTGCCATTTATGAGCTTGCGCTATGAGCTAAAATCCCACCTCCGTAGTTTACGGGTGACTAGATGCCACAGTTCTTTGAGAATAAAATTCCTCGCGTGTCTATAATTTTGCTCCTCCAGCTAGAAATATACAGAAATCAGGAGAATAAATTCTCTGAATTAGGATAATTACCTTGAAAGTTCCCTTTTCGAGTAGGTACTATGAAAGAAAATAATTGTGTCAGAATAATTGTGGCATCATGTGCTTTGATGAGTAATGTGGTGGAAAACGATTTTTCTTTGTAAACGGTAAGAGGCATCTATACTTTCTCAGTTAAATGGAACAGCCCCTGTCCATTGTGAAGAGCACAGATGTAAATCTAATTGATCTGGCGTTTACACTGCCATTTCGGATGAACATTTCTAAAATAAGTCCAAGTTAACTAAAGCAGCTCTTGAAAGGGTCAGTATTTATCTTTCACTTTTAGCTATGTATCTACATGGAAAACAATCGTACATCTAAATAACTTTTCTTTAAATTTAATTCTCGTGGATGCAGGGCAGTTAGTTCTTGCCCAGCCCATTTCTGTGGAGAAAGTAGTGTCGGGCCTTTTATGGAAATTGGACCGGTTCCATCATGGGCGGTCCATCCGCTTCACAAATTTGACTCCCAGAATTGGAAGACTAACATTCGGAACTAACCTTGAAGACTAACGTGATGTATCTACACCACATGGGCCACAGCGGTTCAAGCAGGCAGCTCGCACCATTCATCTCCAGGGCAAGTAGGGATGAGCATTAAATGGTGGCCTAACCAATGACATCCACATCCCACGAATGAATGATAAAAAATAAATAAATCTCTGCTTCTATTTCGAAACCTTATGATCCTATGTACACGTTTTGCTAGAACGTTTTAACAAATTCTGCAGCGCCCTATGTGTGTTTTGGAGGAGAGGAAGGACAATACATTCAGTGAAACTGTTTTGTTGCTGTTGCAGAATCACAGAATCACAGTGCAGAAGAGGCGGCCGGCCCACCAACACATGAGAAAAACCTGACCTACCTACCTGATCTCATTTACCAGCACTTGGCCCATAGCCTTGAGTGTTATGAGGTGCCAAGTGCTCATCGAGGTGAATTTTAAAGGATGTGAGGCAACCCACCTCCACCACCCTCCCAGGCAGCGTCATTAGCACCCGTGGAATAAATAGATTTGTGTTAATATTATCCGGACTGAGTCAGTTGGAAATCAGCATATTTAACAAAATGAAGTGCATCATCCGTCACATTTCACAGATTACCATTGGTATTATATCCTTTAAAATGCATCCACTCGCCTTCTTGCAATGTGTTGAATTTGGTCTTTTTTTAAAAAAGTATACTGAATCTATGACAGAAATAGAGGTACGTGCATGCACAGTTCCATTCCTGTCTTTAAACTACATTTGCCACTCAACCAAGATGAGACTGCCTGTTCATTTGTTGCATTGTCGTTTGTGGGACTGTTGCACTTGGCTACAATGTTTGTCTAAACTATATTGCAGCAGACTTCATTGGTCGTGCAATGCATTCGGAAGTTATACGATGACCTTACACGTTTTACAGCATTGGAAAGTACTTATTTTAATCTCCTGGTGGTGTTATATTAATCATTCTCAAGAACCTCTCGTAAGACAAAAGACTGCCAATCAATCGATCAATCATTCAAAGGCCATGGTCGTCGCCACGAAGTGAGGGAGTTATTTCTCATCCCTAGTTGCCCTGAGGAGAAATGGGAGCTATCCTGCGTACGTAAACAAATATCTTTCTCGGGCACTACTTGGCGTGTGTATGGGACTGGAGTAGAACACAATTCAGAACTGGCATAGGCGGCATATTATATCTTTTACCTGAATTAAACAAAACTGCTGGGTTCTGATGACATTCAGTCCACTAGATTATAGTTTTATTTGACATCCTCCAGATTTCATAAAACGAACTAAAATTCTAACATTGGTGCTCTGGATTATTCATTTAAACCTTTGGATATTTGGCCCAGTCACACAGTGAGACTACAGTGCTTGGAGTCTCCCGGGCCGATTATTTTTTCTGCCTGCTTTGCACTTTAAAGTGTCATCTCAATTCCCCGCTGGTACCAAAGGTTCGTTTGACATACCTGTGTTGTGCTTCGACAACAGGGCGGTGGCGCAGCATTGTGGCATTAAGCGGTCAGCAATCAATGTCGCCTGCTTTGTTTGCCTGACCCAGACCAGCCTCAAGCTCTTGGTTTTAATATACACCTGGTCAGCTTTTACATTTACAACCCTAATGTCGAATTTGTGGGCCAGATTGGGCGCTAATTATAGGGACGCCCTGACCACTTTCCCAGTGCTCCAATGAAGATTGGAGACGGGGACGGGGTGAGAATCGTGAAAGGGTCAGTCAATCTGTAACAAATGCAACGGAAATCAGTACAGACAAAGCTCGAAATATTCAACAGGGCAGGCAGCATTTGCGAGAGAAGAAATAGAAAGGTTCCATTCTCCTGGCATTTCAATTCCCCGCAATTTTCTTAAACTGACCTCTCTGTTCTTGGCCTCCTGCGGCGTTCCAATCAAGTTTAACGTGAGCTCGAGAAGCAAAGAGGCTCTTTACAGACACCCACACACAGCGGTGAGTTCCAGAATTTCAGTCCACCATTTCTTCGTCTATTTTGTTTGTGGGCTTTTGTTGTGCGCATATTGGCTGCTGTGTTTCCCCCATTGCAACAGACACTAGACTTCAAAAAACCTCCGTTCTCTGTGCAGAACTTTGAGATGCCTGTTGGTCGTCTAAAGTACTACGTAAAGGGAAATCTTTCTTTTTTCGCTTTGCTTAAGCTCTCCTGTCTGTCTCACTTCCCAAGCGTCACTCTGTTCTTATATTCAACACTCCTCACTTTCAGTTGCTCCATTTATTTTAGCGTTCTACATTTTTCCAGTTCTGATGAAAGATCACCGACCCGAAACCTGTCTGTCTCACCGCAGATGCACACTGACATCCTAAGTATTTCCATGATCTCCTGCTTTTATTACTGTTAAACTTTATCGCCATTTATCGGCTCGCACTATGAGTTTAAATCCCACCTCCTAAATTCATGGGTGACTAGATGCCACATTTTCTTTCGTAATAAAGTTCTTCCCGTGTCTATAATTTTGCTACTCCAGCTTGAAATGTACAGAAAGCAAGAGAATAAATTGACTGAATTAGGATAATTACCTTGATTGCTCCCTTTTCGAGTAGGTGCTGGAAAAGAAGATAATTGTGTCAGGATAATGGTGTCATCATGTGCTTTGATGATTAATGTGATGGAAAACGATTTGTTTTTGTAAACAGTGAGAGGCATCTGTACTTTGTCAGTTAATTGGAAGATCCAATGACGATTGTGAAGAGCGCCGATTTTAATCTAATTCAGCTGACGTTTACACTGGCGTTTCGGGTGTACATTGCTAAAGGCATTTCTAAAGTAAGCCCAAGTTAACTAAATCAGCTGTTGAAATGTTCACTGTTTATCTTTCACTCTTAAATCTGTAACTGCACGGGTAACATTAGCACATCCAAAAATCGTTTTTTAAATTTAATTCTCGTGGATACAGGGCAGTTAGTTATTTCCCACGCCATTTCCGTGGATAAAGCGGTGTCTGAACTTTTATGGAAATTGGACCGGTTCCATAATGGGCGGTCCATCCGCTTCACCAATTTGACGCCCAGGATTGGAAGACTAATATTCAGTACGACCATTGAAGACTAACATGATGTACCTACACCACATGGACCGCAGCGGTTGAAGCAGGCAGCTAACATCATCTTATCACGGGCAATGAGGGGTGAGCATTAAATGGTGGCCTAGGCAGTGACGCCTACTTCCCACGAATGAATGATAAAAAATAAATACATCTCTGCTTCTATTTCTAAAGCTTATGATCCTATGTATACATTTTGCTAGAAGCTTTTAATAACTTCTGCAAAATGCGTGCTTTGGAGGAGAGGAGGGACAATCAATTCAAAATTAAAATAATTATTTGATTTAAATTATTTTAAATTATTTGTTTTGTTACCGATAGCGCCATTAGCACCTGTGGAATACATAGATTTGTGTTAACATTGTCCGGAGGGAGTGAGCTGGAAATCAACATATTTCACAGAATGCAGTGCACTATCTCTCTTATTTCACAGATTATCATTGGCATATATCCTTAAAAATGCATCTACTCTCCTTATTTTAATGTATTCAAATCGATCTTTAAAAAAAATATAATTATCCTGAATCTATGACAGGACAATCCGTGAACATATTGCATATTGAAGTATTTTGCACTTTCCAAATTCTAGCTTTCCAGTGAGTAGCAGAGCTAAATCAAATAATCAAAGCAAACTTGTTTCAGCTTCTGTGAAAGATCTGCCATTGGGTAAACGAGGATCCGTGCATTTAGAAGCTGAACATTGCAGTTAATTCAACTGTTAAGATATTATTTTAAAACAAGGCTGTTTCCCTATAGCAAGGACAATGACTGTTGAACATCAGTGATATAGAAACATAGAAAAAATAGGAGTAGGAGTAGGTCATTTGGCCCTTCGAGCCTGCTCCGTCCTTCATTCTGATCATGGCTGATCCTCTATCTCTAAACCATAGTCCCGTGCTCTTCCCATACCCGCTGACATCCTTAAGGGATTAAAGAAATTTGCATTGCAGCCTGTTTATCAATGTAAAGTCGGGGAAACATCGTAATGTGACGAGGTTAGGAAGTTTTTGACCTGATTCAATTACTTGTTGACTTAATTCCTGCACGCGGAGCTGCGCTGCAAGCAAATTAGTGCATACGCTCGAATAACGACATCTAATTCAATAGCAAATCTCCCAGCTACAGGACAATACAGGGCAGAAGATTTACTGCATACTTATTCTTAACTTTAAAAAAGGCCCTGACGTGCCCACGTCTCATGCCCAGTTTTGACTCTGTGCTTTATTTCTGGCAGCACATGGTGTGAATTTCAAAGGACTTTTCACTTTCCATCAATTAAGTGCAGCCCATTGCCTCATTTTCATATAGGAATCATCTGGTGATAATTAGATCTTGGGGTTTTCTCTACAGAAGCTGAAACATCCTTCACATCTTCTTCATGATGGGCCCGGAAGTCAAGAGAAAGTTAATTTCAGCTATCAGTTATATTCTAGCTTTTTGTGCCAGATCATGGAAAATAGTGCCTTAGATATATTCAGTGTTGGGTCATTCTTCTCAGCAAGAGAAAATGCAAACTTTCCGAACATCGTGAAGGGTGAATATAAGTCAATAAGCCGCAGCACAGGAAATTGAAGGGATTTGAGTGTATCTATTGAGAATGCATTTTTGCTCTGACTGCCTGCTGTCTCGGAGAAGCAAGTAGGTGAAATGAAATCAATTAAACGATATGAATAGTATATTTACCATAACCGTAACGACGGACATCTCCTGTAGGATAAAAAGATCTGTGTTAACATTGTTTGCAGGGAATCATTGAAAACTCACATGACTCTGTACAGTAATGAATATGTTCTCAGCTTTTCAAATTACGCATTGGCGTAAAGCGTTATAGATGTAATCATTTTCTAAGGATCCCCCCTTGCTTCGTTTCAATTTAACAATCTCTTTCGTTTTTGGGAAGAATCTAACTTCAAAACATGGAAAACACGTGGTGAATGATGATTTTGTTTTTTATTTTTATCTTTTATCAATACCAGTCTTGTTGACTGTGCAACAAATCCCGTGCACTGAAACTACTCATAGGTTCTGTGAGTGATCTTTAAATGATTTGGAAACGATACGACTGGCAAAAACTTATCATTGCCCAATTTGTACATTCATGAGTGATCCTCTAATTGCTTTAATTTGCAGTTCTCCAACAAGGAGTAATTATTCCAGGAAGAAAGGCCGCCATTCAATTTCTACCAATTGAAAAAGGTATTCCGATTGTTACACGCTTATTTTTCCCCAAATTGGATACTTTAAAAATTTATGGCGCACGAAGTTCACTTGAAGAAATATTAGTTTCGTATGTCAATCGGAGATCCATTGCTTTTTCAACATTCGGTATTTCTCATTCTAAGTATCTTAGAACCTTACAGCACATAGGCGGCCATTCGTCCCATCGGGCCTTTGTAAACGCTTTGAAGCAACTAGCTATTTAATTATAATCTTCTGCTCTTACGCTGCTGTGCTAAACAGTTTTTCCCTCTTGTTAGATATTTCAAGTTATCCTATTGAGTGAACGTACTGCCTTTTATTTCGGGAACATTTCAGGCAATAGTTTCCAGATTAGAAAACCTTTCTTTGTAAAACATTACCTTTATCTCGCCTGTGGTGCCACTTCCAAATATTGTCTAGGTGTCCCCAGACTTCAAGTCCTCATGCCAATGGGCAAAATCTGTACATATTTACTGAAAAAACCGTTTTCATAATTTTTTCCATCCTCAGCCATGCTATTTCATGATCTCCACTGTTCTTTGGCGAATAATGTTTCTCAGTCTCTCTACACAACTGAAAAGCCTCACACCTGCCATCCGCGATAAAGCTGCAGTGCAGTGCATTCAAGGTCTTGGTGTACCATATATTATGTGACGACCAGAATTGGGCACCTTTCATCTTTCAAAGATGCACTTTAAAGCCAACCACTGGTGAGTTCCAGAATTTCAACCCATCACCTCCTCGTCTATTTTGTTTGTGGGCGTTTGTTGCGCACATATTGGCTGGTGTTTCCCTCATTGCAACAGACACTAGACTCCAAAAAACCTCTGTTCTCTGTGAAGAAGTTTGAGGTGATTGTTGGTCGTCTAAATGAAGGGAAATCTTTCCTTCTTTGCTTTGGTTAAGCTCTCCTGAGTTTCATCCTTCCCAAGTGTTTCTCTGTTCTTATGCTCAACACTCCTCACTTTCTGATTCTTCATTAGCATTGTACATTTTCCCAGGCCTGATAACAGATCACCAAACCGAAACCTGTTGGCCTCACCGCAGATGCAGACTGATATGCTAAGCATATCAATGATTTCCTGCTTTTATTACTGTCAAACTGTGGTGCCATTTATGGGCTCGCGCTATGACCTAAAATCCCACCTCCGTAGTTCATGGGTGACTAGATGCCCCAGTTCTTTAAAAATAAAATTCTTCCCGTGTCTATAATTTTGCTCCTCCAGCTAGAAATATACAGAAATCAAGAGAATAAATACTCTGAATTAAGATAATTACCTTGAGTGTTCCCTTTTCGAGTAAATGCTATGAAAAGAAAATAATTGTGTCAGAATAACTGTGTCATCATGTGCTTTGATGATTAACGTGGCGGAAAACGATTTTTTTTTGTACACACTGAGAGGTGTCTGTACTTTCTCAGTTAAATGGAAAATCCACTGACGATTGTAATTTTCTTCTTGGCGGGCCCGGAAGTCAAGTGAATGTTAAATTTAGATATCAGTTATATTCTGGCTTTTTGTGCCAGAAGGTGGCAGAATAGTGCCTCACACATATTCAGTGTTTAGTAATTCTTCCCAGCAAGAGAAATTTCAAACATTTCGTACATCGTGAAGGGTGAATGTAAGTCAATGAATAACGGGACAAGAAATTGAAGGGATTTGAGTTTTTCTATTGAGAATGCATTTTTGCTCTGAGTGTCTGCTATAATGGGTCTGGGAGAAGCAAATCGCTGAAATTAAATCCATTATATGTTATGAATTAATATATTTACCATAACCGTAACGACTGAGACCTCCTGTAGGAAAAGAAGATTTGTGTTAACATTGTTTGCAGGGAATCATTGAAAGTTCACACGATGGTGTATAGTAATGAATACGTTCTCAGCTTTTCAAATTATGCTTTGGCGTAAAGCGTTATAGATGCAATCATTTGCTAAGGATTCCCCCTTATTTCATTTCAACAATCTCTTGTTTTTGCCAAGAATCTAACTTCCAAACACGGAAATCACTTGGTAAAGGATTATTTTGTTAATTTTATTTTTATTTCTTATTTAAACTTTTTTTTTTATCAATACCTGTCCGTTATCTGTGCAACACATCCCCTGCATATAATGTACTGAAACTGCTGATAACTTCTGTGAATGATCTGTAAATGATTTGGAAACGAAACGACCGGCAAAAGCTTATCATTGGCCAATTTCTTCATTCATAAGTGATCCGCTAATTGCTCTTATTTGCAGTTCTCCCACGAGGAGTAATTATTTCAGGAAGAAAGGCAGCCACCAGATTTCTACCGATTGAAAACGATATTCTGATGGTTACACGCTTATTTGTTCCAAATTGGATACATGGAAAAATTTGTGGCGCACTAAGTTCACTTGAAGAAATATTAGCCTCTTATGTCAGCCGGAGATCCGTTGGGTCTACATTAGCATTGCTCAGCCCAGGTCAAGAAAGGCATATACACATACACATAAATTGATCACAACATCACTAAAATTAATATGGGCAACCAAAAAAGTATTGGACTTAAGGGACTGAAATTTGACAAACCCATCAGAAATGATGGTCTACACATTAGGGTTCCAAAAGAGATGGCTGCACCGATAGTGGATGCACTAGCTAGGATTTTCCAAAATTCCTCAGCTTGGGAACGAGCCCATCAAGCTGGAAGTTGTCACATGTAACAGCGCCTTTCAAGAAAGGAGGGAGAGAGAAAAACGAGGAAACTGCAGGCCAGGTAGTCTTATATCAGTCGTTCGGAAAATGTCTGCGCCAGTAATAATTTTCATTATTCGTTCATGGGATGTGGGTATCGCTGGCCAGCACAGCATTTATTACCCTTCTCTAATTGCCATTGAGAACGTGGTTCTGAGCTTCCTCCTTGAACCGCTGCAGTGCATGTACTGTAGCTACACCTACAGTGCTGTTAGAGAGGGAGTTCCAGGATATTGGCCAAACGGCAGCAAAGTAACGGCGCTATATTTCCAAGTGAGAATGGTGAGTGACTTGAGGGGGAACAGATAAAGTGACATCTGTGACATCTTTTGATTATCTGCTCCTATCACTGCTTGCTTGCCCTACTACCACCCCCACCCCCCCAACCCCCCCTCCCCCACCACAACTTCTCTCCCCCCACCTTAAACCAGCTTATATTTCACCCCTCTCCTAACTTTACTCAGTTCTGCTGAAGGATCATGAGGACTCGAAACGTCAACTCTTTTCTTCTCCGCCGATGCTGCCAGACCTGCTGAGTTTTTCCAGGTAATTCTGTTTTTGTTTTGAAAAAACGTCTGTTCTCTGTGCAGGTATTTTAGATGCCTTTTGGTCGTCTAAAGTGCTATGTAATTGCAAATCTTCCTTTCTTGGTTTGGTTAACCCCTCCTGTCTTTCGCCCTTCCCAAGCATATCTCTATTTTTATATTCAACACTCCACACTTTCAGTTGCTTCATTAGCATTCTACATTTTCTCAGTTCTGGTGAAAGATCACTGATCCGAAACCTATTTGTCTCACCACAGTTGCAGACTGATATGCTCAGTGTTTTCCATGATCTCCTGCTTTTATTACCGTCAAAATGTGGCGCCATTTATCGGCTCGGGCAATAAGTCAAAATCCAACCTCATTAGTTTATGGGTGACTAGATGCCCCAGTTCGTTAATAATAAAATTCTACCCCTGTCTATAATGTTGCTCCTCGAACTATAAATATACAGAAATCAAGAGAATAAATTGTCTGAATTAAGATATTTACCTTGATCCCCTGTTGGAATAGGTGCTGTGAAAGAAAATAATTGTGTCAGAATAATTGTATCATCATGTGCTTTGCTGATCAATGTAGTGGAAAACGATTTTTGCTTGTAAACATTGACAGGCATCTGTACTTTATCAGTTAAATGGAAGGCCCACTGGCGATTGTGAAGTGCAGCAATTTTAATGTAATTCGGCTGGCGTTTACAGTGACGTTTCGGGCGGACATTGCTACAGACATTTCTAAAATAAATCCAAGTTAATTAAATCTTAAATTAAATCTTATCTTACACTTTTAAATATGTAGCGACAAGGGTAACATTGGCACATCTAAATAAATTCTTTTCAGAATTTAATTATCGTGGTTGCAAGGCAGTTAGTTATTGTCCACCCTATTTTAGTGGAGAAAGTTGTGTCGGACCTTTGATGGAAATCGGACAGGTTCAGTAATGGGCTTCACAAACTTGACGCCCAGGATTCGAAAACGAACATTCAGAACGAACATTGAAGACTAACACGATGTACCTACACCACATGTAAGGCAGCGGTTCAAGTGGGCAGCTCACATCATCTTCTCATGGGCAATTAGGGATGACCATTAAATGCTGGCCTAGCCAGCGAAACCCACATCCCACCAACGAATGACAAAAAAATAATAATCTCAGCTTCTATTTCTAAACCCTATGATCCTATTGATACATTCTGCCAGAAAGCTTTACCAAATTCTGCAGCTCCCCCTATGTGTTGTTTTGGAGGAGAGGGAGAACAATAAATTCAATGAAGCTGAAGCAGCATTTCACTTGCATTTCCCCTAACTTAGTCTACTGCATTCGTTGCTCCCAATGTCTCATCTACATTGGAGAGACCAAACGCAAACTGGGCGACCGTTTTGCGGAACACCTGCGGTCTGTCCGCAAGAAAGACCCAAACCTCCCTGTCGCTTGCCATTTTAACACTCCACCCTGTTCTCTTGCCCACATGTCTGTCCTTGGCTTGCTGCATTGTTCCAGTGAAGCCCAACGCAAACTGGAGGAACAGCACCTCATCTTCCGACTAGGCACTTTACAGCCTTCCGGGCTGAATATTGAATTCAACAACTTTAGATCTTAAACTCCCCCTCCCCCCATCCCCACCCCGTTTCTCCGCCCCCCCACCCCCCGCTTTTTTTTCAATAATTTATATAGATTCTTCTTTCCCCACCTATTTCCATTATTTTTAAATCTAAAACTAAAACCTTGTTAGTCTTTCCACCCCACTCCCACTAGAGCTGTACTTTGAATATCCTGTCTTCCATTCTTAATTAGCACTTTTCTTAGACAAATATCACCACCTTCAACACCTCTTTGACCCTTTTGTCTGTGACATCTTTTGATTATCTGCTCATCTCCACAATCACCACACCCTCAATGTCTCCCTCCCGCACCCCCCGCCACCGCCACCCCCCCCCCCCCCACCCACCTTAAACCAGTTTATATTTCTCCCTTCTTCTAACTATGCTTCAGTTCTGCCGAAGGGCAATGAAGGCTCGAAACGTTAACTGATTTCTTCTCCGCCGATGCTGTCAGACCTGCTGAGTTTTTCCAGGTAATTCTGTTTTTGTTTTGTTACCGTCCGCGTCATAATTACGTGTGGAACAAATAGATTATCCGGGCAAAGACAGTTGGAAATCAACACATTTCACAGAATGAAGTGCATTACCTGTCACATTTCACAGATTATCACTGGTATATATCTTTTAAAAATGCATCGACTCGCCTTTAGATATGGGGATATTCTCTGATGATTGCACAATGTTCAGCACCACTTGTGACTGCTCAGATATTGAAGCTGCCCATATCCAAATGCAGTAAGACCAAGAAAATATCCTTCGGCTGACAAGTCGCAAGTAACATTCACGATGCCTGCAAGCATTCCCATCCTCAAGCGACTTGAGGTAATTGAGGGCAATCCTTGAACAGAGCCATGCCATTTTCATTGCGAATTTCTCTGCTACTGGAAAATTACGGATGATTGTATCGATTCTTTCGGCTGTCTTTAGATTACAGCATACAAGTGTTGCACTCTAGTGGTATTAGCACTTTTTGTCCCGGATTTTAAGAGCAGTGGTTTGTATTTTTTTGAATGCCTTAATAGCCTTGTTGTCTCGTGGTGTTGTTAAGTGACTATCTCCTCGAAACCAATATCGTGAAATTGGGTACATGTTGACTACTTATTTCACAATATTTAATCGAATGTTACATACTTCACTTTAACCACTCGATTGACCCTCCCTCCATCACACTCTCAGACAGTGCATCCCAGATCCTAACCACTCGTTGCATGAGAAAAGCTTTTCCTTGTGTTTCTTTTACCCATTACCTTAAATCTGTGACCCCTGGCTCTCGACCCTTTTATAAATAGGAACAATTGCTCCCTACCTACTCTGCCTAGAACCCTCATGATTTTGAATACCTCTATCAAATCTTCTCTCAAGCTCTTCTCTAATTTATTTACATAACTGAAGTTCATCATCCCTGGAACCCCTCTTTCTGATACCTTCATATCCTTCCTAATGTGTGGTGCCCAGAACTGGATGCAGTACTGTACTGACACTGCGTCAAAATCCTGGCATTCCATCCCTAACACCACAGGACTGCAGCAGTTCAATAAGGCGGTTCATTACCACCTACTCAAGGACAGTGAGCAATGGGTGATAAATGATGGCCTTTCCAGCGACTCGTGTCCCAAGCACAAATATTAAACAACACAATTTTAGAGACAGTGGTGGTGTTAAGAAAGATGGTGGCGAGGTTTAGCTGGATGTTGTCAAGATACATATGGAACTTGACATTGTGTTATTGGACGATGTCACCAAGGGACATCATGTAGATAAGAAATAGGAGGGGTCCAAGGATAAATCCTTGCAGAAGACCAGAGGCAAGGTTACGGAATTTGGAAGAGAATGTATTGCAAGTTAATAATCTGGTCATGGTCAAGTAGATAAGAATGGAACTAGACAAAGCACGGGAATACACGATGAATGGTAGGACCCTGGTAAGTACCAAGGATCAGAGGGACCTTGGTGTGTATGTCCACCTGTCCTTTAAGGTAGCGGGACAAGTAGATGAGATGGTTAAGAAGACTTATGGGATACTTGCCTTTATTAGCCGAGGAATAGAATTTAAGAGCACGGAGGTTATGCTGGAACTGTACAAAACGCTGGTTAGGCCACAGCTAGAGTATTGCGTGCAGTTCTGGAATCCGCATTGTAGGAAGGATGTGATTGCATTAGAGAGGGTGCAGAGGAGATTTACCAGGGTGTTGGCTGGGCTGGAGAGTTTTAGTTATGAGCAGAGATTGGCTATACTGGGTTTATTTTCCCTAAGCAGAGGAGATTGGGGGGTGGGGGCATGATTGAGGTGTATAAAATTATGAGGGGGCATAGATAGGGTAGACAGGAAAGAACTTTTCCCCTTGGTGGAGGGATCAGTAACCAGCGGGCATAGAAGTGAGGGAGTTATTGCTCATCCCTAGTTGTCCTGAGGAGACATGGAAGCTCGCCTTCTTATGTAAATAACTATATTTCCAGGGCACTACTAGTGTGTGTGGGACTGGAATAGAATACAATCCACAACTGAGAAAAGCGGCAGTTTAAATTCTCTACCTGGAATTAAACAAAACTGCTGGGTTCTGATTACAATCAAACCACTAGATTTTAGATTTATTTTACACCCTCCAGATTTTATAAAACGAAATTCCAAAATTGGTGCTGTGAATTATCCACTTAACCCTCTGGGTATTTGTCGCAGTCACACAGTGAGACTGCAGCGCTTTGTGTTTCCCAGGCAGAATATTTTTTATCTGCCAGTTTTGCACCTTTAAGTGTCACCTCAATTCCCCGCAGGTACCAAAGGTTCGTTTGAAATATTTGTGTTGTGCTTCGACAGGTCGGTAGCACAGCCTTGTGGCATTAAGCGTAAAGCAATTGCCAGTCGCACCTTTTGTTTCCCTGACTCAGACCAGCTTCGGCCTTTTGGTTTTAAAATACACCTGGGCAGCTTTTACACTTACGAACCGAATGTCGAATTTGTGTGGCAGATTGGACGCTAATTATCTGGACACCCTGACCTCTTTCCCAGTGATTCTGCACCAATGAAGATTGGAGGCGGGGGCGAGGTGGGAGTGGTGAAACGGGTAGTCAATCTATGGCAAAGGCGACGGAAATCAATACGGACAAATGCTGGAAATACTCAGCAGGACAGGCAGCGTTTGCGAGAGAGTAACAGAGAGGCTCCATTGTCCTGGCATTTCAATTCCCCACAACTGCCTACAACTGACCTCTCCGTTCTCGGCCTCCTGCGGCGTTCCAATCAAGTTCAATGTGAGCTCTAGGGGGCAGCGCCTCATCTTTTAAAGAGAAACTTTACAGACACCCACATACCACGGTGAGTTCCAGAATTTCAATCCATCATCTCTTCGTCTATTCTGTTTGTGGGCGTTTGTTGTGCGTACATTGGCTGCTGTGTTTCCCTCATTGCAACAGACATTAGACTTCCAAGATCCTCCGTTCTCTCTGCAGAACTTTGGGACGTCTGTTGGTCGTCTAAAGTGCTATGTAAAGGGAAATCTTTCATTCTTTGCTTTGGTTAAGCTCTCCTGTCTTTAACCCTTCCCAAGCGTTTCTCTGTTCTTATATTCAACACTCATCACTTTCAGTTGCTCCATTAACGTTCTACGTTTTCGCGGTTCTGGTGAAAGATCATTGATCCGAAACCTAGTTGTCTCACCGCAGATACAGACTAATATGCTCAGTATTTCCACGATCTTCTGCTTTTATTACTGTCATACTTTGGCGCCACTTATCGGCTCGGGCAATGAGCTAAATTCCCACCTATTTAGTTTATGGGTGTCTCGGTGCCCCAGTTCTTCAATAATAAAGTACTTCCCGTGTCTATAATTTGCTTCTCGAGCTAGCGACATACAGAAACCGAGAGAATAAATTGCCTGATTTAAGATAATTACCTTGAATGTCCTCTTTTGGAGTAGATGCTGTGAAAGAAAATAATTATGTCAGAATAATTGGGGCATCATGTGCTTTGATGAGTAATGTGGTGGAAAACGATTTTTTTTTTTGTAAACAGTGAGAGGCGTCTCTACTTTGTCAGTTAACTGGAAGATCCAGTGACGATTCTGAAGAGCACCGATTTTAAATTAATTCGGCTGGCGTTTACACTGACGTTTCGGGCGTAAATTGCTACAGGCATTTCTAAAATAAATCCAAGTTAGCGAAATCAGTTCTTGAAAGGGTCAGTGGTTATCTTTCACTTTTAAATATGTACCGACATGGGTACCATTGGCACATCTAAATAACTTATTTTTAAAAACTTAATTCTCTTAGATGCAGGGCAGTTACTAATTGCCCACGCCATTTTCGTGGAGAAAGTTGTGTCGGACCTTTTATGGAAAACGGACCGGTTCCATAATGGGTGGTCCATCCGCTTCATAATTTTGACTTCCAGGATTGGAAGACTATTCCGAACTATCATTGAATTGTAACGCGTTGTACCTGCACCACATGGACCTCAGAGGTTGAAGCAGGCAGCTCACACCATCTTCTCAGCGGCAATAACGGTTGAGCACTCAATGCTGGCCTAGCCAGTGGCGCCCACATCCCACGAATGAATGATAAAAAAATTAATAAATCTCTGCTTCTATTTCTGAAGACTGTGATCCTATGTATACATTTTGCTAGAACATTTTAACAAATTCTGCGGCGCCCTATATGTGTTTTGGAGGAGAAGAAGGGCAATAAATTCAAAATTAAAATAATTAATATCTTAAAATTATTTAAAACTATTTGTTTTCTTACCGTCAGCCTCAATAGCACCTGCTGAATAAATAGATGCGTGTTAACATTATGCGGACGGAGACACCTCGAAATTAGCATATTTCACAGAATGAAGTGCATTAGCTTTCACATTTCACAGATTATCATTGGCATATATCTTTAAAAAATGCATCCACTCGCCTTATCTCAATGTATTGCAATTGGTCTTTTTTTTTAACAATGAGGATCCCGAATCAATGACAGAACGGTCTGTGAACGTATTGCATGTTGATGTATTTTGCTCGTTGAAAGTTCCAGCATTCCAATGAGTAGCGGAGATAACTCAAATATTCAAATTTATTTAGGTAACAGTGAAAGATCTGCCATTGGGTTAACGAAGATCGGTTTATTTAGAAGCTGAACATTGCAGCTCAATTCGAGTGTTAAGATATTACTTTTAAACAAGCGCTATTTGTCTACAGCAGGGACAATGGCTGGTTATCAGCATTGTTGTAGCCACATAGGAAATAGGAGCGGGAGTAGGTCATTCGGCCCTTCGAGCCTGCTCCGTCAATCAACATGACGATGGCTGATCCTCTATCTCAACGCCATACTCCCGTACTCTCCCCATACCCGTTGACACCCTGAGATTGGAGAAATTTGCATTGCAGCCTGCTTAACAGTGGAAAGACGGGGAGACATCGAAATGTGACGAGTTTAGGGAGTTTTTGATCTGACTCAATTACTTGTTGACATCATTCCTGCACGCGGGGCTGTGCTGGAAGCGTATTAGTGCATACGGCACGAATACAGACATCTAATTTATTAGCAAATCTCCCAGCTACAGGACAGTACGGGGCACGGCATTTACTGCAAAATTATTCCTAACATAGAAAATATGCCCTGGCGTGCCCTGGCCTCATGCTCAGTTTTGGCCGTGTGCTTTATTTCTGGCAGCACATGGTGTGAATTTCAAAGGACTTTTCACTTTCCATCAATTAAGTGCAGTCCATTGCCTCGTTGTCTAATAGGAATCATCTAGTGAAGTTTAGGCCTTGGGGTTTTCTCGACAGAAGCTGAAACATGCTTCGCACCTTCTTAATTTCTGGCCCGGAAGTCAAGTGAAAGGTAAATTTAGATATCAGTTATATTCTAGTTTTTTTTTGTCAGAAGGTGGCAGAATAGTGCCTCAGATATATTCAATGCTTATTAATTATTCCCAGCAAGAGAAAATTCAAATCATTCGTACATCGTGAAGGGTCAATGAATAGCAGGACAGGAAATTGAAGAGATTTGAGTTTATCTATTGAGAATGCATTTTTGCTAAGACTGTCTGCTACGATGCGTCTCGGGGAAGCAAGTAGCTGAAATGAAATCCATTACACGATATGAATTTATATATTTACCATACTCGGAACGACGGGCATCTCCTGTAGAAAAAAAAGATGTGTTAACATTGTTGGCAGGGAATTATTGAAAATTCACATGACTCTATACAGTAATGAATAGGTTCTCAGAGTTTCAAAATTTGCATTGGCATAAAGCGCTATAGGTGGAATAGTTTCCTAAGGAATCCCTCTTGTTTCGTTTCAATTTAATAGTTCCTTTTGCTTTTGGTGTGAATCTAACTTCCAAACACGGAAATCGCGCGGTAAATGATGATTTTGTTTTCTATTTTTTAATTTCTTATTTAATTTTTTAAATCAATACCAACCTGCTGTCTGTGCAACAAACCCCGTGCAATAAAACTGCTGATAGGTTTTGTGAATTATCTTTCAATGATTTGGAAACGATACGACTGGCAAAAGTTTATCATTGCTCAATTTGTACATTCGCAAGTGATTCGCTAATTGCTTTTACTTGCAAAACTCCGACGAAGAGTAATTATTCCAGGAAGAAAGTCAACCATCAAATTTCTACCAATTTAAAAAGGGATTCTGATCGTTTCACGTTTATTTGTTCCAAATTGGATATGTGGAAACATTTCTGGCGCACTATGCTCACTTGAAGAAATATTAGTCTCGCATGTCAGTTGGAGGTCCATTGGGTCTGCATTAGCGTTGCTCTTTTTTAACATTCGGTATTTCTCATTCAACGTATCGAAGAACTTTATAACAAATATGCGGCCATTCGCATTATCGGACTATTGTTAACACTTTGAAGCAGCGTGCTATTTGATTATAATCTTCTGACCTTACGCTACTGTGCTAAACACTTTTTCCCTCCTCACAGAAGTTTCAAGTTATCCTTCTGAGTGAACATATTGCCTTTAATTTCAAGAACACTTTAGGCAATAATTTCCAGATTGAAGCGTTTTCTGCCCTGTGGTTCCCCTACCAAATATTCTATAGGTGTGCCCAGGTTACCAGTCCTCATGCCAAAGGGAAATATCTGGACATATATACCGAACAAAACTTTTTCATAATTTTTGCCAGTCTCAGCTATATTTTTTCATGATCTCCACTGTTCTTTGGCGAATAATATGTTTCTCAGTTTCTCTACATAACTGAAAAATCCCACACCTGCCATCTCTGATAAAGGTCTAGTGCAGTGCATTCAAAGTCATAGTGTACTTTCTACTCTGTGATGACCAGAATTGGGCAAATTATTCCTGCTTGGGCATGACCAATGATTTTTAAAGGGTTACCATTTTCGCTCCAAACCACTACTTGGAATATCTGGGCTCCTATAGTTAATTTTCGCTCAAGAAACTAGGTATTCCCACGAAGATTTCTTTCGAAGATTTATGAGAAATTTAGAGAGGATAATTTCAACTAATTGAATATTTTTGCCACAAGAACCAAGATGACTGCTTCATGGTTTATGTTTGTTCCTTCAAAGAAACGGATTTCATCTACCACACACTGAAACTGAATGTGAAATAATGACCCTTGATTCTCCACTTTATTTAATAGGCATCCCAAATCCCTGGCAGTAAAATTTCGGAGTGACTTATTTATCGTTGCCTATAATGCATGGCAAATTAAGTCAAATTAGACTGAGTAACACAATTAAACAACAAAACGAAATTACATGTTCTACCACTCACTGATTTCAGTTGCCTCGTCAAAACCTGTTCTTGTTGCAAGTGGTTTAAGAAGCATCCGAAAGCTGTGATAACAACATTTGTGAGCTTTTTTATGTGCTTATTTTCTTACAAACATCAGAGTAATAGCGAAATGGATAGGAGAGTATTAGAAATCTACCCGAGCAGTTAATTTTGGCGTCGTTTTTGGAAGTTAAGACATTTAACCACGAGGAGATAAGGCAAGATATTTGTTCGTGGAGAAGAATAAAAGGGAGACAGCAACCTCCACGTGCTCCTCCTGTCCAAATAAACATTCAATCTTGGAAAATTGCGAATTAGCACTGTCAAGACGGTGAACACCTGCCCCCAGACTCAGGGTAAATGTGGTGAAATGAAAGGCAAATGGCTCTTGTGTTTCCCTCATTGCAGCAGACAATAGACTTCAAAAATCATCCGTTCTCTGTGCAGAACTTTGAGACGTCTGTTGGTCGTCGAAAATGCTATGTGAAGGGAAATCTGTCTTCCTTTGCTACGGTTCAGCTCTCCTGTCTTTCACCCTTCCCAAGCGCCTCTCTGTTCTTATACTCAACACTCCTCAATTACAGTTGCTTCATTTCTGTTAGCATTCTACATTTTCCCAGTTCTGATGAAAGATCATCGATCCGAAAACTGTTGGTCTCACCGCACATTTCGACTGATATGCTAAGTATTTCCATGATATCCTGCTTTTATTACCGTCAAACTGTGGCGCCATTTGTCGGCTCGGGCAAAGAGCTAAAAATCCCACTGCTTTAGTTTATAGGTGTCTAGGTGCCCCAGTTCATTACTAATAACATTCTTCCCGTGTCTATAATTTTGGTCCTGGAGCTAGAAATATACAGAAAACAAGACAATGCATTTTCTCAATTAAGATAATTACCTTGAACGTCCACGTTTGGAGTAGGTGCTGTGAAAGAAAATAATTGTGTCAGAATAATTGTGTCAATATGTGCTTTGATGATTAGCGTGGTGGAAAACGACTTTTTTTTGTTAACAGTGACAGGCATCTGTACGTTGACCGTTAAATGGACCATCCACTGATGATTGTGAACAGCACCGATTCTAATCTAATTCAGCTGACGTTTACACTTAAGTTTCGGGCGTACATTGCTACAAGCATTGCTAAAACAAGTCCAAGTTAACTAAATCAGTTCTTGAACAGGTCAGTGCTTATCTTTCAATTTTAAACATCTACCGACATAGGTAAGAATTGGTACATCTAAATAACTTCTTTTAAAAATTTAATTCTCGTGGATGCAGGGTGGTTAGTTATTGCCCACCCCATTTTCATGGAGAAAGTGATGTCGGACGTTTCATGGAAATCGGACCGCTTACATAATGATTTGACGCTCATGGTTTGAAGACTAACATTCAGAACCAACATTGAAGACTAACATGATGTACCTACACCACATGGACCGCAGCGGTTCAAGCAGGCAGCTCACACTACCTTCTCAAGGGCAAGTAGGGATGAGCATTAAATGCTGGCCTAGCCAGTGACGCCCACATCCCACGAATGAATGATAAAAAAAAAACTTTGCCTCTATTTCTAAAGCTTATGGTCCTATGTATACATTTTGCTAGAATGTTTTAGCAAATTCTGCAGCGCCCTATGTGTGTTTTGGACGAGAGGAAGGACAATACATTCAATGAAGCAGTTTTGTTACCGTCAGAGTCATTAGCACCTGTGGAATAAATAGATTTGTGTTAACATTGTCCGGACTAAGCCAGTTGGAAATCAACATATTTAACAGAATGAAGTGCATTACCTGTCAAATTTCACAGATTAAATGATAATCTTTGAAAAATGCATCCACTCGCCTTACTTCATTGCTTTGAAATTGGTCTTTTTTTTAAATAAGTATCCTGTATCTATGACAGAACAATCTGTGAACGTATTGCATATTGATATATCTTGTTCGTTGAAAATTATAGCTTTCCAATGAGTAGCGGAGATAAATCATATATTCAAAGCGAACTTGTTTTGGCATCAGTGAAAGGTCTGCCAATGGGTGAACGAAGATACGTGTATTTAGAAACTGGGCATTGCAGCTTAATTCAAGTGTGGATGATCTGGAAATGATTTGGAGACGATACGACTGGCAAAAGCTTATCATTGCCCAATTTGTATATTCATAAGTGATCCGCTAATTGCGTTTATTTTCAGTTTTCCCACGAGGAGAAAGGCAGCCATCAAATTTCTACCAATCGGAAACGGTATTCTGATGGTTACACGCTTATTTGTTCCAAATTGGATACCTGGGAAAATTTCTGGTGCACTATGTTCACTTGAAGAAAGATTCCTCTCGTATGTCAGTCGGAGATCCTTTCTGTCTGTATTAGCATTGCTCTTTTTATCACCCGGTATTTCTCATTCAAAGTATCAAAGAACCTTACAACAAATAGGCGGCCATTCACCATTCGGGCCTTTGATACCACTTTGAAGCAGCTAACTATTTAATTATAATCTTCTAATCTTACGCTACTGTGCTAAACATTTTTCCCCTCTTCTTAACAATTTCAAGTTATCCTTCTGAGTGAACTTACTGCCTTCGATTTCAAGAACTTTTCGGACAATAGTTTCCAGATTTGAAAAACTTTCTGTCTAAAACATTTTCTTTATTTCTCCTGTGGTCCCTCTGCCAAATATTGTACACGTGACCTCAGACTACCAATCCTCATGCCAATGGGCAATATCTGTACTGATTTACTGAACAAAACCTTTTCCATAATTTTTGGCAATCTCAGCCATACTTTTTCGTCATCTCCACTGTTCTTTGGCGAATAATATGTTTCTCAGCATAACTGAAAACCCTCACACCTGTCATCTCTGATAAAGCTACAATGCAGTGCTTTCAAGGACTTGGTGTACTATCCACTATGTGACGACCAGAATTTGGCAAATTATTCCAACTCGGACATAACCAGTGATTCTTAAACGTTACCATAACCTCATATTCCCTCCAAACCATTGCTTGGAATGTCTGTGCTCCTATAGTTAACTATCCTTCAAAAAATGAGGGTTTCCCACGAAGATTTCTCTCGATGATTTGTGAGAAAGTTAGAGGGTTATTTCAACCAATTAAATCTTTTTGCCACTAGAACCAAGATGACTACTTCATGGGTTAATTATTATTGTTCTTTGAGAGAAACGCATGTCATCCACCACTGACTGCAACTTAATTACAAGTAATGACCCTTGATTCTCCACTTTATTTAATAAACATCCCAAATCCCTGGCAGCCAAATTTGAGCGTGAGTTATTTATCGATGCCTATAATGTATGGCAAATTCAGTCTAATTATACTGAGCAACACAGTTAAACAACAAAGCGAAATTACATGATCTACCACTCACTGATTTCACTTGCCTCAATAAAACGTGTCCTCGTGGATGTGTTAGAAAAAGCATCTGAACGCAGTGATAACAACATTTGTGACCTTTTTATGTGTTTCTTTTCATACAACCGTCAGAGTAATAACGAAATGGAGTTTGAGAATATTAGAAAACTACCCGAACAGTTAATTGTGAGCTGTTAACGTGGCGTCACCTTTGAAGGTGAAGACATTTAACCACTAGGAGATAATGCCGGAGATTTGTTCGTGCCGAACAAGAATAAGAAGGAGACAGCAACCTCCACGTGGTCCTCCTGTCAAAGTTAGTATTCAATCTTGGATAATTGTGAACTAGTGCTGTCAAGATGATGAATACCCGCCCCCAGACTCTCGTATGATTTAGAATTTATGAAAATTAGATTTTTTTGAAATGTAACTAACAGCCAAAATTTATGCAACACAGAATGAATTTTTTTTTTTAATTAAATCCATTAAAGGCTTTGATTTTTTTCTTCTTTTAGTGCGTTCAGTTTGCTTAACGAGACTAATTTCTTAATATTACTCCAATCTTTCAAATGGCTTCAGACTTCTCTATCAATTGTAAAACCACGGGAGTTGCAAACGAACATTGTAGCCTAAAAATCTGGCACCCGTCAGTTGCGGATTCTGTTCTCAACTGGCAAAATTATAGGTCAAAACATAACAATTTGATACTAGGAAAAATATATCCAGAATACGGTGGGACATTCATCTGACAGCTATTTAATGCGGATTCTGCCTTGTTACCGCTAAAAATGGAGCAAGAAAAATTCAAAACAACATCAATTCATTTCCTTTTTGTTATTATGACATCAGGTTGTGCAGCATTGTATTTTCTGGTGGTTAACAACCACTGATTCTACTAGAGAAACATTTCGCCGCTAGGTTTAGATGGTGCTTATAGAGATTCATATATATTTTCACACTATGCCTGCAATTATACCCAACCTCAGTCAATTTGAGGTAACTGAGGGTGTTCCTTGAACAGAGCTATGCCATGTTCATTGCAAATCTTTCTGCTGCTGGAGAATTACAGCTGATTGTATCGATTCTTTCCGTTGTCTTTAGGTTAAAGTAGACATGCGTTGCAAAAGAGTGGTTTTGGCTCTTTCTGTCCCAAATTTTAAGATTAATGGTTTGTATTTTTCAAAAGTTCCTTATTAATCTTGCTGCCTCGCTGTATTACTAAGTACCCATCTCCTTGAAACCAATACCGTGAAAATAGACATAGGTTGATTACTTATTACACAAGTAGTTCATCGAATGTGATATACTTCACTGTATCTTGTCATCACATTCCATTGTACACCCAACACTCCCGATAAGAATAGTACTGGAGCAGTACATCATGTTGGCAATTGCATGTCGCTGCAAAGATTGTTTTTGGAAAGTGA
Organism: Cetorhinus maximus; assembly: GCF_964194155.1. NCBI lineage: Eukaryota > Metazoa > Chordata > Chondrichthyes > Lamniformes > Cetorhinidae > Cetorhinus > Cetorhinus maximus. Next base: position 8,050,178 of record NC_135912.1, on the reverse strand, counting down.
ATTATTCCTTTCAAGAAGCTGCACTATTGACAGCGTCATACCCTGGAACGTGAAGAGAACATTGGTTCCACTCAACACAGAACTACTGTTCAGCAGCAAGTCTGCAATGCACGTCGCTCGCTGGACATTTTAGGTCCTCGGAAGCGAGTGGCTGCGTTTCAATTATCAACATTAGGTTTTTGGAGAAGGCAGAGGAATTATATTTGAGCCTGAGTTCATCCCAATTCATAAGTGTCCATATCTATATATATATATATATATATTTCCCGCCGTCACATCTGTTTTCATTCATTTAATTCTATAAGCAACAGCTAGGGGTACGTGCATGTACAGTTCCATTCCTGTCTTTAAACTACATTTGCCACTCAACCAAGATGAGACTGCCTGTTCATTTGTTGCATTGTCGTTTGTGGGACTGTTGCACTTGGCTACAATGTTTGTCTAAACTATATTGCAGCAGACTTCATTGGTCGTGCAATGCATTCGGAAGTTATAATATTACCCAACACGTTACAGTATTGGAAAGCATTTTTAAAAATTTCCTGCTGGTGCTATTTTAATCATTCTCAAGACCCTCTCAGAAGACAAAAGACTGCCAGTCAATCGATCAATCATTCTTAGGACATGTCGTGGCCGCGAAACGAGAGAGTTATTGCTCATCCCTAGTTGCCCTGAGGAGACATGGGAGCTAGTCTTCTTATGTAAATAAGTATCTTTCTGGGGCACTACTTGTGTGTGTGGGACTGGAGTAGAATACAATCCACAATTGGCAAAGGCGGCAGATTATATTCTCTACCTGGAATTAAACAAAACTGCTGGGTTCTGATGACAATCAAACCACTAGATTATAGATTTATTTTACATCCTCCAGATTTTATAACACGAACAAAAATTCACCAATTGGTGCTCTGGCTTATTCATTGAAACCTCTGGGTATTTGACCCAGTCATACAGTGAGACTGCAGTGCTGGGTGTTTTCCATGCAGAGTATTATTCTCTGCCAGCTTCGCACTTTATACTATCATCTCAATCCCCCGCTAGTACCAAAGGCTCGTTTGACATATTTGTGTTGTGCTTCGACGACAGGTCGGTAGCACAACCTTGTGGCATTAAACGGACAGGAATTCCCTGTCGCCTCTTCTGTTTCCCTGCCCCAGGCCAGCTTCAGCCTCTTGCTTTTAATATACACCTGGTCAGCATTTTTATATCGGAACCGAATGCCAAATTTGTGCTCCAGATTGGACGCTAATTATAGGGACACCCTGACCTCTTTCCCAGTGAACGTGCTCCAGTGGAGATTGGAGGCGGAGGCGGGATGGGGGTCATGAAACGGGCATTTAATCTGTAACAAATGCAACGGAAATCAGTGCAGACAATGCTGGAAATACTGAGTGAGGCAGGCAGCGTTTGCGGCATTCCAATCAAGTTCAACGTGAGCTCGAGAGGCAGCGCCTCATTTGTCAAAGAGGCTCTTTACAGACACCCACACACCACGGTGACTGCAGGAATTTCAATCCATCATCACTTCGTCCACTTTGTTTGTGGGCGTTTGATGTACGCACATTGGCTGCTGTTTTTCCGACATTGCAACAGACACTAAAATTCAAAAATTCTTTGGTCTCAGTGCAGAACTTTGAGACGTCTGTTGGTGGTCGAAAGTGCTATGTAAAGGGGAATCTTTCTTCCTTTGCTCTGGTTAAGCTCTCCTGCCTTTCACCCTTCCCAATCGTCTCTCAACCCTCCTCACTTTCAGATGCTTCTTTAGCATTATACATTTTCCCTGTTCTGATCAAAGATCACTGTCCCGAAACATGTTTGCCTCACCGCAGATGCAGGCTGATATGTTAAGCATTTCCAATGATCTCCTGCTTTTATTACTGTCAAACTGTGGCGCTATTTATCGGATCGGGCAATGAGCTAAAACCGCGCCCCTTCAGTTTATGGGTGACTAGATGCCCCAGTTCATTAAAAATAAACATCTTCCCGAGTCTATAATTTGCTCCTCCAGCTAGAAATATACAGAAATCAAGAGAACAAATTCTCTGAATTAAGATAATTACCTTTTCGAGTAGGAGCTGTGAAAGAAATTAATTGTGTCACAATAATTGTCATCATGTGCTTTGATGATTAATGTGGTGGAACTTTGTAAACAGTAAGAGGCGTCTGTACTTTGTCAGTTAAATGGAAGATCTACTGATGATTGTGAAGAGCACCTATTCTAATCTAAATCGGCTGGGGTTTACACTGACGTTTCGGGCGTACATTGCTACAGGCATTTCTAAAATGAAGCCAAGTTAAGGAAATCAGTTCTTGAAAGGGTCATTGCTTATCTTTCACTTTTAAGTATGCACCGATATGGGTAACATTGGTACATCTAAATAACTTCTTCTAAAAATGTAATTCTCGTGGATGCAGGGCAGTTAGTTATTGCGCACCCCATTTTCGTGGCGAAAGTTGTTTCGGAACTTTGATGGAAATCGGACCGGTTCCATAATCGGCCGTCCATCCGCTTCACAAATTTGGAAGCCCAGGATTGGAAGACTAACATTCAGAACTAACATCGAAGACTAACGTGATGTACCTATACCACTTGGACTGCTGCGGTTGAAGCAGGCAGCTCACACCATCTTCTCAGCGGCAATTAGGGTGAGCATTAAATGCTGGCCTAGCCAGTGACGCCCACCTCCCACGAATGAATGATACAAAATAAAATAATTCTCTGCTTCTAATTCTAAAACTTATGGTCCTATGTATACATTTTGCTTGAACGCTTTAACAAATTCTGCAGCGCTCTATGTGCGTATTGGAGAAGGGCAATCAATTCAAAATTAAAATAATTATTTGTTTCACATTATTCTAAATTATTTGTTTTGTTACCGTCAGCATCATTAGCACCTGTGGAATAAATAGATTTGTGTCAACATTATCTGGGCGGAACCAGTTGGAAATCAACATAATTAAAAGAATGAAGTGCATTATCTGTCACATTTCATAGATTATCATTTGCATATATCATTGAAAAATGCGCCTTATCTCAATGTATTATAAATTGGTCTTTTTAGAAAATAAGAATCCTGAATCTATGACAGAACAACACGTGAACATTTTGCATATTGATGTATTTTGCTCGTTGCAAATTATAGCTTTCCAGTGATTAGTGGAGATAAATCATTTATTCAAAACGAACTTGCTTTGTCATCAGTGAAAGATCTGCCATTGGGTTAATGAAGATCAGTGTATTTAGAAACTAAACATTGCTGCTTAATTCAAGTGTTAAGATATTACTTTAAAACAAGTGGTGTTTTCCTTTAGCAGGGAACGTTTACCATAATTGTTATAGAAACATAGAAACACAGAAAATAGGAGCGGGAGTAGGTCATTTGACCCATCGAGTCTGCTCCATCAATCAATGTGGTCATGGCTGATCCTCTATCTCAACGCCATGCTCCCCTACTCTCCCCATACCCGTTGAGACCCTTAGTGAGATTAGAGAAATTTGCATTGCAGCCTGCTTAACAATCAAAAGTCGGGGAAACATTGAAATGTGACGAGTTTAGGAAGTTTTTGATCTGATTCAATTACTTGTTGACACTATTTCTGCATGCGGAGCAACGCTGCAAGCAAATTAGTGCATACGGCACGAATACAGACACCTAATTGAATAGAAAATCTCCCGGCTACAGAACAATACAGGGCGGGGGATTTACTGCAAAATTATTCCTAACATTAAAAAAAAGCCCTGACGTGCCCATGTCTCATGGCCAGTTTTGACTGTGTGCATTCTTTCTGGCAACACATTGTGTGAGTTTGAAAGGACTTTTCACTTTCCATCAATTAAGTGCAGCCCATTGCCTCAGTGTCATATAGGAATCATCTAGTGATGGTTAGATCTTGGAGTTAACTCGGCAGAAGCTGAAACATGCTTCACATCTTCTTAATGTCTGGCCCGGAAGTCAAGTGCAAGGTAAATTTAGATATCAGTTATATTCTAGCTTTTTGTGCTAGAATGTGGTAGAATAGTGTCTCAAATATATTCAGTGTTTGGTAATTATTCCCAGCAAGAGAAAATTCAAACATTTCGTACATCGTGAAGGGTGAATGTAAGTCAATGAACCGCAGGGCAGGAAATTGAAGAGATTTGAGTTTATCTATTGGGGATGCATTTTTGTTCAGACTGCTACCATGCGTCTAGGAGAAGCAGATAACTGAAATGAACTCCATTACATGCTGTGAATTAATATATTTACCATACACATAAGGAGGGACATCTCCTGTAGGATAAGAAGATTTATGTTAACATTGTTAGCAGGGAATCATTGAAAATTCACTTGATACTGTACAGTAATGAACACGTTCTCAGCTTTTCAAAATATGCACTGGCGTAAAGGATTATAGATGTAATGATTTTCTAAGGATTCTTATGCCGTTTTAATTCAACAACCTCTTTTGTTTTTGGCAAGACTCTAACGTCCAAACGCGGAAATCAAACGGTGAATGATGATTTTGTTTATTTATTTTCATTTTTTGTTTACTAAATTTTTAAGATAAATTCTTGTCCGTTATCTGTGCAACAAATCCCGTGCATATAATGCAATAAAACTGCTGATAGCTTCTGTAATTTATCTAATAATGATTTGGAAACGATACCTCTGGCAAAGGCTTATCATTGCCCATTTCTTCATTTATAAGTGATCCGCTAATTGCGCTTATTTGCAACTCTCCACGAGGAGTAATTATTCCAGGAAGAAAGGCAGCCATCAAATTTCTACCAATTGAAAACGGTACTCTAATGGTTAAACGTTAATTTGTTCCAAATTGGATATGTGGAAAAAAATTCTGCCGCACTATGTTCACTTGAACAATTATTAGTCTCGTATGCCAGTCGGAGATCCATTGGGTCTACATTAGCATTGCTCTTTTTTAACATTCGGTATTTCTTATTCCAAGCATAAAAGAACTTTACAACAAAAAGGCGGCCATTCGTCCTATCCGGCCCTTGTTAACACTTTGAAGCAGCTAGCTATTTAATTATAATCTTCCGACCTTACGCTACTGTGCTAAACATTTCCCCCTTCTTATAAATTTCAAGTATGCCTTCTGAATGAATTTACTGCCTTTGATTTCAAAAACATTTCAGACAATAGTCTCCAGATTAGAAGAACTTTCTGTGTAAAACATTTTATTTAACTCCCCTGTGGTTCCTCTGCCGAATTTTGTACAGGTGTCCACAGATTACCAGTCCTCAAGCCAATGGTCAATATCTGTACATATTTACTGAACAAAACTTTTGCATTATTGATGCCAGTCTCAGCCATACTTTTTCATGATCTCCACTGTTCTTTGGCATATAATATATTTCCCAGCCTCTCTACATAACTGAAAAACCTCACACATGCCATCTCTGATAAGGCTCCATTGCAGTGCATTCAAGGTCACTATCTACTATGTGATGACCATAATTGGGCAAATATTCCTACTGGGGCATAGACAATGATTTCAAAGGGTTACCATAACCTCGTATTCCCTCCAAACCACTATTTGGAATGTCTGGGCTCCATTAGTTAACTTTCCTTCAAGAAATTAGGTTTTCCCACGAAGAATTCTACCGAAGATTTGTGAGATAATTAGAGGACATAATTTCAACCAATTAAATCCTTTTCCACTTGAACCAAGATGACTCCTTCATGGATTAATTGTTATTGTTCTTTCAAAGAAACGCATTCCATTTGCCACTCACTCAAACTTACTTGAAATAATGACCCTTGATTCTCCACTTTATATAATAAGCATCCAAAATCCCTGGTAATTAAATTTGTGAGTGAGTTATTTCTCGATGCCTATAGTTAGTGGCAAATTAAGCCTAATTATACTGAGCAACACAGCTAGACAGCAAAGCGAAATTACAAGATCTACCACTCACTGATTTCACTTGCCTCAATAAAACATTGCACGTCTTTTCAGAAGCATCTGAACGCTGTGATAACAACATTTGTGACATTTGTTATGTGTTTCTTATCTTACAAACATCAGTGTAATAACGAAATGGAAATTGAGAATATTAGAAAACTACCCAAACAGTTAATTAGGAGCTGTTAACGTGGCGTCACTTTTGGAGGTAAAGACATTTAACCACTAGGAGATAAGGCCGGAGATTTATTCGTGCAGAACAAGAATAAGAGGGAGGCAGCAAGATCCACGTAGTCCTCCTGTCGAAGTTAGTATTCAATCTTGGATAATTGTGAACTGGTGCTGACAAGACGGTGAATACCCGCCCCCAGGCTCCCGGAAAATATGATGAAATAAAAGGTAAATTAACTACCACAGGAGCAACAAAGCCGAGAATTAGGGCCAACAAGAACATATTAGCTCCACGCTGAATGTCCTGCCCTGGGCCAAATGTGACACAGTCTAAAAATAGCCCTCTGACAGGAATGTGGATGGAGTCGCCCTGAAAGAGGCTCGCCTCAGGAACCGCACCAACCGTTGAGTCCACATTCCTGGGTGCCAACTCATTGCAAGTCGGGAAGAAAAATGCATGCATCGTAGCCAACCACATGAAGGAAAGCCTCAGCAACGACGCAGAAGTCGTGGGAATCATACTCTATCTCCATCAAGTTACGGAAGATGATCGTTACAAATATCCTCAAGACAAAATATGGTATTTGATCCAACATCATAATACAGCCGCAGCACGCACAATGGTTTACAGTGGTGCCATCAACGGCCAAAATCACATGTGGTGGCCTCCCAACAAATTTACTATGGGAGAATAACCGTCAGACTTGGTTTCTGTCCGTTAACAAAAATGCGTGAACCATGCACATTTGAGGTGAGAGCAACTGCCCTTGGCATCAAGGAGCCATAGCAAAACTGGAGTCGGTGGGAATCAAGGGGCAAACTCTCCGCTGGTTGGAGTCAGACATAGCACAAAAGGAGATGGTAGTGGTTGTTGGAGGTGTATCACCTCAGTTCCACCACGTCACTGCAGTAGTTCAGTGGGGTGGTGCCCTACACCCAATAGAGTTAATTTAGATTTAATGACCATTATATATACATATTTGCAAAATGATTAAGGTTGGAAAATAAATATTCCAGGTAAACAATATTTCGCAAGGACAGACAGAATGACTAAGGTGTAGTTGTAGGCCTCATGGTAAACGATGACATAAGGATATTAGTGAGTAAGGGTCTGGTCTCAGAAAATCATGATATAGAATCCATATGGGTGAGAAGTCGGGATTGCAAGAGTCAGAATTCGCGGCTGGGTGTAATTTACAGGCTCTGTAACAGTAATTTTACCGTTCGACAGGCCTTGAAACAAATAAATGATCAGGTAACAAGGGCAATTTAATAACTTGTGGTGACTCCGACCTTCATAGTCTCTGGGGCAATGAAATTGACAAGAGTGATTGAGAAGACGAATTAAGTATCAATCACGACACATCCCAGGAGCAATATGTTGTAGAACTGACTAGACATGAAATTACCTTAAATCGAGTGTTGTGTAACAAAGGCAGGACTATTTAAAAATATTGTAAATTCATAGTAAAATTTCCAATGGGAAATAGTGGTTATAGTACCACTGAAATCTATTTATGTCTGAAAGTGACATACTACAATCGCTAAAAACAATTCTTAATCTTAATCAAACACAATTGCATATGTGTCAGGGGAAAACTGGTTCATGGTGATGGGGTAGATAGACTAATAGTGGAGCAGAAAGGTAACAGTAGGAAACATTTAAATAAATAATCAATATGTTCAAAAGTACATTCCATTAAAAAGCAAAAACTCACCCAGAAAGGGCGGTCTGTAGCTTTTGCAGGAAGTTAAGGGTTGCCTGAGATTAAAAGAAAAGTCTTATAATGTTGCAAAGAACAGTAGGATGGATTTCTGAGAGTTGGAAGTGTTTTGGAAACCAGTAAAGGCCCATAAAGTAGATCAAACGGAAAATATGAAATAAAATAGGAGGCTATAGAACGAGAAATATGAAAAGACAAATTGTAAAAGCTTTTACTACATAAAAAGGAAGAGATACTGTCATGATGTGCTATTATGATCTCACCAATTTTTAGTAAAGTGTTTTAAAGACTGCATTTGATAAAAAATGGCTAGTATAAATTAGTCTCAGGAAAGGTCACATGACCTCTATTGTGGATTCGGCCACTACCCCCAAGACGTGTACCAGGGTGTACTTACCTCAGAGCATTCACAAACGACATTTGGGATTCAATGGGTGCTCAACCAGACAATGGTTCGGGTGAGCCAGGGTATGCACTAGCCTGCTTCCTTGTTTGAGGCATGATTCCAGAGTTTGAAACAAAGGACATTTTGCCTTGTCTGACAGGAATAATACAAAAGGCAGCAAGCTGCCTGGAGTCGGATCCACCGTGAACTATCTTGAAGAACCATCTTGAAACAGCCTACTTTCAGCAGGAAAGAAAATGCTTGTACCAGGGAGAGGTAGAAAACGGCACCCAGAAACAAACAAGTGGCTCTGCTGTAAGTAACTGCGAGGGGGGTAGAGGGAGGGTTGTGGGATTGAAAATGGCGTCACTGCTGAACCAAAAATGAAAGGAATCGTCTCACTTCCCTGTGAACCTGGTTTGGGCTACCTATGAAAACAAACTCCAGAACATGAACTGTGGAAGACATCGCAGCTGCTGAGAAAATGCTGCAGTTGCAACCAATCGCCTAAAGCAATGGACCATCTTGACCTCAAAACAGCGGGTCTCCATCGAAGCAACAGGGACCGGACTTAATTGACTTTATTTTGTAAGTGTTGCTGTGGCTCAGTTCATAGCACCCTCACCTTTGAATCAGCGGGTTGTGGGTTCATGTCCCACTCCCGGAAACCAAGAACTGTGATTGTACTCGACAGAGTTGCAATCTGTGACTGTTGATAACTCGAAAGAGGATCCTCAACTGGTAGTTAATGCGTGTGTGTGTGTGTGTGTATGTATGTAGTAGCATTTTCCTTAAGTAACTTCCAGAGCATAAGTTAGAAATAAACTAACTTTTCCTTTTTTTAAGTACAAAAGGCTTTGCTGCTGGATTCTTTTAAATGAAGTCGCTCAGTCCAGCGCAAGAATTGCACATACACATGCACATAAATTGATCACTACAACAAGATAATTAATATGAGCAGAGGAAAAGTTTGGGACTTAAGGGACCAAAATCCGACAGATCCTTGAGAAATGATGGCCTACACCTTAGGGTTCCAGAAGAGATATCTGGAAGGATAGCGGATGTACGAGCTAGGATTTTCCCAAATCCCTTAGTTTGGGAACGAGTCCATCAAGTTGGAAGTTGTCACATGTAACAGCGCCTTTCAAAAATAGAGGGAGAGAGAAAAACTAGGAAACTACAGGTCAGGCTGCCTTATATCAGTCGTGCGGAAAATGCCTGGGTCAGTTATAAATTTCATTATTCATTCATGGGATGTTGGTATCGCTCGCCAGGCCAGCATTTATTACCCATCTCTAATTCCCCTTGACAACGTGGTGCTGAGCTGCCTTCTTGAACCGCTGCATCCATGTGGTGTAGGTACACCCACAGTGCTCTTAGGGAGGGAGTTCCAGGATTTTGGCCCAGCGACAGTGAAGGAACGGTGATATATTTTCAAGTCAGAATGGTGAGTGACTTGGAGGGGAAATTCCAATTGATGGCGTTCCCATGTGTCAGCAGCCTTTGTCTTTCTAGCTGGTAGTGGTTGTAGGTTTGGAAGGTGTTGTCGAAGGAAACTTAATGAATTCCTGCAGTGCATCGTGTGGATTGAACACATAGTTGCCACTGTGCTTTGGTAGAGTAGGGAGTGAATGTTTGTGGATGGGGTGCCAATCAAGTGGGTTACTTTGTCCTGGATGTTGTCTACCTTTTTGAGTATTGTTGGAGGTGCACTCAACCAGGCAAGTGAAGAGTATTCCATCGGACTCTTGACCTGTGCTTAGTAGATCATGGGCAGAATCTAGGGTGGTCAGGAGGTGAATTATTTGCCATAGGATTTCTAGCCTCTGACCTGCTCTTGTAGCCACAGTATTTATATGACTAGTCCAGTTCAGTTCCTGGTCAATGGTAACGCCCAGAATGTTGACAGTGGAGATTCAGTGATGCTAATGTTACTGAACATCGAGGGACGATCGTTAGATTCTCTTTGTGTTGGAGATAATCATTACCTCGCACTTGTGTGGCGCGAATGTTATTTGCCATTTGTCAGCATAAGCCTGGATATTTTCCAGGCCTTGCTGCATTTGGAAATGGACTGCTTCAGTATCTGAGCAGTCAGAAATGGTGCTGAACATTGTGCAATCATCAGCGAATATCCCCATATCTAACCTTATGATGGAAGGAAGGTCATTAATGAAGCAGCTAATGATGGTTATGCTCATGACTCTGCCCTAAGGAACTCCTGCAGTAGTATCGTGGAATTGGGATAATTGACCTCCAACAATCACAGCCTCCTTCCTTTATTCCTTCCTTACTAAAGACGTCTGGACAATACACTTATAAAAGGTTGGAAAAAGTCAACATGGTTGCACAAAAGGCCGGTACTCTTGTTTTTCTGCTTCTATGTTTCAGACCTTTTGATAATAAGATTTTTTTTTTAAATGTAATTAACGGCCAAAATTTATTCTATGCAGAATGAAAATAAAAAAAGTTTAAATCAATTAGCGGCTTTGATGTGTTTTCTTCCTTTAGTGCGTTAAGATTGCTGAACCTGACTAATTTCTGAATAAATCTCCAATCTTTCAATTGCCTTCAGAATTCTCCATCAATTGTAAAGCAATTGTAAAATTCTAATTGCATTAGAATATTGCAGCCTAGGAGTTTGGCACCCGACAGTTGTATATTCTGTTCTCAATTGGCAGAATTATAGATCAGAACTTTAAAAATGATATTATGAAAAAGATATCCAGAATACGGTGGAACATTCATCTGAGAGCCATTTGATGCGGTTTCTGCTTTGGTACCGTTAAAAATGAAACAAAAAACCATTTCAAAACAACATCAATTAATTTCATTTTTGTTGTTATGATATCAGGTTGTATAATATTGTATTTTATGGTGGTTAACGTTCACTAATTCTACTAGGGCAACATTTTTCCGGTAGATTTAGAAGGTGCGTAAAGGGATTCATTCATATTTATATAAGACACCTGCAATTATACCCATCCTCAGGCGATTTCAGGTAATCGAGGGCGATCCTTGAACAGAGCCATGCCATTTTCATTGCAAACCTCTCTGCTACTGGAAAATTACAGCTGATTGTATCGATTCTTTGCTCTGTCTTTAGATTAAAGTGTACATGTGTTGCACTCTAGTGATATTGGTTCTTTTTGACCCGAAATTTAAGATTAGTAATTTGTATTTGTTTAAAATTCCTTATTGATCTTCCTGCCTCGCCTTGAAAGCAATATCGTGAAATTACATATATGTTGATTACACAAGCATTATTTAATCGAATGTGATATGCTTCACTGAATTTTGTCATCACATTCCATTGTACACCCAACCTCCATATAATTAAAGTACTGGTGCAATTACATCCATTACATCTCGCTGCAAAGATTAGTTTTGGAAAGTGAATTATCCTTTTCAAGAAGCTGCATTATTGACAGCTTCATATCTTAGAGCTTAGAGAAGGCAACATTGGTTCCACTCAACACAGAGTTGCCCTTCAGCAGCAAGTTTGCAATGCACGTCGCTCCCTGGACATTTTAGGCCCTCTGAAGAGAGTGGCTGCATTTCAATTATCAACATTAGGTTGTTGGTGAAGGCAGAGGAATCATATTTGAGTCTGAGCTCATCCCAATCCATTAGTGTCATTGCTATATATCTCCCGCCATCATATCTGCTTTCTTTCATTTAATTATGTAAACAGCAACTGGGGGTTCATGCATGCACAGTTCAATTTCTGTCTTCAAACTACATTTGCCACTCAACCGAGTTGACACTTCCTGGTCATTTGTTGCATTGGCGTTTGTAGGACTGTTGCACTTGGCTACCATGTTTTTCTGAACTAAATTACGGCAGACGTCACTGGTCTTGCAACGCATTGGGGAGTTATAAGATTACCCTACACATTACAGCATTGGAAGGCATTTTTTAAATTCCCTAGTGTGTTACGTTAATCATTCTCAAGATCCTCTCACAAGACAAAAGACTGCCAATCAATCGATCAATAATCCTTAGGACATGGTTCACGCCACGAAGTGGGGGAGTTATGGTTCATCCCTAGTTGCGCTGAGCAGAAATTGGAGCTAATCTTCTTATGTAAATAAATATCTTTCTAGGGCACTACTTGTGTGTGTGGGACTGGAGTAGAAACACAATCCACAACTGGCAAAGGTGGCAGATTATATTCTCTACCTGGAATTAAACAAAACTGCTGGGCTCTGATGACAATCAAACCACTAGGTTATAATTTTATTTTACATCCTCCAGATTTCATAAAACGAACTAAAATTTTAAAATTGGTGCTCTCGATTATTCATTGAAACCTCTGGATATTTGGCCCAGTTACACAGTGAGACTGTGGTGCTTGGTGTCACCCATGCAGAGTAATTTTTTCTGCCATCTTTGCACCGTAAAGTGTCATCTGAATTCCCCGTTGGTATCAAAGACTCGTTGGACATATTTGCGTTGTGCTTCGACAACAGGTCGGTAGAACTGCCTTGTGACATTAAACTGACAGCAATTCCCTTTGCCTCTTTTGTTTCCCTGACCCAGACCAGCTTCAGCCTCCTGGTTTTAATATACACCTGGGCATCTTCTTTATTTACGACCCGAATGTTGAATTTGTGCGCCATATTGGACACTAATTATAGGGGCACCCTGACCTCTTTCCCAGTGATTGTACTCCGATGAAGATCGGAGTCTGGGGCGGTTTGGGAGCCGTGACACCATCAGTCAATCTCTAACAAATGCAACGGGAATCGGTAGACAATGCTGGAAATACTCGGTAGGACAGGCAACATTTGCGAGAGAGTAACAGAGAGGTTCCATTGTCCTGGCATTTCAATTCCCCACAATTCCCTTAAACTGACCTCTCTCTTCTCGGCCCCCTGCAGCGTTCCAATCAAGTTCAATGTGAGCTCGAGAGGCAGCGCCTCATCTTTCAAGGAGGCTCTTTGCAAACACCCACACGCCATGGTGAATTCCAGATTTTCAATCCATCATCTCTTTGCCTATTTTGCTTCTAGGCGTTTGGTGTGTGCACATTGGCTGCTGTGTTTCCCACCTTGCAACAGGCACCAGACTTCAAGAATCCTCCGTTCTCTGTGCAGAACTTTGAGGCGTCTGTTGGTCGTCTAAAGTGCTATGTAAAGGGAAATATTCCTTTCTTTGCTTTGGTTAAGCTCTCCTGTCTTTCGCCCTTCCCAGGCTTCTCTCTGTTCTTATATTCAACACTCCTTATTTTCAGTTGCTTCATTTTCCCAGTTCTGATAAAAGATTATTGTTCCGAAACCTTTTTGTCTCACCGCGGATGCAGACTGATATGCTAAGTATTTCCAAAGCCTCCTGCTTTTATTACCATCAAGCTGTGGCGCCATTTTTCGGCTCGGGCAGTGAGTTAAAATCCCACCGCCTTAGTTTATAGGTGTCTAGATGCCCCAGTTCTTTAATAATGAAGTTCTTCTAGTGTCTATAATTTTGCTTCCCGAGCTGGAAATATACAGAACTCAAGAGAATAAGTTGTCTGAATTAAGACAATTACCTTGATTGTTCCCTGTTAGAGTAGGTGCTGTGAAAGAAAATAGTTGTGTCAGAATAATTGTGTCATCTTTGATGACTAATGTGATGGAAACCAATTTTTTTATAACAGTGACAAGCATCAGTTAAAAGGAAGATCCAGTGACGATTGTGAAGAGCACCGATTTTAATGTAATTCAGCTGATGTTTACACTGACATTTCGGGCGTACATTGCTGCAGGCATTTCTAAAATAAACCCAAGTTAACTAAATCAGTTCTTGAAAGGGTCAGTGTTTATCTGTCACTTTAACATATATACCTATATGGGTAACATCAGTGCATCTAAATAACATTTTTTTAAAAAATAATTCTCGTGGATGCAGGGCAGTTAGTTATTGGCCACCCCATTTCCGTGGAGAAAGTGGTGTTCGACCCTTCATGAAAGCCGGACTGGTTCCGTAATGGGCAGTGCATCCGCTTCACAAAATTGATGCCCAAGGTTTGTAGACTAACTTTCACCTCAATCATGTCATCATAAAAACACTTCCCTGCCAGCTCTGATAAATTGTGTTGCATGAATTCATTCCCATTCAAATAAGCGCTCTCTTCTCATGCAGTATACAATTGTTGTTTCCTTTACAATTGGTGTGCTTGCGCCTGCCCTGATGAGTGCAAGACGAAAAGCTGCAAACAGACGTATCGTTTTTCATCTATACTCAATTATATTCCTTCTACCTCCTTCATTGAGACTAATTTAGCAGGAAGAGTAACTTTAGCAGTTAGGAGAGAAAGTCACATGTGGTTTCAGGCACATCAAGCGTGAGGGAAAAACAGTGGAACGTGGATTTCAATCTGTGGGGTTGAAAACGTTGGAACGAAAAGGGATTAAGAAGAACATTTTCAAAATAGTGAGAAATAGAAACAGGGAGGAGTGAAGAGTTTTCAGTGTCTGTGGCCAAAAATAATTAAATCGTGGTGCAAGGTCAAATAAAAAATTCATCAAAATAGCGAAAGGAATTTTGGCCATTATCAAAATGACTTTGCAATGCAAAAGACGGAATGTACAGAAAAATTTGCTTGCAGCTTTGGCGCTCACCTCAGGGAGGCAGTAAAATAAACGGCATAGATTCAGAGGAATGGTTACAGGGCCAAAGGTGCTGAAATATGGTTCTTCATATGGGGGGCTCGACTAGATGGCTGACAGGTAGCCCAATTTAGGCTCTTAGAATGAGAAACTGGTGGCATAGGATGGATGCAACACAACTGTGTCCTTTTGCGTGGGAATCCACAACATAAGGCCATAATCTTGTCATTATATATATTCTCTATTCATTCACGGGGTGTGGACTTCGCTGGCTGGGCAAGCATTTATTGCCCATCCCTAGTTACCCTTATGAAGGTGGAGGTGAGCTGCCTTCTTGAACCGCTGCTGTTCATGTGGCACAGATACAACCACAATGCCGTTAGGGAGGGAGTTCCAGGGTTTTGACCCAGCGGCATTAAAGGAATGGTTGTATATTTCCGAGTGAGGATGGTGAGTGACTTGGAGGGGAACTTCCAGGCGGCGGTGTACCCATCTATCTGCTGCCCTTATCCTTCTAGGTGGTAGTGGTGTTGGGTTTGGAAGGTTCTGTCTAAGGTGCCTTGGTGAATTCCTGCAGTGCATCTTGTACACAATGCTGCTACTTACGTCGGTGGTGGAGGGAGTATATGTTTGTGGATGCGGTGCCAATCAAGTGGACTGCTTTGTCCTGGATGGTGTCCAGTTTCTTCTGTGTTGTAGGAGCTTCACGCATCCACGCAAGTGAGGAGCATTCCATCACACTCCTGACTTGTGTCTTGTAGATGGTGGACAGCCTTTGGGGAGTCAGGGGGTGAGTTACTCGTCTCACGACTCCTAGCCTCTTACCTGCTCTTGTAGCCACAATATATATGTGGCTAGTCCAGTTCAGTTTCTGAACAATGGCGATTCAAGAAGATTCTTGTTCGCCATGATGATAATGGAGCTATGAAACAATCTCCCAAAATGATTGTTGGGCTAGTTTAAATTGTCAAGCTAGAGACAAACATATATTTGATAGTTTATGGTGTTACGTTATTTAGAACCATAGAACCATAGAAAAGTTACAGCACAGAAGAAGGCCATTCGGCCCATCTTGTCCATGCCAACAAAAGGACACCAAGGTGCCATTTTTAATCACACCTTCCTGCACCTGGCCCACAGCCATGCAGCTTACAACACTTTAGGTGCAAATCCAGGTGCTTTTTAAAAGAGTTTAAAGTTTCTGCCTCTACCACCAACTTAGGCATCAAATTCCAGACACCCACTATCCTCTGCGTAAAAAAGTTCTTCCTTATGTACTCCCTGCACATTCTGCCACTTATCTTGAATCTACGTCCCCTGGTTCTAGAATTCGCCATCAAGGAAAACAATTTTATCCTGTCAATCTATCTATTCCCCTCATAATTTTGTACACCTCAATCAAGTCACCTCTCAGCTTTCTTTGTTCGAAGGAAAATAACCCCAACCTATCCAATTTCTCCTCGTAGCTACACTTTTCTAACCCTGGCAACATTCTTGTAAACCTCCTCTGCACTCTCTCCAGAGCTATTACGTCCTTCCTGTAATGTAGTGACCAGAACTGCACACAATACTCCAGTTGTGGCCTCACCAGTGTTTTATACAATTCGAAAATTATATCCTTACTTTTATATTCTATACCTCTGCCAATGAAGGACAGCATTCCATATGCCTTCTTTACAACCTTGTCTACTTGAACAGCTGCCTTCAGCGGCCTGTGTACTTGTGTGCCAAGATCTCTCACTTCATCTACCCTTCTTAATATATTCCCATTTATTGTGTAATCCCTGTAACTGTTTGACCCCCCTAAATGTATGACCTCACACTTCTCGATGTTAAAATCCACCTGCCATTTTTCCGCCCACTCACCAACCCATCTATATCGTTTTGGAGATGATGGTTATCCTCTACACTATCCACTATTCGGCCAATCTTTGTGTCATCTGCAAATTTCCCAACCGTGCCCCCCCCGTTCAGGTCCAAATCGTTAATATATAACACAAATAGCTAGGGTCCCAACACTGAGCCCTGTGGAACACCACTTGAGACAACTTTCCATTCGCAAGGGCATCCATTGACCCTTTGTTTCCTGTTACAAAGCCAACCTCTTATCGGGTTTAATAAAATAATAGCAAAATACTGCGGATGCTGGAAATCCAAAACAAAAATAAAAATACCTGGAAAAACTCAGCAGGCCTGACAGCATCTGCGGAGAGGAACACAGTTAACGTTTCGAGTCCATTTGACTCTTCAACAGAACTAAGGAAAAATAGAAAACAGATTAAATATAAGCTGGTTTAAGGGGGGATAGGACAGATAGAGCTGGATAGAGGGCCAGTGATAGGAGGAGATATCCAAAAGATGTCATAGACAAAAGAACAAAGAGGTGTTAAAGGTGGTGATATTATCTAAGGAATGTGCTAATAGGTGACATTAAGGGTAGAAAGCAGGACAAGCAAGGTACAGATAGCCCTGGGGGGTGGGGTGGGGGGAAGGGATCGAAATAGGCTGAAAGGTAGAGATAAAACAATGGATGGAAATGCATTTAAAATAATGGAAATAGGTGGGAAAAGAAAAATCAATATATATTATTGGAAAAAATGGGGATTGGAAAGGGGGTGGGGATGGAGGAGAGAGTTCATGATCTAAAATTGTTGAACTCAATATTCAGTCCAGAAGGCTGTAAAGTGCCTAGTCAGAAGATGAGGTGCTGTTCCTCCAGTTTGCGTTGAGCTTCACTGGAACAATGCAGCAAGTCAAGGACGCACATGTGGGCATGAGAACAGGGTGGAGTGCTGAAATGGCAAGCGACAGGGAGGTCTGGGTCATGCAAAGCGGTCACCCAGTCTGCGTTTGGTCTCTCCAATGTAGAGGAAACCGCATTGGGAGCAGCGAATGCAGTAGACTAAATTGAGGGAAGTGCAGGTGAAATGCTGCTTCACTTGAAAGGAGTGTTTGGGCCCTTGGACGGTGAGGAGAGGGGAAGTAAAGGAGCAGGTGTTGCACCTTCTGCGGTTGCATGGGAAGGTGCCGTGGGAGGGGGTTAAGGTGTAGGTGGTGATGGAGGAGTGGACCAGGGTGTCTCGGAGGGAACGATCCCTGTGGAATGCCGCCAGGGGGGTGAAGGGAAAATGTGTTTGGTGGTGGCATCATGCTGGAGTTGGCGGAAATAGCGGAGGATAATCCTTTGAATGGGGAGGCTGGTGGGGTGATAAGTGAGGACAAGGGGTACCCTATCATGGTTCTGGGAGGGAGAGGAAGGTGTGAGGGTGGATGCACGGGAGATGAGCCGGACACGGTTGAGGGCCCTGTCAACCAACGTGGGTGGAAAACCTCAGTTAAGGAAGAATGAAGACATGTCAGAGGAACGGTTTTTGAAAGTGGCATCATCAGAACAGATGCAATGGAGGCGAAGGAACTGAGAGAATGGGATGGAGTCCTTACAGGAAGCGGGGTTTGAGGAGCTGTAGTCGAGGTAGCTTCAGGAGCCGTTAGGCTTGTAATGAATATTGGTGGACAGTCTATCACCAGAAATTGAGACAGAGAGGTCAAGGAAGGGAAGGAAAGTGTCAGAGGTGGACCATGTGAAAATGATGGAGGGGTGGAAATTGGAAGCAAAATTAATAAATTTTTCCAGGTCCAGACAAGAGCATGAAGCAGCACTGAAGCAATCATCGATGTACCGGAGAAAGCATTGTGGGTTGGGGCCAGAGTAGGACTGGAAAAAGGAATGTTCCACGTACCCCTTAAAGAGACAGGCATAACTGGGGCCCATGCGGGTACCCATAGCCACACCTTTTATTTGGAAGAAGTGAGAAGAGTTTAAGGAGAAATTGTTCAGTGAGAGAACAGGTTCAGCCAGATGGAGGAGAGTAGTGGTGGATGGGGATTGTTCGGGCCTCTGTTCGAGGAAGAAGCGGAGAGCCATCAGACCATCCCGGTGGGGAATGGACGTGTAGAGGGGTTGGACGTCCATGATGAAGAGGAGGCGATTGGGGCCAGGGAACTGGAAATTGTTGATATGATGTTGGGTGTCAGAGGAATCACGGATGGAGGTGGGAAGGGACTGGACAAGGGGAGAGAGAATGGAGTCAAGATGGCAAGAAATGAGTTCTGTGGGGCAGGAACAGGCTGACACGATGTATCTGCCGGGACAGTCCTGTTTGTGGATTTTGGGCAGGAGGTAGAAATAGGCCGTCCGAGGTTGGGAGGCTATGAGGTTGGAAGCTGTGGAAGGAAAATCTCCAGAGAAGATGAGGTCAGTAACAGTCCTGGAAACAATGGCTTGATACTCAGTGGTGGGGTCATGGTCCAGGGGGAGATAGGAGGAAGTGTCTGCGAGTTGATGCTCAGCCTCTGCGAGGTAGAGGTCAGTGCGCCAGACAACAACAGCACCACCCTTGTCAGCGGGTTTGATGACAATGTCAGGGTTGGACCTGAGAGAACGGAGTGCAGCAAGTTCAGAGAGAGACAGGTTAGAGTGGGTGAGAGGAGCAGAGAAATTGAGATGACTGATGTCACGCCGACAGTTCTCAATGAAAAGATCAAGAGAAGGTAAGAATCCAGAGGGAGGGGTCCAGGTGGAGGGAGAATATTTATCCAGTTTGCCACATTACCCTGAATCCCATGGGCTTTTAGTCTCCTAACCAATCTGCCATGTCGGACCTTGTCAAATGCCTTGCTAAAACCCATGTACACAATATCCACTGCATTACCTTGATCAACCCTTCTTGTCGCTTCCTCAAAGAATTCAATCAAATTTGTGAGGCAAGACCTTCCTTTAACAAATCCATGCTGACCATCCCTGACTAGTCCATGCCTTTCCAGATGACAGTTAATCCTATCTCTCAGGATTGATTCTACTAATTTGCTCACCACCGATGTAAGACTAACTGGCCTATAATTGTTTGGCATTTCCTTTGATCCCTTTTTAAACAATGGAACTACGTCTACATATCTCCAGTCCTCTGGTACCTCCCCTGTATCTAGTGAAGATTGGAAAGTCATCCTCAGAGCATCTGCTATCTCCTCCCTGACTTCCTTCAGCAGCCTCGGAAACAATCCATCTGGCTCTGGTGACGTATCAGCTGCCAAGGATTTCAACCCTTCGAGTACTTCCTCCCTCTTTATGACTATTCCTTCCAATATCTCGCAATTTTCCTCCTGGAAAACTATATCTACATCCTCTCTTTCCTTTGTAAACACGGAGACAAAATATTCATTCAAAACCCTCCCCACAGTCTGCATGTACACACAAGTTTCCATCTTCATTTCTGATAGGTCCCACTTTTTCCTTAACTGTCCTTTTAGTATTAACGTATTGGTAATGCATCTTTGGGTTATCTTTAACTTTACTTGCTAATCTTTTTTCATGCCCTCTCTTTGATTTCCTTATTTCCTTTTTTACTTCGCCCCTGCACTTCCGGTAGTCATCTAGGCTATCTGCGATGCTTAGTTCTTTGTGCCTATCGTACGTTTTCTTTTTCTGTTTGATCTTCCCCTGTATTCCTCTAGACAACCAGGGGGATCTAGATTTGGTGGTGCCACTCTTAGATTGGTAGATGTGTCTACTTTGCACCATTAGGATCTCGCTTTTTAGTGCTTACCACTGATTTTCCACTGTTTTATCCTCCAGCAGTGCTGTCCAGTCCACCTCAGCCAAGTCCCTTCTCATTTCTGCAAAATTTGCCTTCCCCCAGTTTAAGACTTTTACTCCTGCCTTATCTTGTCCTATTCAATGGTAATGCTAAATCTAACTGAATTGTGATCACTGTCCCCGATGTGGTCGCCAACTGTCACTTCACCCATTTGCCTTTCTTCATTCCCCAAGACTAGGTCTAGGATTGTATCTCCTCTCGTTGCATTTGTCAATAATTGGTTGACAAAAAAATCCTGGACACTGTGTGAATTATTCTCCCTCAGTACCCCTTATATTGTTTTAATCCCAGTTGATATTAGAATAGTTGAAGTCTCCTACTATTATTGCCCTCTTGTTCTTACAAGCAGAAATTTGCCTACATATTTGTTCTTCTATCTCCCTTTCAATATTTGGGGGGTCTGTAGTATACTGCCAGTAGTGTGACTGCCCCTTTGTTATTTCTAAACTCAATCCATAAAGCCTCGTTTGTTGGCCCATTTAGTATATTATCCCTTCTCACAACTGGAATTGATTCTTTAATCATTAGTGCTACCCACCTCCTTTTTTATCTCCTACCCTATCGTGTCTGAAAAGTTGGGTAAAAGGTAATAAACCACTAATCAGGTATCTTATAATCGAACGGCAGAACGGGCTAAAGTCGCTCAACGTTCAATTTTGTTCTTGTAATCGCAATTGAAACCGCAATCAGGGGAATTAATTCGGAAATAGATATTTGCTCTTTGAGCTTCAGCGCATGGCTGTTAATGTCCGAGAACAGCATTGGATAATCACCACTTATTTATTGTTTTACAGTTTTGAAGGAATTGTTCTTCCACCCTACAAATGTATCCCCAGAGTCGCTGCTGTTTTCAGAATTTTGTTTTATCTTCGGTTGATTAGAAAGCTGATCATGTGCCTCTCAAACTTTGTTCATTCTAAGGCTTCTTCTGCTGCTTTGCAGGTTTATCAGTGAACTGACATGCTGGGCCGTCAGGGAGGTGGGGGCGGGGGAGGCAAAATAATTGGTGAAAATCAACTCCTTCTTCAAATTAATCTGGCGAAGCGGCTAACCCACCCATAAAAGTACCCGTCAGGTTTACATCCAACTGCCTCAAAAGGTAAGTGAACTTCGTTGCTGTGCAAAACTGAAAGACTATCCTGCAGAGGATCCCGCCATACCCCTTGGGTCACTCTGGGTTCCTTGTTATATTACTGTATATAAAATGTTTCTATGGAACAATTTTCTGAAATTACAGCAGAAATCAACACTTCAAAATCCAATTCTCTTTGTGAAGCAATTTGCACATCCTGTGATTGTGGAAAGCACTGTGGAAAGGTAAGTCCTTTCTGTCAATGTTGTGTGACAGATTGGAGTGGCGTGCAACTATGGAAATGATTAATTGCGTCCCCAAACCGCTCCCTGAATCACAAACTTACTGGACTCCAGAAAACAAAATGATTTCGGAATTCTGATCGAAGAATTGACACGTGATACATTTCCATATTTCACTACAGCCCGCTCTTTTTCAGTGCATGTCTTGAATGTACTGCCCTGAGAGGAAATCTAACAGGTGTGGAACCTTATTTGTATTCTAACCTAGCTGGCAGAAAATTGACTACATCGGATCGAACACAATTGCATATGTTTCCTTCACACTGAGCCACAACCTTACTCTATCCCATGCGACCTGGTATGAATTCGATGTAATGCAAACGCGTGAATAATGCGAACCCACCCATGCGATTGACACTGGTTTGGATGTGGTAAAAGCTACTGCCGATAATGAAGGGAAGTGAGTCTCTGATGTGGCGGATTGAATCTCCAGAGAGATTATTCCACTTGCCTTCCAGATTTTGCTGGAAAATCCGTTTACACAAAACATGGAGCATAAAAGTGGTGGGATTTCCAATTAAACTGATCCTTTGATCTCTGATCTCCATACACAATATCTACCCTGTATCCATTGTCAGTTCTGGACGGTTCGAGTTCCGACTAAGCGTGTACTCTTTGTCCATTGTCTTTTATGGACAGTCTCTGTACAGTGGATGTGCACGACCGTGATAAGCCCGGGACAGTGACAAATCCATTAACAGATTGAAAGTTCTGGCCACCTCTGCTCTGCACAGTCTGAACTCCGAACAGGAGGGAAAATCTGATCAAGACATGCATGAGACAGTCTGAGCTCCGGGACTTGAGGATTGAAACTCCGACCGATTATTTTTTTTAATTAGGTGTTAAAGATCTGAGATCTGCTTGTCTGTGCGGAGCTCCAGGTTTCTTCATGGACTATGAAAACCTTCCAGCCAAGTTTACCGTTCTCTCTGTGTCTCCGCCTATCTGTCAACCTGACTCTTTCTCTCTCTGTTTCCTGGCTAAGCCTCATTCTTACCAAAGTCTGCTTCATCACTAATTCGTACTGTAATGAACTAATCCTGAATGTTCACTTGGGGGAAATTAATTTATTAGGCTATGTGGGTAGCGTGGGTTGGTGCGGGGTGGGGTCGGGGAGCGGGGGGGGGGGGGAGTCTGGTGGTAGTGGGGGAGCGGGGATTGGACTGACTGGATTGCTCCACTGAGAGCCGGCATAGACTCGACTGGCCGAATGGCCTCCTCTGGTGCCTTACGTGTCTCGAAGGATCTACACTATGACTGCTTACTGCTAAATTCAGTATCAGCCAGAGCTATTGATGCAAATATAAATATAATGGGTCGCCTGCAGTGCAAAGAACTCTCCCCAGTTCCTGATATTGTACATTTTTATATCAGTAACAAATACGGAATGTATTTGTGCCAGTTTTTAACGCCAGCCCCGAACCAACAAGTCATAGGAGCTGCAGGGAGTCACGTAATGTAAAGCTCTCTCTAACAGTATCAGCAACACTGCAAAGGTAGCCAAAGTAATCTAAAATCAGCTAGTCAGTGGGACAACAGCAGTATCCTTACCTGTCATGATCGGCTCAAGCAGGCTGAATAGGAGAACGATGCACTGGTACTTCATCATTGTGTTGAATTCTCAACATCAACGTTTTCTGCATTGTGAATTCCTGATTTATATACGTTTCAGGGCGCACCTCTCAGAACCAGTTGAGCAGGTTTTGGCTCCATTCAGAACTTGTGACTTCAACAGAACAAATTAATCAAGGTTCCGATAATCTTGGCAAGGATGAATACAGGTATGATGAAATGCTTGTCAGAGCGATAAGAAATAGACGGTGGGGGTGTGGGGTGGGGGGTGGGGGGATGGATCGCAAGGATAATTTATTATTCGGGAATTGGCTAAAGTAGACTGGAAAAATAAATGAAAACAAGTAAGAAAGTAGATAAGAAATGGTGGGCATTTAAGGAGGCATTTCAATACTCCCAACAATAAGTCTTTATTTTCGCTTTCAGTCTATGAAAATTACATATTACCTGTGGCTAACTGAAGAAGCTAAGTAATGATATGAAATGAAAGGATAGGCATACAATACAGAGCAGATTAGTTGCAGGCCAGAAGACTAGGGACATTTTAGAAACCAACAAAGGATGAGTTAAAAGGGGGGAGAAATTATATATATTATGTATATATAAAAGAGACAGTGAGAATTTGTAAAATGATTTTATAAAGGAAAAGAATATCTAAGTAAAAATTGGTTCCTTAGAACTTCATACTGGGAATTAAAAATAGGAAAGAAGGGAATGGTGGAGACATTCAATGAAGAATTTATATCTGTCTTCACAGTAGAAGATTCAAAATGCATCTCAAGAATAGTGGAACATCAAGGGCCAAAGGCAGGGGAATATTTAACAACACCATCACGAGGTAAAATGTATTAGCTAAACTAATGGGGCTAAGAGCTGACAAGTTCCCTGTAACTTGATGGCCTGCGCTCTTGTGTCTTAAATAACTGTCTCCAAAAATAGCACAAACATTGGTTATAATATGGATTATAGAAAGGACCCAGTGGATTGGAAACCCGCAAAAGTAACAACCGTATTAAAAAGAAAAATGAGGGAGACAGAAAACAGGAAACCATTCCCCAGTTAGTCTAACAGTTTTTATGTGGAAAATGCTGGAATCCATTATTGAGGAATGAGTAGCCGAACATTTAGAAAGCCAGAATACAATCAAGCATGGTCAACATGGCTTTAAAGAAAGGGAAGTCGTGCTTGAGAAAGTATAAGAGAAGATGTAACAAGCAGGGTTGATAAAAGGGAACCAGTAAATGGAGTGCCTTTGCATTTCCAAAAAGACATTTAATAAGGTGTCATATGGAATGTTATAACACAAGATAGAGATCTTGGTGTTGGGATTAATAATTTCACATGGATAGAGGTTTAGCTAACTAACAGTATCCAGACAGTCGAGAAAAAAATGGGTCATTTTCAGGTCGTCAAACAGTTACTGGAGTGCCACAAGGATCATTGCTGGGATTCAAATATTTATCATCCACACTAAGGATTTTGATGAAGCTACCGAGTGTCTTGAACCCAAATTTTCTAATGATACAAAGGTACTTAGGGGGAAAAATCTGCGAGGATCACACAGAGACTGAAAAGGGATAAGATTCATCGATTAGAATACAGAGATCACTCTGAAACTTTTCATTCTGCACATTCTCTCAATTTACGTAACATTCTAACTTTCTATTCTTCCCACCAAAGGGCCAACCTCACCTTTTCCCACGTTAGATTCCACTTTTTGCACACTACTTAACATATTTGTAATTCTTTGCAGATTCGTTGTGTGATTCTGACAGCATTGATTGAAAATTAGAACTGGTAGATTGACCCCGATTGGTCAAGGCATTGCCCTGAGGAATGCCTCACGAATGGGTGTTACATATATGATACACAGGGCCCTGTCCTTTGCAGACAGAAAGGACATGTACATAGATTCTGCCTGTTTCAGTTATGCAAAATATGAAACAGCCATTCGCTGACCCATTCTTAGTGCAATGCCTTCACCTGTCATGGTCAAGCTGCCTGGTTTAAAATTCAAACAATGCTTGGCAGTGATGGTGCACTGGCATTCATGGCAACACCTTTGCCACTCAGAGTCCACTTGCCAACCAATCAGCACTCTCTTCTCCTACAGTATAAATTGTTCTCCCCTTTTAATGGTATTCTTGCAACGTGCCCTGATGAGTGCAAGATGAAAAGCTTCGACATGTCTCTTTTCTCAGCAATGCTCAAGTTCTATGCTACCAAACAACATTTATAGATTGTAAACATTTGACACCACAGCACTGATTCCTGCGGTTCTCCACCAGTTATAGTCTGACAACATGAAATGACCCCTTTGTATCGACAGTCTGTTTCCTGTTAGTTGGAGAAGCCTCTTTCCATGCTAATATATTAACCCCGAGACCACAAGCTCTTATATCATGCAGTGACATTTTATGTGACACTTTATCGAATGCCCTTTGGGAATCGAAAATTCAGCAGGCTGGTACGGAATGTAATTAGACAAAGAAATGTAACGTTGCCTTTAATTGTAAGGGGAAAGTCGTGGGAAAGTAAATAATTCTTCGTACAACTCTAGAGGGCACTATTGGAACCACATCTAGAGTATTGCTTGTACTTTTGGTTTCCTGATTTAAGGAGGTATATTCTTCCATTTGAGACGTTCAGAGAAGGTTCACGAAGATGATTCCTTGGACCAAAGGCGGCTGAGGGGAGATTTAATAGAGGTATTCAAAATCATGAGGGAGAAACGGTTCCCACTCATGAAAGGATTGAGAACGAGAGGAGACAGGTTTAAAGTAATTGTTTAAAAAAGCAAAAGTAAAAAGTAAAAACAACATTCCACACAGCGAGTGGCTCGGGTCTGGAATGCGCTGCCTGGGATTGTGGTGGAGGCAGGTTCAATCGAGGCATTCAGGAAGGAATTAGATGATTATTTGAAAATAAACCATCTGCAGTGTTGCAGGGAGAAGGCAGGAAATTGGCGCTAGGTGTGACGGTCATTCAGAGCGCGTGAACAGGCACGATGGGCCAAATGGCCTCCTGCGCTGTAACAATTCGGCGATATGAACGCGCTGCCTCCTGGGAATACATTGAGGGGGTTCGGCCTATAATCATTGGAGTTTAAATGAAATAGAGGTGATCTTATTGAAAAATATAAGATTCAGAGGGGTCTTGACAAGGAAGATACGAAAGAATGTTGCCCCTCGAGGGGGAATCTAAAACCAATGAGCACAGATTAAAAGTAAAATGCCTCCCATCAAGACAGATTAGAAGGGATATCCTCTCGGAGAAGGTTTTTTGTTCAGGTCTCTGACCAGACTTAGTGACCTAATCAGCAAATTAGTACAGTTGCTGTCAGATCGACAGAAGAACAAACACACAATAAAATGAAAGAGACAGGGAGGGAGAAGGGTAAGGAAATAAGTGCAGACATACGTATGATAGAAAGAGTAAGGAGGGGAGAGAACCTGACAAACAGAGACCGACTGGAACAGAGCAAAACAATGTAAGAATGGACAATTGACACATACAAATTATGAATGACAGGGAGGGGTAGAAATGAAATGGAGAGTGCCAATGGGAGAATGAGTGATAGCGACATAAGAGTGAATGAGAACAATATAGGGGGAAAATAGACCAAATGTTTGGGACAGTTAAATCCTTGACTTGAGAAGCAAGAGTGATTATTACAATTCACATTTGTTTACTGCAAGTAAGTAAGTCTTACTGTAATTATATAAAGCCATGATGAAACTGCACCTGGAGTGTTGCGTGTAGTTTTGGTCTCCTTCTCCAAGGAAAGATATACTTGCCTTAGAGGAAGTGCAACGGACGTTCGCTAAATTAATTCCTGGGATGGAGGGATAGTCCTATGAGGAAAGATTAAATAGGCTAGGCCTTCATTCTCTGGATTTTAGAAGAATGAGAGGTGATCGCATTTAAATATACAAAATTCTTACAGGGCTCTACAAGATAGATGCAGGAAGGATATTCCCTTGGCTGAGATTTAGAAACAGGGGACACAGTCTCAGAATAAGGGGCGGGCCATTTAAGACTGAGATGAGGATGAATTTCTTCACTCAGAGGGTGGTGAATCTTTGGAATTCTCTGCCCCACAGAGCTGGGGAGGCTCAGTCTTTGAGTATGTTGAAGACTGAGATCGATAGATTCCTACACATTAAAAAAACATGGCATACGGGGATAGGAAAATGGTGTTGAAGTAGAAGTTCAACCATGATCTCATTGAGCGGTCTCGAATGGCTAAATGGCCTTCGCCTGCAACTATTTCTTATGTTCCTACTTTCCTATTTTGTCGATGCAGTTCAAATATCCGCTCTCAATCTATAGTCCACATGGTCCTCATTCACAATGTTATTTTCCGCTTTTTTTTCGCTTTCAGTATCGCAAGCCAACTAGCAATGTGGCATTTTTGCTCGTGAAACCTCCATAAAGCAAATAAACGGAGTTTACACGACCTGACATCCCAACTTCATGCATTTTAATCCCTCCTACCATTGTAGTAAACTGGTGAATTTGTACTCCAGACGGGATCAGGACAAATCTTCGTAAAAATGAAGCAGCACATCCTTTCAATTGTATTACAATCTCATTTAGATTTGATTCTTAATGCCATCGAATCAAACGGGATTGGAACACAGTGAACATCAGAAGCACCCACAGCCAAAGAAACAGCATTTGCATTAAAGCTGCGCGCTATAATCACAAATACAACCAGAAATGTTGCTTGTGGAGCCGAAAATGCAAATATAATTTTATGCTTTATAATAAAAATAGGAATATAATCTGAGGACACGAGTGCAGTACATTCACAGGCCTTACATACACAACGATAACAATCTTGGTTCAGATAATACAGTGGCAGAACTCGTGATTTTCTTTTCGTGATTCATTAGTAGAAAGAATGGTCAATCATTAACGAACGCATTCAGCATGAGAACTTCTGTGAAGCAAATGCATAAAGTAATGGACGAAGTGGTCAGCTTAACTGATGAACTGTTACTGCCAGTGCTTTCGACCGTTTGGTAAACAAGGACATAAAGCTTTTAGTGATTATAGATAAGGTGTGAGGGTAGGTTGTTGGCTAGAGTTCAAAGCACACAAATTCACAGCACAATAGGAGGCCAATCTGGTGTCTGTCCCTTTGCTATAGCATTTCAGAATTCACCCGCAACCACACAGTCTCCGCGTACCCCTCCATTTTCCTCAGTTCCAGAAGAGTATCCAACTGCGTTTTAAAGGATACAATTGTCTCTACCTTTGGCAAACAACTCCATGACCCAAAATCTGACTCCTTACTCTCTCTATGACTTGATAAGGTTATTCAAGATCCTGAAGGGTATGGACAGGGTAAGTAGTGAGAAACTGTTCCCACTCAAGAGAACATCAAGAACTAAAGGACACAGATTCAAAATAATTGATAAAAGGAGTAAAAGTGGTATGAGGGGGGGGAAAAAAAATCACCCAGACGGTGGTTGGAGAATGGGACAAACCTCCTGAGAGGATGGTGGAGGCAGGTTCGATCGAGGTATTCAAAGGGGAATTGCATTGCTACCTGAAAAAAATTGATGTGCAGAGCTATAGGCATAAGGCAGGGCAATGGGACTAGGTGGAATGCTCTTCCAGAGAGCCAGTGCAGACGCGATGGGCCGAATGGCCTCCTTCTGCACTGTAAAGATTATGTGATGATGTCAATTTTTAATTGGAGACCCGTTGTCCTTAAACCACTCCATAAAGAGGGAAAAGTATACCTTTCTAAATCGACCAACCCAAACGATAATTGTAAAGGTCCCGGTGACATTTCCCTTAACCGTGTCAGCTACCTTAAAAATAATTTAACATCTCAAACACCTCTGTATAACTCTAGTGCCACATTTCTGCTACAATCCTGGCGCCTACTCCCTATCTCATTAACGCAGTTTATCATAGAATCGTAGGTTGGTTGCAGCCATTCGGCCTGTCACGTCCGTGCTAACTCTCTGAGACAGCAACTCAGCTGGTCCCACTCCATCGCCCTTCCCTCATAGCCATGCGTTTTTGTCCTCTTCCGATGATTAGTCAACTCTACTTTGAACTATAGGATTTAATCTGCCGCCACCACACTCTCATGTGACAGAATTGAAGGGCAAATGAAGGTGTTAATTAGCATTAATAGGTAAGCACATTTAGGAATACAGTTTAACATACAAAATTTAAAAATATGGCTGCAGTATTTGAATTGTTGCCAGGATGCCATGTGTAAAACCAAATAACAAGTCATTGAATTGCCTTGCTGTTGGAAGCACGCAATGAAGTTGATTTTTTGAGACACCAAAACAGATAGTCCGCAAGGCACTTAAATTGAGAAGAATTTGTTTTCCTCGAGAACAATGCATAATGCAAGCTCAATTCAGCTGAAATCTGCTTTTAAAACACACGCCATAGTTGGAAGTTAGGTTAGTTCAGCCATCTTTGGACACATGGGGTCGAGTTCTTTTTGAGGATTCCCCTTGGTTTGAGTCAAAGACATTTCTAATTAATGAGAAATCATATTGGTTTGTAAGTATAATTATCTTTAATGAATATTTGTTTTTGTATCCAAAACTATTTATGATAGTGGATTCTAATTTTGTGTGTTATCTTAAATATCATGGTAATGTTATAGCTTTATTTACCATCTACATTATTGTATAATCTGCATTTATAAACTTTAACCTATAATTCGTTTTAACAACGAACATTCATTATAGAAGTATAAAAGAGTTGTAGTCTCACACCTACATCCTCTCGAGCCTACATATATAACAGCAATATCCTAGAATTCTGAGTTAGAATTCTAAGAGTTAATATTGGGAAATTTAACAATGTTTTATTCTGCTATGATAATCCTCCTTGTATATTCTTTCCTAAGGTAAGTTTGTTGAGTTGGAAACTCCGGGGAGAAAGGACTTTGACTTCAGGACCCAGTCGAGAGCTGAACAAGCAGACTGTGTTCCTCTCATGGTTCAAATTTCTTTCAGCTGAGGTTCTAAGCTAACAATAAATTCAAGGCAGTTTGAGCACCTTGCTGTGGGATAAGATAGTGGAGCTATTAAGGCTCAGGCTGTGCATTCCAGATCCTAACCACACGCTGTATTTAAAAAAAAAAGACTTTCTTCATGTTGCCAATGGTTATATTGTCATCCAGCCTAAACTGATGTCCTCTCGTTATTGACCATTATGTAACTAGGAGTAGTATTTCTCTATGAATTCTATCCAGAACACTGATGATTTTCAATACCCCTGTCAAACTTTCTCTTAATCTATCTAAAAAGCCCCAGTCTCTTTAATCTACTCAAGTAAAAAAAGTCCTTCATCCTTGAGCTATGCTAATAAATATTTTATCACCGTCTCCAATGTGTTCACATTCTTCCTTAAGTATGATGCCTAGAATTGTATATAGTCTTCTAGTTGATGCCTAGGCAATGTTTTGTAAATGTGTACCATAGCTTCCTTACGTTTGGACTTCTGCTTCTTTTTATAAAGCCCAGGAACCCCTATGCCAGATAGACAACATTCTCAAACTGCATTGCCACCTTCAACGATTTGTGCATATAAACCTGCTGCCTGCTCATTTTAACATAGTATTCTATATCTTACATTGTCTCTCCTTGCTTTTCATTCCAAAGTGCATCACTCCACATTTTCTGGCAACAAAATTTAATTTGCCACTTGTCCGCCTATACATTGTTTATTACCATAAATTCGTAACAGCATGGATGGATTCCATTCGCTCCATCTAGCTCATGGATCTGATTTGTCTCGTCCCATTCTTTATTCCTGAACACTACTTATAGACGGTTGCTTTGCATCCATTCACACCTCATCCGGACACAAATTTATTTGTTATGCCAAGTTCCAGTCGCTTTAGCTTTCCTATCAGAAAACATTTTGTCAATTAATCTGTCCTGCCCCCTCCATCCTACCATAGACCTTCCAATTTCTTCCTCCTTCCCCTTCCTGTTACCATTTGCTCAAAATTTATTACAAATCGCTATTTCCTCAGTTCCGATGAAGGACCATTGACATGAAATGTTAATTCTGTTTCTCTCCACACGTGCTGCCTGAACCGATGACTATTTCAAGTCTTCCTAAAATTATTATTTCAGATTTCCAGCGTCTGCGGTACTTTGCGTTTCTTTATAAATTGTGCCTTGTTCCTGCTAAAGACACCCAGAATCCAAGAAGTGGGATTTCAGTGAAAGAAACGCCATCTAACTCGTGTACAGCAAAGTGGCAGCCTGGAACAGAAATGTTTTGGCTATTTTATTTGAAACATTACCAAACAGAGCACAATTTGTAGAAACTATCAGCGTCCATTGAAATAACAAAGAGAACAAGAAAAAACATTGACAGTGATTTCTTTGTGCATTAATCTGACATAGTTTGTGAGCTTTTCTCATACATTTCTACTTTTTGTGAGTGCTAGAAGTTTTTGCCAACCATCAACGTGGCATCTTGAACCTTTGAAAAGCTGCAAAGTGAATTTGTGACGAATGGATTGTTGACCAAAAGTGCTAGTTTCTCTGATCAATTTCTGTTGCCTAGAGAAAGTAATTTTGATTAAACAAGTGCCAGAAATGCTATAAGTGAAAAGTAAGATGTGATGGCAAGATGTTTGCCAGAGACAAAAGCTCATAAATTCACAAGACTGAAAAAAAGGCTTGCCCACTCACACAGAAGATAGAAATTTAAGCTGATTGGAAAAAGAACCAAAGCAACATGTGGAATCACTTTTTGGTGGCTAGGATTTGCAAGAAAATGCCTGAGAGTGTGGTGGAGGCAGATTTAATTGTGGCTTTCAAGAGGGAATTAGAGAAATAATTGAATAGAGGGCATTTTCTGATTCATGGGTGAGGATGGGGGTGTGAGGCTAGCTCAATTCCTGTTGAAGAGTGCCAGCAAAGACAAAACTGGCAAATTGGCCCCCTACTGTGTACTAACTCTTATTTCATCCAATGATTCTAACACCACTGCTGTACTCTTCTCATTGTCCTGCAACTCGCACCATTTAATAAACCTTATAACTTACTTTTTCAAAGGTGCAATGTCCTCGGCCTTCACCACATCAGGTGACAAAGTACAACAGGCCCCAAAATGGATTTTCCAACTTTCTCAGTGATGATTTTGAATTGAGGTGACGAGAGTAAGTAGTTTTTCCTTATATACTGTGCTGAAACGCTATATAATTTTGTTGAATTCGATTGAATCTTCTCTGAACATTTTCTACTCCTTTGGAAAGTATTGCAACCTGTCAATTGGTTTTGCATAGCTAGAGGCTTCCCTTTAGGGCATCAATCAGGTAAATTGATTGTTTTGGTGAGATCACAACTGGAATATTGTGTACATATTTAACGAAAGATATACGTGCACTGATGGTGCTGCAGCAAAGGTTCCATACGTTTGTTCCTGAGATGAGGGGGTTATTCTGTGACGACAGACTGAGTATATTGGGCCTATACTGTCCGGGGTTTATTAGATTGTTCCATGATTTTATTTTTTTATTCATTCAAGGTATGCAGGTATTGCTAGCTGGGCCAGCATTTATTGCCCCTGCCTAATTGCCCTTGAGAAGGTTGTGGTGAGATGCCTTCCTGAACCGTTGCAGTCCATGTGGTGTAGGTACATCCACAGTGCTGTTAGGGATGGAGTTCAGGATTTTGACCCAGCGACAGTGAAGGAACGATGATATATTTCCTAGTCAGGATGATGAGTGACTTGGAGGGGAGCTTCCAGGTGCTGGTGTTCCCATATATCTGCTACCCTTGTCCTTCTAGATGGTAATGCACGTGGGTTTGGAAAGTGCTGTCTAAGGGGCCTTGGTGAATTCCTGCAGTGCATCTTGTAGATGGTACACACTTCTGTTGCTGTGCGTCGGTGGTGGAGGGAGTGAATGTTTGTGAATGGGGTGCCAATCAAGTCGGTTGCTTTGTCCTGGATGGTGTCAAGCTTCCTGAGTGTTGTGGGAGCTGCACTAGCCCAGGCAAGTGGAGATTATTCCATCACAGATCTGACTTGTGCCTTGTAGACGGTGGACAGGTTTTGGAGAGTCAGGAGGTGGAGTTGCCCGTCGCAGGATTCCTAGCCTCTGACCTGCTCTTTTAGCCACAGTATTTATAAGGCCATTCCAGTTCAGTTTCTGATCAATAGTAATCCCCAGGTTGTTGACAGGAGGGATTTAGTGATGTTATTGCCATTGTACGGTCAAGGGTTGATGTTTAGATTCTCTCTTGTTAGAGATGGTCATTGTCTGACACTTTTGTGGTGCGAATGTTACTTGCCACTTGTCAGTCCAAGCCTGGATATTGTCCAGTTCTTGCTGCATTTGCACATGGGCTGCTTCAGTGTCTGAGGAGCCACGAATAGTGGTGAACATTGTGCAATCATCAACGAACATCCATACTTCTGACTTTATGATGGAAGGAAGATAATTGATGAAGTAGCTGAAGATGGTTGGACTGAGGACACTACCCTGAGGGATTCCTACAGTGATGTCTTGGAGCTGATATGACTGACCTCCAACTTCCTTTGTGCTATGTATGACTCCAACCAGCGGTGAGTTTTCGCCTTGATTCTCATTGACTCCAGTTTTTCGAGGGTTCCTTGATGCCACACTCCATCAAATGTGGCCTTGATGTCAAGGAAAGTCACTCTCATCTCACCTCGGGAGTTCAGCTCTTTTGTCCATGTTTGAACCAAGGCTGTAATGAGGTCAGGAGCTGAGTGGCCCTAGCAGAACTCTGACTGGGTGTTGGTGAGCGGGTTATTGCTAAGCAACTGCCTCTTGACATCACTGTTAATGACCCCTTCCATCACTTTACTGATGTTCGAGAGTATATTGGTGGGGCAGCAATTTGCCGGTTGTATTTGTCCTGGTTTTTCTGTACAGGACATATTTGTGAAATTTTCCATATTGCTGGGTAGAAGCCAGTGTTGTTGCTGTACCAGAATAGCTTGGCTAGGGGTGTGGCAGGTTCTGGAGCACAATCTTCAGTACTATTGCTGGAATATTGTCACGGCCCATAGCCTTTGCAGTGCCC
Organism: Cetorhinus maximus; assembly: GCF_964194155.1. Classification (NCBI taxonomy): domain Eukaryota; kingdom Metazoa; phylum Chordata; class Chondrichthyes; order Lamniformes; family Cetorhinidae; genus Cetorhinus; species Cetorhinus maximus. The sequence goes on along the minus strand of NC_135912.1, from coordinate 8,015,741 downwards.
AGGTTCTTCAACCGTTTCTTGATGTCACGTGCAGTGAATCAAATTGGCTGAAGACCGGCATCTGTGATGCTGGGGAACTCCGGTGGAGGTCAATTTGGATCATTCACTCGGCACTTGTGGCTGAAGGTTGTTGCAAATGCTTCAGCCTTATCCTTTGCACTGATTTGCTGTGCTCCCCAATCAATGAGGATGGAGATATTTGTGGAGCATCCTTCACTAGTGAGTTTTTTAATTGTCTACCACATTCATGGCTGGATGTGGCTGGACTGCAGAGCTTAGGCGTGATCACTTGGTTCTGGGATTGCTTAGCTCTGTTTCTCACTTGTTGCTTATGCTGTCTGGTCTGCAGCTAGTCCTCTGGTTATAGCTTTATCAGGTTGACACCTCACTTTTTGGTATGCCTGGTGCTGCTCCTGGCATGCCTTCCTGCACTTTTCATTGAACCAGGGTTGATCCCCTGGATTGATGGTAATGGTAGAGTAGGGGTTATGCTGGGCCATGAGGTTTGTGTTTTAGTACCATTCTGCTGCTTCTGATGGCCCACAGCACTTCATGGATTCCCCGTCTTGAGTTGCTTGATCTGTTCAAAATCTATCCCATTTAGCACGGTTGTAGTGCCACACAACATAGTGAAGGGTATCCTCAATATAAAGTTGGGACTTCATCTCCACAGGACTGTGCAGTGGTCACTACTACTGATACTGTCACGGACAGATGCATCTGCAGCATGCAGGTTGGTGAGGATGATGTCAAATATGTTTTTTCCTTTTGTTGGTTCCCTCAACACCTGCCGCAGACCCAGTCTAGTAGCTACGTCCTTTAGGATTCGGACAGCTTGGACAGTAGTGGTGCTACCGAGCCGCCCTTGGTGATGGACCAGTGAAGTCCCCCACCCAGTGTACATTCTTGGCCCTTGCCACCCTCAATGCTTCCTTCTACTGGTGTTGAAAATGGAGGAGGGCTGATTGCTCAACTGAGGGAAAGCTGTACGTGATAATCAGCAGAAGGTTTCCTTGCCCATATTTGATCTAAATGAAACATAAAATATTCCGAAAGGGATTGACAGGGTAGACACTGAAAAATTGTTTCCCTTTGGCTGGGGAGTTGGGCACTCGAAGGCACAGAAGACTGAGATGAGGAGGAATTTCTTCACGCAATGGGTTGTGAATCTTCTGCATTCTTCGTCCTGTTGGATTGTGAATTATCCCATCATTAAGTATATTTAAAGTTCAGATGGACTAATTGTTGGCCCAATGGGTAATCAACGGATATGGGGAGCGAATGGAAACGTGGAGTTAAGGCCAATGATCAACCATGAACGTATTGAATGCAAGAACAGGCTCGAGGGGTCATTTGGTCAGCCTCTGTTCCTATGCGATATGTTCTTACATTCTTATGTTATTTAATTATCTTTGTTGCAAATTGTTTAAGAAAATGTTTCTATTTTTGACACAAACGTGTTCATGGAGATGACGAAATCTATTTGCTTTGTATCAGAGCTGTTGAAATTTGATCATACTTAGGACGACTAAGTGTAGGTCTAAACCCAAAAGCTGGCAAGTTAAGGCGATATGGCGACATTATCTCCCAAGGTGGCACACCAAAAATTCTTGTCAGAGCTGAACCACAAAGCCATCATCCCTGGACCCTGATGTATCCTACAGAACCCCACAGTCACATGCCCCGACACTCACAACAACTCAGTTACATCTGATACAGAGATATCAGATCCAAATGTTAGGGTTTTTCCAGCTCTCACCCAGTGCTGTCTCTTGCAATTGAGTCAGAAGAGACTTAAGAGCATAGAAGACTTTAATACTTCAGTACAGTACTGATGGATTGCTGTACAATTGGAGGTGTCGCCTTTCAGATGAAAGCCATAGCAAACCTCCACCTCTCAACTCTTGCCTTTTGTGGGAGTAAAAGGTTACATGCTAAAATTTGGAGAACAACTGGCAATCTGCCCTGGCCAACATTTATGGTACAACTAGCATCGCGAACTGTGAACCTGCTCATTAACCTCACTGGTGTTTGCACGGAAATTAGCTGCTGTGTTTCTAAACATTACATAGAAACGCCAGTTCTAAAGTATTGTTTCCTTGCCACATTGCAGAACACTTTGAAATATCATGTAAGTGTTTAACTTTATGAAATGGTGGGACTGATGTTAGTAAATGTTAATGACCAGAACTTGGGGATCAATGAGATGTGGTCATGGATGCAAGATTTACTTTTTTTTTAAATGGAAGAGATTTATTCACATGGATAAACTGTATAATTCATGTTCATGGCTGTGGTGGTTGAAGATGATGAGCTGCCAACATTCAGGACCATAGTGGAAAGTTCCATCAAAGAAAACAGGTGAATGAATATTGCAACATGGTAGCTAAATCTGAATGAAGTGTTACAAATGTATAATGATTTTCATAATATTTTTCAGGTTTGTTGTAAAGTAGGTTTATGGGGGTGAGTATAGTTTGTTCTGTCCGTGCGATTTAATTACATTTGGAGCCAGGTAGACTGCAAGCTTTGAATTATCAAAAAAGAACTAGGTATAGAAATGTGTTTGAAATGCAAACGAGTAAACATGGATGCTGGCTGAGCATGTAAGTTGCGAAGGGAATTTGCATTCTTAGATAAATAAACGGATTGTTGGATTTCAAAGGGACATTTGCCTGTTTACAACTAGCCAGATAAGCAAGGCTAAGAAGAGTGTTTATTTTTCCCAAAGGTTACTAACAATATTGGCAGCACGAAAGTTTTTATATTTTGGGAAAGGTACCATTCCAAAGATATATGGAACAAATAGAATTTACATATTAAAGAGAGAAAAAAACATATATAAAGGAGAATGAAAGGCTATGTGAGGTGAGGGCTATGTAAGATCTTACAGAAGTGTGTGAAACAGCCTTCCAGAAGCCCTCCAGCCATTTGTGCATAAGTCTGTTAAGTCCAGTAACTGAAGTTGGAGAAGGCCATTTGGAATTCCACTGTCAAGTGAGTACTGTTAGCTTGCTGGTTTTGCTTTTAAATCTAAAATCTATTTTGGACTTTTGCCTTAAAGGTTGTGTGTAACAGGGAATCAGGTTAATTAGGAATTTTAGGAATTGTTACAGTTGTATGTAATTGTAGTCTTATGTATGTGCTTGAAATCTTTCATTTTATTAATAAATATTTTAATTTAAATTTTTATAATCTACGGAAGTCTTGGCAGACTCATTACATCTGAATTTAGTGCACACATCTCGTAACAAATACAAATTGCAAAACCTTTGTGACAGCGTGACCAAGTTTCCCTTTTAGATGTGGTCTGCCTGGCACCCATCATCTGCCACGTCAAAACAAGGAACTTGTGTGATCCGGTTAGGCTGACGTGGACTATGTGATTCAAATTCCATGTGTCGATGTTGTAACTATGATGTATTACATGCATTTCATTCTGTAAAGTACAGCTCTATCTAAGCGCAACTACTTTTTTCTTTTGGCATTAATGCATTGACCTCATAAACATTGGTTGTGTTGTAGGTCATTTTACAACCAGCCACCCTAACAAACTCAGTCTAATTCTTTATGGAAAAGCAATGAAAATCTGTACTTGGTCAATAATTCACGGTTTTGTCAGCATGAGCTATCTGCTCGATTGTTTGTAATGAGGCCAGACCGAGGAATAAATAGAGCCAAGTTGACACAGGCACTCTATTCTCAGCAAATTAAATGAAACGCATTGGCTTTTAACTTTCATGATTGAGCCTCTGGGTTCTCGTCAAAATCCAGTAGGGGCAGAGCCTGTGAAACCAACTGACCAAGCAACAGCATGCAAATGAGGGAAATCATGACGTGTTGGCCAGCCTCAAAACATTGTCAAGGCAAGGTTAAGCATGGAGGGGTAAACATGTTACATTGACAAGCTGCAACCCGGGCGAGTCAGCTTAGTTCATGGAACAGCCCAAATGCATTGCCAAGTGCACATTAAAGTGATTTCACCCTCAAAGTGCCATGTTATCTTGTTACTTTTTGCATGGTAACATAATTACTTTATCCTTAAGGGTGGAAAAATTGCTCTAAAAGTTGAAGGGACACTGTTAGGGACAGTGGAGTGAGGCAAACTGAACTCTTTTATTTTTCTCGGCGTCCATAAGCAGAAATGTTTTAATTTTTTAAATAGGCCGTGGCGTGTTTCTCCAAACCCTCTGTTTGTGAAGTCAATTTTAAAGTGATTCACAGCGAACTTTCTTTCAGGTAAAATCAGAAGTATTGCTTATTCGTGCATTCAAACCCGGGGAGGATGGTCATCGCAACTACATGCACACAAGAAAGCGATAGGAAAGAAAATAGTTTTACAACTAAGAATAACTTAAAACAAAATAACAAAGGTATGGGTGTTAATTCACGTGAATGTCAGAGTCCAGTGAGGGTTCCTCATGTAGGCGTTTCAGTTCAGGCGGGTTCAGTTAGCTGAAAGCAAGAGTTGCCGAATTCCTTCAAAGTTGGTGAAGACGCATCAAGGTGACATTGGTATCCAGGGACTTGGTCCACTCTACAGGCAAAGGCGGGAATCTTCCTGGCAACCAGGCTTCAAGGTCGTTTAGACTTGAGGTAGACTTTGTTGTCAGCCCAGATTCCTGCTTTGGTGTTGACAGGCTGCATGATAGCAGCAGAATGCCTCGGGATACCATGAATGTAGCATTAAAACTTTGCAAAGGTCCAAAGGAGCTTAGGTCATGTGGGGTTGCTCGTCGATGAGTCACTTTCAGATTAACAATCAGTTTCTATGCCTTTGGTCACAATCATTTGTTCACCTTAGAGATAGATGGTAGCTATTAGTGCCTCCAATGGTATAATGTATTTCAATGGCTCTCTCTTTATTATAAGTCCAGGTTGGGGAGATGGACCATCTGCTACCCCCTTGTTTCATTGATTACAATGGGTCCACACAATGATAGGGGTAAGATTTCACAAGGATGAAGCTTGAGTTTGGTTCTGTAATTACTGCTGGAAGTTTCCAGAACTGCAACCAACTTACAAATCATATAACCTGCAGCAACCATGTTTTAGGTACAGTGAATCCCATTTTTAAATAAGCCGAAATTGAGGTTTGTTTTACACAGTTTATGATTTCTTTCATGTCTTCTGGACATGACAGAACACTGATAAAAAGAATGGAACTCATCTTGCACAATACTGTAAATCACAACCATTCACATGCTTGCTTTTATTACGCTATGCTAACCTGGGCATATATCACTATCCCTTTATCTTCGCTGTTTCAAAACCAGAGATTCCCAATCTTAAATATTGTGACATCACCTTCCTCACATGGGCTACAGATTCAAAAGGAAGGCTTAGCGCTTCACACTAAAATGTAACTTGTTGTGGGCAGGGTCTAAAGCCTTGAGAGGGTCACCCATATTGTGAGAACAAATGCATAAAAAAGGTAAAAAGAAATATAACATGAGCATAAATGTTTTTATTTTAATTTTCCTTCAATTACTGAAACCAAAATAAAACAGTGATCAAACCAGGGCATCATGCTCTGCTAAACAAATTGGCAACAGAGCTTCAATCACCCACCCTTTGTTCTTATTTTCCTGCTATCGCCTTCATCAGAGCACAAGTTACGGTTAGAATCTGGCTTGAAAATTTATGGAAGCCAAAAGTGCACGTGGTATCAGGGCTCATTTCTTGACGTAAGCACATATTGTTGAGGCTTGCACCATGGGTTAACGTTTTAAAATGGAAAGGTGACGGGAATGTATCTAAAGAAGTATACTTCAGAACCAAACATAATTCACCACACCAACAACCTCAATAAGTTACATTTATATTGTGTCTTTAACGCAATTAAACATACCAAGGAGTTTGACAGGAGCGTTGTGTATGATCTGAGTTCGTGAGTTTTAGTTTCTCATGACTGAAAACCACACTGAACTTATTCAAGGACTGACCAACAATTTCGATTATTTGATTGCTGCGAAGTTAACACTCCCTCTGGAAAAGAGAAAATTTGACAAGTTGCCCCATCAAAGGTTACTACACAAAATATTAGCATGGATAAAGGGCTGTTTAGCTAAGGGATAGATCGGTAATTTGCGGGTTGGGAAGATGTGACGAGTGGAGTGCCACGGGGATCCATCCTCGGGTGTCGACTATTAACAATTTATTTCAAGGACTTCGAGGAAGGAACCGAATGCATAGTTGAAAAATTTGCTGATGACACAAAGATAATAAGGAGAATAAGCTGTGAAGAGGGCAATGGAGTCTGCAAAGGAATATAGATAGGATAAGTGAGTGGGCAAAAAATTGGTAGATGGACTATAATGTAGGACAATGCTCTCTTGTCCATTTTGGCAGGAAGAATGAAAAGCAGCATTCTATTTAAATTGAGAAATATTGCAAAACTCTGAGGTACAGGGGGATCTAGATGTCCTGGTAGATTAGTCGCAAGAAAGTTAGCATGCAGGTACAGCAAATGACAAAGAAGGCAAATGAAATGTTGTTGTCTATTGCGAGGAGAATGGAATATAAAAATAGAGAAGTCTTGCTACGTTTTTACAGGGCATTGGCAAGACTACATCTGGTCTACTGTCTACAGTTTTGGTCTCCTTATTTAAGAAACGTTATCAATGCGTTGGAAGCAGCTCAGGGAATGTTCAATCGGCTGATAGCTGGGAAGTGGGGGCTATCTAATGAGGGAAGTTTCGACAGGGTGGACCTGTATCGATTGGAGTTTAGACGAATGAGAAGTGACCTTATTGAAATATATAAGATTCTGAGGGGGCATGACAAGATGGATGCTGAAAGGATGTTTTCCCTTGCGGGAGAGATTAAAACTAGAGTACATAGTTTAAAAATAAGGGGTCTCCCCTTTAAGGCGGAGATGGGGGATTTTTTTCTTCTTTAGAGGGTCGTTAGTCTGTGGAATTCTCATCCCAGGCAGCAGTGAGGGTTGGGCCATTTAATATATTATGGCTCAGTTGAATAGGCTCTTGACTGACAAGGAATTGAAAGGATATAGAGAGTAGACAGGAAATTCATGGCAACAATCACAATCGTTCTAACTTTTTCAAATGGTGGAGATGGCTCGAGGGACAGATTGGCCTACTTCTGTTCCTAATTCGTATGTTCACATGTTTCATATGCTCATCTGTCACTTGCTCAATATCCTGGAACTCCCTTCCTAACAGCAGTGCGGATGTACCTACACCACATGGGCTGCAGTATTTCAAGAAGGCAGCTCACCACCACCTTCTCAAGGGCAATTAGGGATGGGCAATAAATGCTGGTCCTATCAGCAACACCCACATCCCATGAAAGAAAACTAAGTCTGAATGTCTTTTATTTGCGATGACTCACCTGTGTTCATTTACCTTCATTTCTATGTTGTTGTTCACATCCTTGTGTTGCTCTCATTACATTTTTAGCCCTCACTTTCAGTCTCCGTTAAACTTAATTCATCTCAATAGTACTGTCTCTTCGGAGCTCTCTTCATCTTTATCTCAATTTCTCTGTCATTTTCTACAGATTTTTCCCTTCAGTCGCTTTACTTTTGTGTGTCTTCATTTCCAGGTTATTATTCCTTCAGCACGGTGTCTCCCTTTTCACTTTGCTATCTAACCATCCATAATTGTCCCTATACCTTTTACTCTTCAAATCTCTTTGCGTCTCACGGTGAACATCTCCCCAATATATCGTCTTGATACTTTCTATCTCTATTTCTCCCTGTGCAATTTTCCATCTACATCTTTCCTCCCTGTTTCTGTTGTTTTTCTTCCATGGTATCAGTGCTTATCCTCTCCCCATCTTATTTCTCGTTCATTGTTTCTCTCCCTCTCTATTTCTGTCTTCCATTAACATTGTTTTCCATTGATAACACTTTCTTTCCCTCTCTGTTGATCACTGTCTAGCTCACCCTTCCTCGATTCCACTCATCCTTTCTCCATATCCTACTCTATCCACATCTACCACACCCTTTATTTATATCTCTGTGTTACTCCCGTCACTATATCTAGCTCTCAGTTTGACGGAGTGTTCCTTCAGACAGAGAGAGAGTTTGCAGAATCCCGAGGAGTTGGTCCGGGCGGGGAGCGGCAGCTATGTACGGGGCCAGGATCAATGTTGACAGACTTTTTCTGTCTATTCATTCCTTCTTCTTCCTCTGTTCCAATTTCTCTTTCTGCCCCTTTCTATCTCTCTCTCTCTCTCTCACTCTCTCCCTCTGGCGCCTTCTCCATCAACCCCCATATATTATTTTCTCTCATCACCGTACTCATTTTTTAGTCTGTCTGCCTCACAGTCTGTTCATTTCCTGCCTCTCTTTCCCTGCATCAATCTGATTCATTCTGGACCAGACTAAACGAGTGCATCTCTTTCGTTATTCCTGTCTCTCCCCGTTCCTCAATCTCCCTCTCTCTTTCTGTACCTGTGTTTTCCTCTCTTCCATTTGAATGATTTTCTTTATCTCAGTATTCATTTCTTACTTTTTTGCTGACATTTCCTACTAATTCTCCTTCTTTCTCTTCCTCTCTCTCTCCCATGCTCTCGCTCTCACCACCTCTTTCTCTGTCTTTCCTTCTCTCTTTCTCGCCCCCTCCCTCTGTCCCTCCCCTCTCTTCCCCTCTTTCCCTCCTGCCACTCTCTCTCCCTCTCACTCTCTTTTTGTCTCATTCTGTACCTGCCCTTATTTCTCAGTCGTTATCTCTATCTCTATATTCTTGCCCCTGGCTTATCATTCTCCCAGCCCTTTACATTTTTCTTCTATCTCTATACGTTCCTTTATCTGTCTTTTATTTATTTTCTCTCCATGGTTCTGTCCCACGTGTTGCATGTTTATTTGCATCACTGTATATATCTCTTTCGCTCTCTGTCGTATTTTATTCAATTTCCATCCTAAATCTCGCTCTCTCTCTCTCTCTCTCTCATTCACTCACCCATTTTATGTTGCATTCTCTACCTACCACTCTTTTTTTCCCTCTATCTACTTCGCTCTCACCCTTTGTCTTCATTACTCAACCTCGATCTCTAATTTTCCCTGTTCATTTTCACTCTTCCCATGTTGGTCATTCTCTCTCTCTCTCTCTCTCTCTTGCTCTCACGCCCCTCTTTCTCTGCCCCTATCATTATTTCTCTAATCCCATCAGTTTTTACGCTCCTGCATAACTCTTTCAATCTTACGGTGTCCCTTCCTCTCCCATTTCCGTCCAATGTCCGGTCTCCATTCTTCTCCTCACCATCACTTTTCTTTCTCTTCAACCCTGTCCTTTGGCTTCTCACACCCTGCCTCTGAAATTTTCTCCCTATCTAGCACTCCCTATTTGTACCAATCTCTGCGTCTTTTGGCCCATTTCACTCTCAACCCGCGCGCCACTACCTCCCCATCCTCTCTTTGTCCCTATTTCTCTTATTCTATATCTATGCCCCTCTTTCTCTAAATCCCTGTTCATCGAATAATGTAATTACACGGCACAGACGGTCATTCGTCCCACTGTAACTGTGCCTGAAAAATCAATGATTTTCGCTACCCTGCCTTTGAGTGTGGCCTTCAAATACATTATTTTCAAGTATCCAAATCTCTTTTGAACATAGGTTCCAATTGTTACTGCCGAGATTTAAGATTCTGTATTCCAGGTCATAAGAAATCATTACAGAGGAAAATCTTTGCAAACTGACTCATTATTTCGCTGCTGAACCCTAATCTAGCGCCCAGAGAATAATATTTAGATGTTTTATATTAATTCAAGGGATGTGGGTGTCGCTGACTGGGCCAACAATTATTGCCCATCTCTCATCGCCCTTGAGAAGGTGATGGTGAGCTGCCTCCTTGAACCTCTGCATTCCATGTGATGTAAGTACACCCACATTGCTTTAGGAAGGGAGTGCCAGGATTTTGACCCAGCGACAGTGAAGGAACGGCGATATATTTCCAAGTCCGGGTGGTGAATGGTTTGGAGGGGAAATTGAAGGTGGTGGTGTTCCCGTCTATCTGCTGCCCTTGTCCTGCTAGATGGTAGCTGTCGTGGCTTTGGAAGGTGCTGTCAAAGGAGCCTTGGTGAGTTCCTGCAGTGCATTTTGTAGATGGTGCACACTGCTGCTACTGTGCACGGTGGTGGAGGGTGAGTGTTTGTGGATGGGGTGCCAGTCAAGCAGATTGCTTTGTCTTGGATGGTGTCGGGTTTCTTGAGAGCTGTTGTGGCTGCACGCATCCAGGCAAGTGCAGGGTATTCCATCACATTGCTGATGTAGATGGTGGAAAGGCTTTGGGGAGTCAGTAGGTGAGTTAACCATCACCGTTTTCCTAGACTCTGGCCTGCTCCAGTTCAGTTTCTGGTCAATGGTAACCCCCGGGATGTCGATAGTGGGGGATTTGGTGATTGCAATACATTTGAATGTCAAGAGCCGATGGTTAGAATCTCTCTTGTTGGAGATGGCTATTGTCTGGCCCTTGTGTGGTGCGAATGTTACTTGCCCCTTTTCAACCCAAGCCTGGTTATTGTCCAAGTTGCTGCATTTGGACATGGACTGCTCCAGTATCTGAGGAGTCGAGAATGGTGCTGAACATTGTGCAATCATCAGCAAACATCCCCACTTCTGGCCTTATGATGGAAGGAAGGTCATTGATGAAGCAGCTGAAGATGGTTGGGCCGGGGACACTACCCTGAGAAACACCTTCAGTGATGTCCTGGAACTGGGATGATTGACCTCCAAGAATCATAGTAATTTTCATTTGTGCTAGATATGACTCCAACCAGCAGAGTCGTTACTACCTGATTCCCATTGACGCGTTTTTCTAGAGATCCTTGATGCCACCCTCGGTAACATGCTGACTTGGTTTCAAGGGCAGTCTCTCCCTGGATTTCAGTATTTTTTGTCTATGTTTAAACCAGGGCTGTAATGAGGCCAGGAGCTGTGTGGCCCTGGTGGAACCCAAACTGGGCGTCATTGAGCAGGTTACTGCTAAGCAACAACCCCATTCCATTACTTAACTGATGAACGAGAGTAGACTGATGCGGCTGTAAGTGGCTGGCTTGGATATTTCCTGCTTTTTGAGTACAGGATATACCTGGGCAAATTTCCACTTAGCCAGGTAGACGTCAGTGTTTAAACTGTACTGGAACAGATTTGATTGGGGCTTGGGATGTTCCGGAGCACAAACCTTCGGTAATATTGCCGGAATATTGTCAGGGTCCACAGCCTTTGTAGTATCCAGTGCCTTCAGTCCTTTCAACGTGAACGCCTGAGTTCAACAAAGGACAGTGCAGAAAGTCAAAGCGCAATTTATGATTTCCCTGTTGTCTGATACCAAAACCAATATTAAGTTTGACATACCATTAGGTTTGATTTTAATATATAAAGGTTTAAAGTATCTCACACCACAGGTGATGTGAAAAAAATGGAATACAGACTGAGAATGAGAGCGAAACTGCTCTGCAGAGTGAATGGTTCTTGTTCTTGGAGAATTTAGAAGCGGAAGCTTATATTTGAAGAAGTTCCCAGGGCTTCTAACAACTGACCTGGCCTTTGTGAAGCGAGACTGTGCCTGCTGCTATTTCCCCTTCATTCCGCTAGAGGACGCTCTAGCTTTCCTCTGGGCCTCCTCTCCCTTTGGGCCTCCGAGAGTCACCTTTGCCCAGACCCTTCCCGCCCGCTGCTCTCTCTCGATGTGAGACCACGAGCCGTGCCATGTTAGCGTGAAAACACCTCATCCCGTTTATTTCAAATAGAATGGCGAAAGGAAGAAGCGTTTCTTCGGAATAGAGAAGGAACTAAAAGTCTGACCGGCGAGGTGAATAATATTTTTTAAAAGGTGAAGCAGGTAGTGGGGCTGCGCATGTGCGGTGGCTCGCTCTCCCAGAGTGCAGCGCGGCCCATGTCACTGATAGAGGCCTTGCCCAGGCGCGCGGGATTATTGCTCCATCGCCAACTGAGTCAAAGGGGGAGAGGGTGTTGGGGGGGGAGGGGTGGGGAATGAATGACGCAAATGCGAGCACGAATTTCCAATCCTCCCAAATCCATAGTGAGAAGTGTGAGGAAATCGCTCCTTCTTATACTGCCTTTGGGATCTCGGTGTGCAGAAGTGACCTGCAGACTTTCCTGCTCTGCAAGAGTGGCCACACTTTAAAAAAAGTTAATTGACTGTAAGACACTCATGGAGGCCTCAAATTTATAGCCTTGATCCTTGGTAGACTTCTTATAAATTCAAGAGCATTATTACGTTATGTGTGATGGGATTTTGAGGGTTTCTTGTGTGTGTGTGTGTGTTGGGGTGGTGGGGGGGGGGAGGGGGGCGCAGGTTGGTGCGGTGGTTGGCGATGGGATGGGTGTGTGGGGAGGGTGGAACTTTCCCTGTCTCTGTTCCTCCAGCTCTCTCTCTCTCTCCCTCGCTTTCCAGCCATTCCTTTCTATATTTCATCTTTTAATAAATTTAAAAGAAAATACCAACGTGATTTGTCGTTATTTTAATTAGGGGGAGGATGGAGGGGGCATGAGGTCGGAAGGAGTGGGTCCCATTGCCCTCTTACTCCTTCCAGCCCTGTCTGTGAGGTTTGGTCTGAACTGTGAATGTGGAGGATTGTTCTGTTTGACTGGGGCCGGTTCTTGTCCCCATGGTTTAATGCAGGGTCCATGAGTGGGGTCAATTCTTCGGCTAATTTCAGGCCCCTCAGGAGGGCTTTGCATTTTCCTAATTCCAGAATAATGCCTCTGTTGTAGGGGATGAATCTGACGATTAAATAAAATGTGCAGCAGCCACTTTAATTCATTTCATTGAGGATCTGATTTAGGCATTCCTTGCTGCCTCTCTTCCATCTTTCTGTTTTGATTGCAAGTTATCAGGGAGGGAGGGAGAGAGAAAGGGGAGAGGGAGGGAAAACAGGAAGAGAGAGAGCAAAACCAGAGGGGCAGGGAGGGAAGAGAGAAGGACCTGGGGGCCTGCGACATGCAGTCAATGCCCAGCTCCCAGACTCTGGAGAAAAGGCCCTCACTCACATCCTTCCAGAAAGTTGGATTTGTGCAAAGAACCTGTGTGACAGAAGGTGAATCCCAGGCTCTTGCTGCACTATTTTGTTTGAAGATATTTTCCTGCCTTGCCTTTTCAAACCTTCTCACCTAAAATATTTATATGCCTGTCACCACATTGCATTGTGTGGAATCTGGCGGTGTGCAAATACCAACAGGAATTCCTAAGTTACCAACAGTGACTGTTATAAGATGTGTGTGCCAGCCTGCCATTGTAATGTAAAGGTGCTCGGCAGAGCGAGGGTTTATGTGGGACCAGAGAATAGCACTGTCCACAGTATGATGTACAGAGTCACATTGTAAAAGGCTGAGAGAACAGTCTAGAGAGAACACTCTGGAAGCAGCCTACCTGCATGGCAACAGCGCCATGCATGTTATCAAACTGTGATCTGTAAACAGTTAAAGACTACCAATAAATAATTCATGTTTAAACATACAAGTCTCAAGATCTCTTCATCAATGAGCCACAACAACCTAACCCATATTGCAACAGTGACCACAACCTAATAGCCACTGCTGACCACATGATGGTGAATCTGGAAGTTTCTGAGCAGTTTAAAAGTGGGCAAAGGCTAACACATTAAATGCCTCGAATGTAACATTCCTTGCATTATTTTAACATTCTAGCAAAGCCAACACAAAGGATAATCGACGAGATGTCTGCACCAGCCTGCTATTGGCAAAGGTAGAGCTATTTGTGACTCCTCATCTCCAAGGTTGTGCCAATGGTTCTACTGTTACCCGCTCAAAACACAATTGGTTTTAACAAGAGGCCTCGTTAGCTGAATAGCTCAATCCGAAACCACCCTGTCACATGACCAAGAATTGAGCTGCTTGAATTGCGTTAATTATACAACTTTCGGATTCCATCTTCAGTCTGCTGTTTAACTTCTGACTGGCAGGTCACACAAAAGGAAGCTCTGGCTTGGTTGGACGACTGCCCCCCATCTAACCTGACTCTTCTGGGAAGATTTTGCACCATCACCTACAGAACTGGTACAATATCTGTTTGCCTACTCCATCTTGGGATATCAACACCATCGGAAAAGCTGATGTTACACCACCGGTCTTCAGCCAGCCAAACTCTGCAAAATAATTCCTCATTGGACTTTGCCCTGAACTCCTTGCTTTCTCTTATTCCTCTTTTATTATATGGATGAAAACAGGGGCAGATGTTCTGAAACCCCTTCCTGTGTTTTGTGTTTGTGCAAAATAAACCAACTCTCTTATTTTACCTGATCTCAAGTTTGCTGTGGGGTTATTAATAGAGGATTGATGACTCCAAAACTGAAGGGTTATGGAACACGCTTATGGAAGGGCAATATCAGAAATCAAAAGCACCTTTCTGTTTACGGATGGGTAGTGAGTAGAGAAATCAGGGCCATTTAAATTAAAGCCCTTCCTGTCCGTAACAAAATTAATTAATCGCCTGTAAAGCACACTGGTATTAAAATTGTTAACATGAAATTGTATTCCTGAATAATGCTGGTGTTTTAGACAACATGGTGTCTTGAGGGTTTAGTGAAATGTGCGGAAAACATTTTGAATTCAGTTTTATTTAGGTCCTGACAGTGGATTACTCTCCCTCCCCCCGCTCTCTCTCCCTTTCCATATTCTAGCATGTGAGAAACAGAGACCGAATGAGAGAGAAAGAGAGAGAGAGGTGGGAAAGAGGAGAGATTGAGGGAAATAATGAGAAAGGAAGAAACAGATGGAGTAGAGGGGGTTAATAGAGAGACACAGGATCTGGGGTCTTCTTCACTGTGGCAATGCCCCTCGTGCGGCTGTTCGTGGCATTCTGCTATGCACAAATTGTACTGCAGCACTTTCTCCCCTACAACTGTAAAAAATTAATTTAATGGCTTTCAAATGTTTGTGAGGGCCTGGAATTGAATTTCTAAATGTGACACTGTGTAAAGGTTCGTTGTAATCCTTGATTAATTGTTGTAGTTGTAGGCAAAAGTTGTAAGCCAAACAAGAAATTGGACAGTTAAATGAAACGTGTTGATGGGGAAAGGTGGGAGGGTGGGGGTGGCATTGAATGAAGCTCACTGAGTTCTCTGAAGTCTTCAGATGTTTTGCAAAGCAAGCAATTCCCCAATGTCTCCACCCGCCCCATCAGTTTTAAAGGGTGTAATTTTAGGATTTTAGGGTCCCGCAGAAGTGAATGGAGTTTAGAATAGCCGACGCATTTTCAGGCCCTCTTCCCGCTGCGATGGTGCCGTAATATTCTGGCCAAAGAGAGAGTTTAGCTTTTTCTGAGGGGGTGGTGGGGGGGGGTGAGGTGAGGATACCTAGCTAACATCATCTTGCCTCTCGTGGGACCTTGCTGTGCACTGACTGCCTGCATCCTTTCCTGCACTGCAATCGTGGCGACCTTCCCCAAATTCAGTTTACTGATGGGCGGATTGCTTCCATATCCCCTTCGTTCCCCAGCGCGCCACCCGCACCCCCACTTCTCTAAGAAAAGCATTAATAAGTACAAAACATGGCCAGAATGTGACATTATTGAAATGAAACTTCTCAGAGTGTATTTCAATCAAGATTAACCCTGAGATAGAGAGAGAGTAAGAACAAAGGTTATCGAGAGCAGGAGGGAGAGAGAGAGAGCGATGAGCAGAGATGGAGGCTCGTTAGGTACAGGCAGAGGGTGAGGAAAACAGAGTGAAAGAGGTGACTGTGCTAGAATTGAAAGGTTCAATGTTAATATTTAATGTTCAAACAGCACGAATCCCGACTGAGCAGGTGTGGGGAGGGGGGTAGGGTGTTAGGCAGTGAATGGGAGGGAGATGGAGGGGAATCATCACTGTTTGTGTGTTTTTTTACAATGAGGCAGAGAAACAGCAGGAGCTGGCAAGCTAAACACAGAGACATAGGCTCTGGGAGTGGGTGGGGGGGCGGAGTGGGAAGCATCTCCAGTGTTTAGACACTGCCCAGCCTCTGTAAAGCCCTCATCCCTCCCTACCCCACATCATTCCAAGATGCCTGATGTATTCAATAAATGCTGGGAGTCATAAGGCATTTGCGCCTTCATCTCAATGGAAATCTGTTCCCATTATCCAGACCCGAACCACTCGCTGTGTGAGAAAGTTTTTTTCTCAGGTAACATTTTCTTCTTTTGGAAATTACTTTAAATCTGTGCCCTCTCGTTTTCGATCTTTTTGCGAGCGGGAACAGTTTCTCCCTGACTACTCTATCCACTAACCTTTATCAAATCTCCTCTTAGCCTTCTCCCCTGCAAGGAGAACTGTCTCCACTTCTCCAATCTATCTTCATAACGGAAGTTTCTCATCCCTGTAACCATTTTTGTAAACCTCTTCCGCACTCTCTCCAATATGTTCACATTGTTCCTATAGTTTAGCGCCCAGAACTGTACACAATCTTCCAGCTGAGGTCTAACTAGTGTCTAATATAAGCTCGACATAATCTCCCTGCTCTTCTTAGGGTCTGCAGACCTACAACCCCTAGGAACAGCCAGTTTCCCAGCTAACAGCTCATTTCAACTGGACGAAACCAGGTAGATTGTTTTCAGCACGGAAATAGGGGTGAGAAGTGTTTCACAGAACTGAAACACACGTGTAAGGTTCCCAATTATTTAAAAAACTCTGCACTTGATCAGGCAGGAAACAGGCGGCTTGATCCGGAGTAAGAGGAGTCTTTTATCCCTTAAATATACTTTATTCAAGAACATTTACAAAAGTACACGACACCGTTATTCAAAGTGGACATTGCATCATGTGCAAAGCAAATCAGTTTCCTCCATCACTGGGTGTTACTCACTGCATTCACAAATACAGTTAATATTCACAAGACAAGACTTTGTCTATTAGAGAGCTGACTAACTCGTTATCTTGCTATTAAAATCTTATTGACTTCAATGTTTCAGGTCAGTTGCCTTAGATGAGAGCTGGAACAGGTTGCACACTTTAGAGGCTTCACACAAAGAGGGAGTGGGGGAAATTAACCGAGCAGACAGCCTGTTGACAAAATGGAGAACAGGACAGACGAAATGCTGTAATGTGCCCCTGTGAAACAGCTCTGCAAAGAGTTTAAG
Organism: Cetorhinus maximus; assembly: GCF_964194155.1. Lineage (NCBI taxonomy): Eukaryota > Metazoa > Chordata > Chondrichthyes > Lamniformes > Cetorhinidae > Cetorhinus > Cetorhinus maximus. The sequence goes on along the minus strand of NC_135912.1, from coordinate 7,998,676 downwards.
TGGATTTTGTCGAGGCTCATCCTGAGCAGCTCCGTGATGCAGGACTCTGTACTGTTCCTACAGGTGCACATCGACAACGAGGAAAATGTGTAATACTTTAGTTTTCCAAAAATATACATTATTCATAAAATATGTCCGGGTACATTAACAAGACCTTTCTGCTTCGACGTCACATAAAGTGCCACATAGTTCCACCACCTGGAAGTTCCCCTCCAAGCAACTCACCATCCTGACTTGGGAATATATTGCCGTTCCCTCAATGTAGCTGGGTCAAAATCCTGGAACTCCCTCCCTAACAGCACTGTGGGGATACTTACACCACATGGACTGCAGCAAGAAGGCAGCTCACCACCACCTTCTCAAGGACAACTAGGGATGGGCAATAAATGCTGGCCCAGCCAGGGAAGCCTACATGAATGAAAAGAAAATTAATAACATATCTATTTTAAGACAGTATGTGACACTCTGAGGCACTTCTACACACTTACAAACTGCTCAGGTTTACAATTCTAATTTCATCTCCAATATTCTCTGTGGGTTTTTTTGTTTGGAGAAAAATATTAAATGACAGAACAGATAATGGTGCAAGAGGAAAATGCAGAAATATTGAGTGAAACCAGACACTGAGACCCAGCACCGATGCCAGCCTCACTCAGCTGTCCAGGTATATCATCCTGCCCCCTCTCCCCCTCATTCACCTGTCCAAGTTCACCATCCTGCCCCCTCTCTCCCTCACTCGCCTGTCCAGGTACATCATCCTGCCCTCTCTCCCCCTCACTCACCTGTCCAGGTTCACCATCTTGCCCCCTCTCCCCCTCATTCATTCTGTGATTCAGCTGCTGTCAATATTGACTTTCAAGAGGGAATTGAATCAATACCTAAAGGGAAAGTTAATTCGGGGGAAAAAAATTCAAATGATCATTTCAGGAACTGATTTGTCATTCTGAGCGAAAGGTCTGAAGTCATTGCAGTAGCAGCTGGCTGTTACAATGAGAGATATTTTGCCTGGGGTGAATTAATTAATAAAATGATTCTAAGTGTCTCTTTGTCAAACCTGTCCTCTATCTTCTGATTAAAGCGATACACCATGACACTCTGCCAGTGATTAGACCCTACTACACAAGTGGAGGGACAATCATCAGACAGGAGATTGAAAGGATTTTTCAGGAGATGAGGGAATTGGGTACAACTCATAGAATCTATTTTATTCATGAAAAGTTATAAAATTACATAACCATTCAAATATCGTTCTCTGTCTTTTTCTTTTGGCTGTTTGTGTCTCTCTCGGTGCTGAGTGAACACTTGTTTTGCTGTACTTATCCTGAATTCCAGACTTCTCCACACTTGAGATGGTCTGTCTGTTTGTTGATGTTTGTGACTGTCTACATGGGCAGGCCCCAAGCTCAATCTTTATCAGCAAATGGAAGACAATTAAAAGGATTCTGTGTTACTCCAGCCCAGTGACAAAGAAGCAATGAATCTTTTTCCAAATACATTCCCTGTGACATTGTGTGTTCTTCTAACGTTTGGACTTGAATAATTACGAGAAATCGTTAAGAGAACAATGAAAATACCTACAGTGAGAACAAGGATTAAATCCACAACTTTGGTGTTATTAACCAACTGAACTAAAGAGCCACACAAATGGAACCAAGGGTGCATTTGAGCTAACACAGGTTTATAACGAGAAATTTATGTTTGACAAACCTGTGAGAGTGTTTTGAGGATGCAACTAGTAAGATGGATAAAGGAGAACCAGTGAATAGAGTGCTTTTGGGTATTGGGATTTAAAAAAAGTCAATACAACGATTCACAAGAGGTTATTGTAGAAAATGAGGACTCATGTGATGGGGGCTAATATATCAGAATGAATTGAGAAATGTTTTTTACTTTATTCTTTCATGGGGTGTGGGTGTCACTGGCAAGGCCAGCATTCGTTGCCCATCCATAATTGTCCTTGAACTGACTGGCTTGTGAGACCATTTCAGAGGGCAGTTAAGATTCAGCCACATTGCTGTGGGCCTGGAGACACAAATAGGGCATACCAGGTAAAGATGGCAGATTTTGTTCCCTAAAGGACATTCGTAAATCAGTTTCTTTTACAATAAATTATGACAGTTTCATGGTCACTATTACTGAGACTCGTTTTCAACTCCATAATTCTTTATTAATTAAATTTCAATTCCACAAACTGCCGTGATGGGATTTGAACCCAGACACTGGAACGTTAGCCTGGGCTTCTGGTTAATGAACAGAAAAGACAGAGTCGGAATAAGTAAGACATTTTTGCATTGACAGGCTATAACTAGTTCAACATCATAAGGATCAGTTCTTGGGCCTTAGCTATATACAACCTGATTTAGATGGGGGACTGGGTGCCAGGCATACATTTAATTAATTTTATTTTTCTCCCATCGGATAGAGAGATTTACTCTGATATTTACAGTTGGACATGACTCAGCACCTCCTTTTACCCACTGTACCAATATTCAATTTTCACCAAACTCGTGACGCCATTCGGTTTAGCAGCCTTACCCAATTCTGTCTTCATCCTGCTCTTTGCTTATAGTGTGTGAAAACCATTTCTCCACTGAAGTCCAATCAGATTAATGTTTAATTACTTAAGCCGAGGTTTATTGTTTCAATACATCAACAGGTCCAAGTAAATCAGACTGAGAGTGAGTTCAATGTGATATGTTTACAAACGACAGCAATTCGATTCTGCTTACTTTACACACTTTATCGACCTTTATTAAACAGCAGCAGCAGAAACCTCAGCCACACAGACCCCTCCCCTATTTCATGAATTGTGTTGGGTGACTTTTAAAACATGATAGATGGCAATACACGTGACTGCATTGTAGGCTGATGCTACCCTCTTCTGCTTGTTGTCTGATTCACATACAGAGTTTGCGTGAAATACATGTAATGTGGAAATACTGTCAGGACAGCGGCAGATTTTGTTTGGATTTTTTTAAACAAAAATATCAAAATGGAAGGTGCGGAGTTTCTTCTTTGTTTTATTTGGTTCAATTCTTCGTTCAGCAATCAGGTTGATGGTAGCACCCCACATTCTTCAATTTTCCCATTTTCCCTTCTCAGACTGATTCTCTCGCTCCTGCAGTCTGCTGCTTCCAACAGCCCGGGTAGCTTTTCCTATGTTTGGAGACACTGAATGACCCGGGACCTATATGGAGGACTACAGCTCCCATAATGCAGAGCAGCAGAGAAAAACCCCTATCTGTGACACGGGCTGCACTAAAAGGTCCACAAATGGGGTTTTTAAGAGAGCGCTATTATTTCTGTACAAATTGAAGACATTTGTTTCTCTTAATGGAGCCACTTAATGGACCTTGCCCCAGCCCAGAGCTTGGGCTCAGTGGGAGCCTAGGGGCAGGACAGGCCCCAGAGATGGGGAATGAGATTAGAAGGGAAGCAGGCAGAGGGAGAGAGGGAGGCAGGAACATGCATTTCTTCGACGCCCTTCACAACCTTTGGAAGCCGCAAAGCCTCATAGCCACTGGGTGATGTTCAGTAAATGAGGTAACTGCTGGAATCTATCCCTGGTGGAACCCAAACTCAGCATCAGTAAGAAGATTATTGCTTTATAAGTGCTATTTGATAATACTGTCAAAGATACATTCCACCATCTTCCTGATGATCAAGAGTAGACTAAAGGGGTGAAAGTTGGACAGATTGCAGTTGTCCTGTTTTTTGTGGACATGACATAACGGGGCACTTTTCCACATTGTTGGGAAGATTCAGGTGTTGTAGTTGTACTAAAAAAGCTTGGCAAGAGATGCAGCAAGTGCTGGAGCACAAGTCTTTGTTACTGCTGCCAGAATGTTATCAGGATCCTTAGCTCTTTCAGTATCTAATACTTCCTGCCATTTCTTGTTTTCACATGGAGTGAATCAAATTGGCTGAAGAATGACAGCTATGATTTTGGGGACCTCCAGAAGAGGCTGAGATCACCAACTCAGCACTTCTGGATGAATATTGTTGCAAACGCTTCAGCCTTGTCTTTTGCACTGATGTGCTGGCCTCTGCCATCATTCAGGATTGGGTGTCCTCTTCCAGTTAGTTGATTAATTGTCCTTAACTATTCATGTGGCAGGGCTGCAGAGCTTAGATCTGATCGGATAGTTGTGTGATCGCTTAGCTCTGTCTATGCCATGCAGCTTCTGTTCTTTGGCATGTAAATATGTATTGTAGCTTCGCCAGGTTGACACTTCATTTTTAGGATGTCTGGTGCTGTTCCTGGCACGCTCTCCTGTACTCTCGATCTGCAACAAGCAGATTACCATTGGACTGGCCATATAAATATTGTGGCTACAAGAGCAGATCATAGGCTGGGAATTCTGCGGTGAGTAACTCGCCTTCTGACTCCCCAAAGCCTATCCACCACCTAAAATATTTTTATTGTGAGGGAATTGATTACAAAATTAAGGAGGTTATGCTTCAGTTGGACAGGGCATTGGTGAGACCACATCTGAAGTATTTTGTACAGTACTGGTCTCCTTATTTAAAGAAAGTTGTAAATGTGTTAGAAGCAGTTCAGAGAAGGCTTACTAGACTAATACCTGGAATGGGCGGGTTGTCTTATGAGGAAAGGCTGGGCAGGTCAGGCTTGTATCCACTGGAGTTTAGAATAGTAAGAGGCGACTTATTTGAAACTTTTAAGATCCTGAGGGGTCTTGGCAGTGTGGATGTGGAGAGGATGTTTCTTCGTGTGAGAAAATCTAGAACTATGAGTCACTGTTTAAAAGAAGGGGAATGAGAGACTCTGGGTGATGAGGGCGAGAAGTATCCATGGGAGTGAGGGTCTCTTCTGTTGTGATGTAACCCTTATCCCAAAATCACATCATGGTCCATTTGCCTACTCCTCTGGAAACGTCACGTCCTTTGAGAATCTCACCTTTTTCCATCCCAACAACTCACTTTTTAAATCCTTGTTTGATAAATAAATGGATATATTAGCACTAGAAGGATTTAAACAGTTGTGATCCTCAATGGTCAGAGTAGGCACCATTGCTTTCGTGATTGTACTTGGATTCAAATGCTCTGGACTTGACAGGTGGGGCCATGATATCAAAGTTTATAGCTGCCACTGGCAGGACCATGAAGAGACCTGTGGACAATTTCAGGGGCTTTGGTGAGACCGCAACTGGAAACATTTCTTTACTCGCTGGCCAGGCCAGCATTTATTGTTCATGTTCAGGGTTAGGCTTGGCAGATTACCTTCTGTAAAGGCCATTAGTGAATCAAATGTGTTTTGGCAACAATCAGCAAACCAGCTGATTTCATTAAATTCAAATTTCACTACCTGCCATGGTGGGATTTGAACACATATCCCCAGAGCATTACCCTGGGTCTCTCCAATGCCAGTATGATAACAAAATATGCCACAGCCACCTCATACGGGTAGACTTTACATAGGATATATTTGCACTGAGGGCCATACAGCAAAGTTTCACTGAATCAGTTCCTGGGACAATGGGGTTGGCCAAGGATGAGAGGCTGAGTAAATTGGGTTTATTTTCTAAGGCGTTCAGAAGAATGAGAGCCGATCTCACCGAAACCTACAAAATCCTGAGGTGAATTTGATAGGTTGGACACTGAGAGTGTCTGGAATTTTCCGACACCGTTCGCAACGGGTGCCGTGGCGGGCGTGAGCAGACAAGATGGAGAGAAGGCAAAATATCAGTTTCACGGCATCGTGAAACCAGTTTGCGATGGTCCGCTCCACCCATCAATGGCAGTCCGCCATTCCTGCCATTGCACGTCAGGAACATCATTTTAGTACATCTGCATCTAATTATGATCCCTGATTGCTAGAATCATCACCCCATCCTCAATCATCCAGGCACTTCCGTGGGTAAACAAGCTGGCCCAGAAGACATCTTGACAAGTGTGACGTTCAGAAGTCGGGACTTATCCTCAGGGCCTTGCTCACATTGCAGATACCGGAGGAGCAGGAGATGCTGGAGCCCGAGAGCTACTAGATCCTGGAGGAACACGTGCATCGCATACTGGGTGCATTGTCAGAGACATGGCTCCGCCGCAAAGCAGCTCTCAGAAGGCGGAAAGTCACCGTTGATGTCTCGGTTGTGCTTCGGGACATCAGTGTCTAGGACATGGGCTGCGACAGATGATTGTCGGGGGTGCGGGGGTGGAGGGGGGGCGGTGGTAAGATTGGTAAGTGGGGAGCAAATGTCTCGTGGGTGAGGTGAAAGTGTACAGTAGTAGGACGGAACCCTGGGGGAGGAAGGAGTTTGAGGGGGAAGGATTCCAGTGGAAAGAAGGAGTCCGAGGTCGAGGAGGGAGTAAGGGTGGAGGAGGGATAAGGCGGGTGGGGGGGATGTGTAGGTAAACATGCAAGGGAGGGCTCTGTTGTATCCATGCATGCCTGCTCGGGAACGAACTGAGAGTGGGTGTAGCAAGAGGGAATGTTGAGTATGAGAGAGGGCAGAGTGAGCCAGTAGGGTAGGAGGGTGAGGGTGTAACAGTAGCAGTAGAAGGGACGGCGCGAGTGGGTGGTGGGGACTCAAAGGCAGACACAGATCCTGAAGTGGGAAGGAGGAGGCCAGGGAGGTTAATGTGGATGGGGTTGGGATTTTCAGGATAATTGGGAAAGAAAATGATTCTGTTTGGTGGGTGATGGTGGGGAGGTAGAAGGTGATGCTGGGGGCGGGGGTCAACAGTAATGGGGGAAATGACATGGGTGACTGGGGGAGGGTTAAGGACAGGGGAGCTGAAAACAAACCCTACAACAACCTTGCTTCTGAAATAGAAAGTAAGCAAAGCCTCATGTTGGACAGGCATAAAGGCTGCATGGGTGTGTGATCCGTGGATGCATGGAGATGCAGTGGGAGGACTCGCAAAGCCTGTAAATGAAGCTGAAAGACAGAATTACGCATTATTCAGTGAAAGTGAATATATTTTCAGATTATAAAGTAATAAAATGTGTTAACCCACACAACCACTTGCGATCAAACTTTTTAAAACTTTTCTAGGCCTACAGCTTCTACGTGATGTTCCAACATCAGCAACACGGGTGGAAATGACCTGTGCAATGATTGGTCCTGCTGCCTCTGATGACATTGGCATACGTCCTCTAGAGAGTCAAGGCCTTAAGGGCCCCGGCTTGCTTTGGCTGTCCTCCTGTGGGCCAGCTGCTCCATCTGCGGTGACAGAGGATGAGGATGAGGGGGTCACAGGAAAAGGGATGCAGAGAAAGAGGACAGGCTCCGAGGTTCCTGAGTGGATGCCCCAGAGGTATCCAGCTGCCTCCTGTCCTCCCTTCGGGGCCCAAGGGCTCCAGCCTGACTCCTTGAGAGGAAGGAGCATCTGGAGGGACTTTGAGGTATCCCGTTTCCCTCTCATGTTGCCACTGCAGGAACTCACTCGTGGCTACTACGATGGAGTGCAGGCCTACAAGTACCTCCATATTTGCCTGGACCAGGGTCTAAATGGCTTCCGCCATCCTCCCCATGGAGACCACCATACGTGCACATATGGGCACCACTTCATCAGAGAACAGGCAGGAACACTCCTCCGACTTGCATGGCACTCCGTTGAGGGTTTCCAACAGCTCTGAATTATGTTCCCCCGCCTTCTGCTGACCCTCCACAATGAGTTGGAAGGCCAAATCCGGAGGCTCGTCATCTGACTCGGACCTCACAGATGCCTCTTCTCCTAGTGCTAGGGAGCTTGGATGAACCTGCCTCCCCCTGCTGCAGACATGCATGTGTGCAGTGGTCAACAGATTGTGAACCCAAGCCTGCTCTAGATCTAGGTTCTACCAAGGTGCGTGCCTCTGTGCTGCTGTAGTGTGGATAAACGCTGTGACAGGTCTTCCAGGCTGCTTATTTCCAGCTCTTCAATGGAGGAGGTGACCTCATCACTAGAGGTGAGGACCTGGCTGGCTGAGGGCGTTGGTCATTTGACAGGGCTCTCTGCGAACCAAAGTAGAGATGATTAGTGCATGGCAGCAGGCTAAAAAGCAGGAGAGAGAGCACTCACAGTTGCATTGAGGGAGGTATGATGTGGTGCAGGACCCTTGCATGGGTATTCGCCGCCGACCTCACCATTTCCACAGGCATGATCCACGTCCTCACCAGTCAGTGTGAGGCACACGCCTCTAGGTGAGTGAGGAGCCTAATGTGGACCACTCCACCCCCAGTCTGGGACCTCTCCTTGCTGCTGTGAGCCACCTTCTCCTGCATGAAAACAGATGGAGAGAGTGTGAGTTGGGCACATGGCACTGCGTAGAATGCTTGGGTGGTGAGTGGAGCTATGGACGGGATGAGGACGTGAGCTCCAGAGGGTATGAGCCTGGTGGAGATGTGAGGGTGTGTGTGAGAGTTAGTGGTGTTGTTCCTTGAGGTGTTCAACCAAGGTCCTCTCTGCCCATCAAGTTCGGATGTAAACAATCCCAGTTGTAATATTTGCAAGGAAAGTGGAGGAGTTTTAATTGGTTCGTCTGGGGCCAATATCTATCCTTAACCAGGATCACTGAAACAAATTGTCCACTCATTGGACAAGCTGCGGCCTGTGGGATCTTTCTGTGTGCATTGCAGCAGTGACCTCAGTTTCGGGGCATCCCCCATTAGCTATGAGGCTTTGTGGCTTCCTGGAGTTGTGAAAGGCGCTGGAGAAGTACAATTTCCTCTTTCCCTTTCTCCCTCCACCTACCTCCTCTCTGATCTCATTCCCCATCTCTCCGACCTGTCCTGTCCCCAGGCTCCCGCTGAGCCCAGGCTCGGGGACTCTGGGTGGGGGCAATGACCTTTAGGCAGCTCCATTAAAGGGAAAACTGACTTCAGTTTCCATCAAAATAACCACTCGCTCTTAAAACCTAAAAGCTGAGAGTTCCTTCCATGCGACGGTAAAAATAGCACCAAGGCTCCTTCGACAGCAGCTTCCAAACCCGTAACCTCTACCACCTAGAAGGACCAGGGCAGCAGACACGTGGGAATACCACCACCTGCAAGTTCCCTCCAAGCCATCCTGACTTGGGAATATTTCGCTGTTCCTTCACTGTTGCTGGGTCAAAATACTGGAACCCCCTCCCTAACAGCACTGTGGCTGTACCACAGGCACTGCAGCAGTTCAAAAGGAGACTACCCACCACCTCCTCAAGGGCAGTTAGGGGTGGTCAATAAATGCTGGCCTTGCTAGTGATGTCCACACCCCATCGAAGAATTAAAAAAGATTTGGTTAGTGGTGTGCGCCTGTGTGAACCTGTCTGGCTGTGGACTGATAGGGGCTTTTCTCTGCCGCTCTGTATTGTGGGAGCTTCAGATCCATGAGGTCCCGGATGAATGAGATCGTGAACTTGCATCAACCTAATTGTTGAATGAAGGCTTGGACTAAATCAAGGAGAGGAGAAACTGGCGGATGAATAAGTTTAAACTGTTGCCTCAGAAGTGACGGGCAAATGATACATATTTATTATCAGAAAAAAAAAATTTTTACAGAGGGAGGTGAGAATGTGTAATTCCGTGTCAGTGACTGTTGCTGGCAAAGACTCCATAAATTATCTTAATCGGGAGCAGGAAAGGGGCTGGAAGACTGTTCCCCATGCATTGTACTGGGTGACTTGCTGTTCGTAGGATAGATCAATGATTAGATTTAATTGTAGGGGGCATGATTCAGAAATTATCAAATTTTACATGTTTTCTTTGATCAATCGTGAGAAAAAAATCTGTGGACAGCAGGAAGACATCAATGCATTGGTCAGGTGGGCAGAGAATTAGCAAATGGAATTCAATCGGGGAAAAAGTGAGGTCATGGACCTGGGGAAGGAAACAAGGCAAAAGGAGGTATTGTGGTGCAGTGGCAGCCTCTGTACCCCTGGGCTATAAGCTCTGGGCCCAAGTCCTAATCCAGGACTTTATGGCCTTGCTTATTTTAATTTTGTTTAATTTCATGACACAACCAAACAGGTTTATTATCAGCCTATAAATTCTTCGAATACGCCTGACTTCAGGAGGTAAGAGTGGGAAAGTTTCCTGGTCAGCCATACTGCAGAAGGCAGCGGCAAACCACTGCAGTACTTTGCCAAGCATAATCATGCGCCAATCCAATGGGAAGCCCATGACCTCTTCGGGCTTGCTACCTGAAGGAGCAGAAGCAAGAAAAGGGAATAAACAATTATAGGATACTGAGAACGTTTAGTGCATAGAACTGTTTGAAACATGAGTTAGAGTCGTGTATGCAGTTATGGTCACCACATTACAGAAAGGAGTTTTCGTATTAGAGAGGGCCCCAGAAGAGATTTACTAGCAATGGAGAATTTTGACTATGTGGACAGATTTAATAAATTCTGCCTGTTTTCTTTGGAACACAGGAGGCCGAGAGGAGATTTAATTGAACTACAAACTGTGAGAAACCGAGATGGGAGTGCACAGGAAGAAAAACCTATTTCCTGAATAGAGATGTCATAAACCAGAGGCATTACTTTAAAATCATTGGTAGAAAGGTTAGAGGGGAATTGGGGGGATTGTTTTCACACTAGGGGTGGTGGCGTCTGGGACTCACTGCCTGAAAGGGTGCTAATAGTGAGAAACCTTCATCGCATTTGAAAAAATATTTGGATACAGACTTAAAGTGCTGTAACCTCAGGATCAAGAGTAGGAAAATTGGATTCAGTTGTGTAACTCTTTCTCCGCCCACACAGATATGATGGACAGAATGCCTCCTTCTGTGCTTTAACGTTTCTCTGTTTGTAAGATTCTCACACTCCAAGCAAGCTGCTCCGGATTTTGTCGCTTATCCTTATGTTTTTTATTGTATATTGTCTGTACCTCTGGCTGACTTTACCTATGTGTGTCCAGCTGACTGTGTACCTGTGTTTGAGCATGCTATGTTAAATAAATGAAGGCACCAAGCGCTTGTCTGTATGATGCTGGAGATCAACTGAGACAGACTTTAGACCAAGGTTCTGGTTATTGTGAAAAATGAAACCCTAATTCTGGAAACGTCCAGCACTGAATGTAACTATGGTCCATTGCAGCCTTCTGATGCGAATTCAGACACCTAACTCTGACACCATGATGGCCATGGTTATCATTTGAAATGTTCGCGCAGGCGGCGGTTTCTTAATGTTTGTCGCTTTCAAAGTATTCAATTGCCCAACATGGGTCTCAACCCATCAACTTGAGATAAGGATCTTATACTTGACCAATGTAGTTAACCAGATCTGAATAAGTGCCTCGGCCTTGCATCAGGAACTGGCTGGTTCTTCTGCCTCAGGATTCACCCTGTTCAAAAAAAAACCAGAAACATTTTTCTGTTGACTTATCAGGTACATAAGGAAATGAAACATCAAAAAGGGGAAACAGTTCATCCAGGACTGGTAAAATACAATGTCTAAAATGAGATAAGTGTGACAGTTTATCACATGCAGAGTCACAGAATCGTTATGGTGCAGAAGTAGGTCATTTAGCCCATCGCGCCTGCACCAGCAATCTGAATGAGCATTATGACTCAGTGCCACCCTCCTGCCTTTTCCCTGTAACCCTGAACATTGTTTCTGCTTAAATAATTATCTAATGTCCTCTTGAATGCTTCCATTTACCCGGCCTCCTCCACACTCCCAGGCTGTGCACTCCAGACCTGAATCACTCGCTGTGTGAAAAAGTATTTTCTCACATCGCACTTGCTTCTTTTGCAAATCACGTTAAATCTGTACTCTCCCACTCTCGATCCGTTTACGAGCGGGAACAGTTTCTCCTTATCTACCCTGTCCAGACACCTCATGCTCTTGAGCACGTCGATCAAATCTCCTCCTCGCCTTCACCTCTCCGAGGAGTACGGCCCCAACTACTCCAATCTATCGCCATAACTCAAGTTTCTCATCCCTGGAACCATTCCCGTAAACCTCTTCTGCACTCTCTCCAATGCGTTCACATCTTTCCTGTAATGTGGGGACCAGAACTGTACACAAATCTCCAGCTGAGGTCTAACTAGTGTCCTATACAAGTTCAGCATAACCTCCTTGCTCTTGTACTCTATGCCCTTCTTAATAAAGCCGAGGATACTCTCTGCTTTATTAACTGCTCTCTCCGCCTGGCTTGCCACTTTTAATGACGTATGCACATATACACCAGGTCCCCCTGCTCCTGCACATCCTTTAGACTTGTACCCCTTATTTTATACTGTCTCTTCATGCTCTTCCTACCAAAATGAATCACTTCACAAGGCACAAAATGAATTATCGACACTCCCTTAGTAAGAATTGCTTTCATTTCAAAATAAGGTTATCGAATGTTGAAGGCTGGCACTTTCCAAGGTCGAGGACTAGGTGCTGATGGATGCATTAAAGCTTGGGGCAGCCGCTGCAGAGGCGCAATGGGGAAATGTCGCTGCCTAAGGCCTTTCAGCCATAGTGCACCAAGGGGTTGGAAAATTTGTAGAACCCCTCGAGCTTTATGCCTGACATTGAATGTACTTTGTGAATATCGAGAGTGTTGAAATTGCATTGAGGCACCTCGGAGGGGAACATACTGTATGGAGAAATGTAGAGTTTATGGTACTTTCTGTAATTTTCAAGTTGAAATGTTTTGTAATGCACTTTTACAAATATTATGAATAAAATATATTTGTGAAAAAAATAGGTTATCAATTAATTAAGTGTGATTAAAACAATTGTTTTTTTTCACCTAAGTTGCATGTAATTGGCAAACTGTTATCTGTAATTTACTTCCCAGTGTACTCGAATCTGTGTCCCCGCAGTGAGAAAGCAGAACCCTCTGCAGGTGGTAGGAGCCATATTTTAAAATAATTTAAAGGTGAATTGTGAAAATCACCTAGTGCCGCTTCAAAATCCCAGTTACAATTTGTTTAGCAGTAAACTAAGTCGATTGAAAACAAGGATGAAAATGTCAGGCAGCATACACGGTGACAAAAACAGAAAATACTGGAAAAACTCAGGTCTAGCAGCATCCGTGGAGAGAGAAAGAGTTAACGTTTCGAATCCGTATGACACTTTCTTCAGAAACCCTTGTTTCAGATTTCCACCTTCCGCAGTATTTTGCTTTTATTATACACGGTGATGCAGATTTAAATTTACAATGTTGCAAAATTACGGCTGAGTTAAAGCTGTCATCAAACAATGTAGAAGGAACCATTAAATAAGAAGGCTTGACAATATTCTTACCAGGTACAGTGCTGGTCTGCTCGCTGTCCAGACCGCCTACTTTCACTTATTCACTAAAGGAAGAAGAGGCATGAACGAGAGTGAGATGCCAGAGAGTTTCCTAAATAGAAGCAAGAAAGGAACATTTGTAAGAAGTAACACCTAATGTCCGAATGGTTTCACTATAATATTCTTTCATCTCATTTAAAAGGTGACTCCATCAACCTGAAAATGAGCACAGAGTTACACTCCGTTAAAATGTCAACCAAACGTCGGCCAACCAAAATGCAAAATAACAAACATTGATTCATTGAATTTAACTTGCGTTCTGTCCGTCCATTGTACCAGCCTGTCTATGCCTTTGTGTATCGTTTTTACTATGTCCATCACTGCTTTATATACTTCCAAGCGTTGGGCTGTCTGCAAATTTTTAACTTATGCTCTCTGCCCCAAAATCCAAGTCATTAATATAGCAGTGAGTTGCTAAATAATCACTTAATAACAGATATTTAAACACTTTATCATGAGATTTGAATTCATGTGGAGCATCCCAGATTTCTTAGGAGACTATGGGAATCTTCCATGGAAGTGTTTATCGTCTGTCTATCTATCTACCTATCTGCTTATCTGTCTACCTGTCGACCTTTCTTTCTGCCTATCTGTCTGTCAGTTGTCTAGCTCTATATGTCTCTCTAGCTATCTATCTATACGTCTGTCTAGCTATCTACCTTTCTATCCACCCATCTGTCGATCGATCTATCTATCTACCTATATGTCTGTCTATTTAGTCTGTCTGTCAGTTAGTCTGTCTATTTGTTATCTATCTATCTATCTATCTATCTATCTATCTATCTATCTATCTATCTATCTATCTATCTATCTATCTATCTATCTATCTATCTATCTATCTATCTATCTATCTATCTATCTATCTATCTATCTATCTATCTATCTATCTATCTATCTATCTATCTATCTATCTATCTATCTATCTATCTATCTATCTATCTATCTATCTATCTATCTATCTATCTATCTATCTATCTATCTATCTATCTATCTATCTATCTATCTATCTATCTATCTATCTATCTATCCATCCATCTATCTATCCATCTATCTATCTATCTATCTATCTATCTATCTATCTATCTATCTATCTATCTATCTATCTATCTATCTATCTATCTATCTATCTATCTATCTATCTATCTATCTATCTATCTATCTATCTATCTATCTATCTATCTATCTATC
>NC_135912.1:7804275-7981775 GCF_964194155.1 Cetorhinus maximus | reverse complement strand
ACAAGTGAACAAGGTAAGCGGGGTTTACTGGCTGGACAGCCACAGCTTTGACAGGAACTTGACAGAAACACAGTTTGCAAGCCAGTAAAGTGTAGACACTGAGTGTATGATGATGCAGCAGAAGAATTGACAAAATATCACCTCCAGATCAATAAGGAAACCTTGAACACAACAGTTTTTGTTTAAAGTAAGTTTTATATTTGTAAAGCTGCCTCTACCCTGTCCCACCATGCACTGTCAAGGCCAGTAAAGCACATTTAAAATGCTGGTAAAATCTCTCTACACTGGCCCGATGAACACTCTGAGGGCATGTTTACAGAGCAAAACTGTCCCATCAGGAACTTGTAAGGAAGTGAAAGAAAAGTTAGTTATAGAGTTAAACATCGCTCTTGAAAAAGTGCTAAGAATGGCTGCGTTTGGATAGGTGGCCTGAAGCACTTTTTCTTTTTCAGATGCCGCATTCCTGGAGCTTGTGTGATTGTGTTTGAGGGACTGAAGAGAGTTTTACAAAGCGGTTCCCTACATGGGACTACGATCGTTTACTGTGTTTACCTCTCCCAGGAGATGATGAATCTGATGGAAGGGAAAATGGAGGAGGACAATGTGCACATGTTGCCACATTCCAGGATGAGTCAAACTCGATGAGCAATAGGCCAGACGATTTTTCCCTTTGTATAAGTCTAGTGGTTATGGCGATATCTCCCCTTTTTGTATTATTGGTTGTTAAACTCCAAGTTGTTCAAAACCCCAGAAAATGCATCCCCTATGCATTTTCATATTTCTTACTTGCACCTCACAAGTTGCGGTGCCTGCTCCTTCTCCCATTCTTTGGGTGTTTTGTGTCGCATTAGCGTGATCGAGATTTGGCAGATCAAAACAGAAAGGTACACACTGACCTCTGATGAATTCTCAGATAGCAACATATCATTGGCATTCAATCAGCTTCTCTGTTTGTTTCCAGGCTTGCCGAGCTGGGTGCAACAACTTGGCACGTTGAGAGCGACACACCTGGAAGATGACGTGTTGCCAGCTTGGCAGGAACAGGTGACTTTGGACCCATGTTCCTAAAGCATTTCACCACTGAGTGATCCTATGCCTTAAACCTGGCCCTCTGTAGATTAATTATTAAGAGTTCGATTCATATCTGAATTATATAAAGCGAATGAGAAGGACCTTATGTCACAATCCCTTTATGAAGAGGGGAAACAGTGCCGTAGTGATAATGCGATTGGACTAATATCCTAGAGGCCAAAGCTAATATCCTGGGGACAAGGGTTCAAATCCCACCATGGCAGCTGGCGGAATGTAATTTTGATTAATAATCTGGAATTGAAAAGCTAGTCTCAGTAATGCTGACTTTTGTTGCAAATACCCATCTGGTTCATGTACATTCTTTAGGGAACGAAATCTGCCGTCCTTACCTAGCCTGGCCTACAAATGATTCCATTAACTGTCCTATGAAATGGTGTGGCAAGCCATTCAGTTCAAGGGCAATTAGGGACGGACAACAACTGTTGGCCTTGCTAGAGGCGCCCACATCCCATTCAAGGAATAAATAAATAAGAATGAAAAGGATCCTTTGCAGTTCACCTTAACTTAATGTCCTTTGGTTCTCAGGCCTCTGCAGCTGGGAAGAGTTGGGACAGAGGGGCCGGGAAAACTTAGGGAGCCATGTTGGGTTGGCTCCCCAGCACGGTCTTACTGCCCAGGGATTTTTACCGGCTACTGCATTGGATTGGAAGGGTTGTCCGTTCGAAAAATAGAAGCCGTTGATCTTTAAGGACATAAGAACATAGGAAATAGGAGCAGTAGTAGGCCATTTTGCCCATCAAGCACGCTCCGTCATACAATAAGATCATGCCTGATCTGACTGTGGCTATAACTCCACTCTCCTCTCTGTCCCTCATCACCCTCGACTCCCTTGTCAATTAAAAATCTGTCTAACTCGCCCCTGAATATTTTCAATGATTCAGCCTCCAATATTTGCTGCAGAAGGGAATTCAGAAGACCAACGATCCTTGGAGGGAAGAAATTCCTCCTCATCTCTGTCTTAAATAGGAGACCCCCTATTTTGAAGCTGTGCCTCCTAGTTTTAGATTCCTCCATGAGGGGTACAAAGATGGCAATTACAGGCCAGTCAGTTTGGCCTCAGTGGTAGGGAAACTTCTGGAAACTATCGTAAGGGATAAAATCAATAATCACTTAGACAAGTGCAGGATAATTAAGGAAAGCCAGCTTGGATTCAATAAGGGAAAATCATGTATAACTAACTTGCTGGAGTATTTTGAGGAGGTAACAGAGAGGGTTGATAAGGGAAAAGCTGCTGACATGGTGTATATGGATTTTCAAAAGCCATTTGATACAATGCCACACCACAGACTTGTGAGAAAAATTCTAGGTCATGGAATAAAGGGGAAAGCAGGCACTTGGATATAAATTAGCTAAGTGACATGAAACAGAGAGTATTGATAAATGGATGTTTTTCGGACTGGAGGAATGTTTGTAGTGGAGTTCCTCAGGGTTCAGTGTTGGTACCCTTGCTCTTCCTGATATATATTAATGACATAGACTGTGGTGTGCAGGGCATGATTTCAAATTTGTGGATGAATACAAAGATTGGAAATGTTGTGAACTGTGATGGAGATAGTCTTGAAATTCAAAAGGACATAGACATGTTGCTGAATTGGGCAGACAAGTGGCAGATGGAGTTCAATGCAAAGAAGTGCGAGGTGATTCATTCTGGCAGGAAAATATGGTGAGACCGTATAAAATAAAGGGAGAGTCTCTAAAGGATGTTCAGGGCCTCGGTGTATACGTACATAGGTGATTAAAGGTGGCAGGGCATACTGAGAGAGCAATTAATAAAGCATATAGTATCCTAGGCTGTATTAATAGTACAAAAGTAATGATATCATGTTAAAATTGTTAGGACTCATCTGCCGTACTGCGTTCAGTCCATACTTGAGGAAGGATGTGAAGGCATTGGAGAGGGTACAGAGGGGCTTCACAAGAATGATTCCTGGGATGAAGAACTGTAGCTATGAGGATAAATTTGAAAGGTTGGGACTGTTTTCCTTGGAGAAAAGAAGGCGGAGAGTAGACTTGGTAGAGGCATTAAAGGCCCTGAGGGGCATGGACAAGGTAAATAGTGAGAAACTGTTCCCACTCAAGAGTACATCAAGAACTAGAGGGCACAGATTCAAATTAATTGGAAAAAGGAGTATATGTGATGTGACGAGATGTTTTTGCACCCAGAGTGTGGCTGGAGTCTGGAACAAACTTCCTGAAAGGGTGTTGGAGACAGGTTCAATTGAAGTATTCAAAAGGCAATTGGATTGCTATCTCAAAAGAAAGACTGTGCAAGGTTAAAGGAAATAAGGCAGGGGAGTGGGACTAGATGGAATGCTCTATCAGAGAGTCATTGCAGATCGATGGGCCCAATGGCCTCTTTCCACACTGTAAACATAGTGTGATACTGTGATACATCCTCTGACCACCTAACCTGTCAAGCCCCCACACAATCTTATATGTTTAAAAAAAAATCTCTCGTTCTCATCAACTCCAACCTGCTCAGCCTTTCCTCAAATGCCTTCATCCCAGGAATCAACCTAGTGAACTTTCTCTGAACTGTCTCCAATGCAAGTATATCCCTCTTTAAGTAAGATGACGAAAACTGCACACTAGTCTGAGTGTGGTCTCACCAATGCCCTGTCCCCAGTTTAAACAAGACTTCCCTACATTTATACTCCATCCCCCTTGTAATAAAGGCCAGAATTCCATTTGCCTTCCTAATTACTTGAGATACCTGCTTGATGACTTTTTGTGCTTCATGTACAAGGACAGGTCCCACTGTACTGCAGCATTTTGCAGACTCAATCCATTTAAATAATATTCTGCTTTTCTTTTCTTCCAGCGAAATTGGAAAACCTCACACATTTCCACGTAATACTCAATCTGCCATTGCTTCCCTCTATATTCAAAGGTTCGATTTTGCGCCACTTTATGATGTAATTTTGCCAATGACAAGTTAATTCCTTGCCCCATGGGGGAAGGCGGGGGAGGCAGCCAACCTGCCGAGGTCTGCTGCATTCCTCAACTGTCCTGGTGGCTCCAGTGAGGCTTCAGAACTGCCGGTCCTCTGATTGGACCATCAGGAACCTACCCGCGGTTCTTAATAGGACAGCGGGCCCGCGGGCAGCCAATTAGGAGGCTACTTTTAGAGTCGGGACCCACTTTTATCCCTCAACTTCTGGGTTCTGACACCAGTAACAAAATTGGACTCTTTCTCTCGATTGACCCTGTCTAGACTACTTATGATTTGAATACTTCAATCAAATGCCCTCTCATACTTCACCAAGGGGAACAAGACAAGCTTCTCCAATCTATCCATGTAACTGAAGTCCCCCTTGCCTGAAACTATTTCCGTGAGTCCTTTCTGCACCCTCTCTAAATCCTTACATCCTTCCTAAAGTGCGGTGACCAAAAACTAAGGGACGCTGTTTAAGAATAAGATGTCTCCCTTTTATGACTGAGATGCGGAGATTTTTTTTCTCCATCAAAATGTCATCAGTATGTGGAATTCTCTTCCCCAGAGAGCAGTGGATGCTGGATCAATAACTTTATTCGAGGGAGATTTAAACAGATTTTTGATAGACGAGGGGATCGAGGGTTATGGGGGTGGGGGGCTGGGGTGGGGGGGGAGGTCAGGCATGAAAGTGGAGTAGAGACCACAACAAGATCAGCCCTAATCTTATTGAATGGCCGAGGAGGCTCGAAGGGCTGAATGGCCTACCCATGTTCCTATGCGCTTGTTCCTTTCCCTGCCCTGCCATCTTCAGCGATTTGTGTGCCCCCACGCCCATGCTCCTTTGCACCTGATCCCCCATTAGAATTGCAACTTCTGTTTTATATTGTCTCTCTGCATTCTTCCTCACTAAAATGTATCACTTTACATCCCTTTTAAAGTCTATCACTATCTTGCTCACAGTTCACCACACTTCCAAGTCTTGAATCAAGATCAAGTCACAGCGGCTGTGTAGAATTCACAAGAGGTAGAAAGCACACGAGAGGGTGAAATGAAGGCAGAGTGAGAGAAACAGAACGAGAGAACTAACGAGTGTGGGAGAAAATAGTGATCAAATGAAAGTCTCTGGGAAACCTCAATCCATTCTGTGTAGATGCTTTCTGGATTAGAGCAAGTTGTTAGTGTTTAGTGCCCAGAATCATTTCCCCTCTGAACATTGTCCTGGCATTTTACCTACTGGCTGATGAATCTTGCTGAAGCGCAGATACTTTGAGGATCCACATTACTTATTTAATGAAAGGTGGGAGGACGCTGTCAATAAACATATAGCTGCACAGAACTGCCTCTTAAAACTGCAGGGTGGGAAGCAAGAGATTCCGTGAGGCTTTGTTGCCACATCATTATCTCAAGAAGCCCAAGCTAATGTAATGCAAGCTACTATCCCCGTGATTCTCATTTGGAATCTGGGATATCTATGCTCAGGTTGAAAAATGAAACGTTTTACTCATTTAAGTCATCACTCCAGTCTCTCTCTCCCTCGCTGGCTCATGGGAAAACAATCTCTGGTAAAATTTAATCTCATATCAAAAGAATAACAAATTAGTGCCTCTCACAAATGAAACGACCAGAAGCAAAATTTAAAAGGCGGTGCTAAGAATAAGAACATATGTAGTAAATCGGCCGCACGTGCATCCCTAAGGCAGGTGACAGAGAGCTGACAGCCAAATTATCGCCCTGCTTTGTCTTTTCTATTGAAAACAATATTTCAGTTGGGGTCTGACCAAGGCTCTGTAAAACCTTCTCCTTTTCATATTTCAGCCCCGTTGTTGATTGACATTTAATTCCACGGGACACCTGGAATAGGCAACAGGTGTTGCAAGGAAGACACTCGAATAGAATAGGTGAATAATCGAAGAAGGGCCGATGCAGATGAACTATGAAAGTATAAGTTGTTTTTCTTTAAATAGTTAACATTCAACACCTTATTGGGCGAATTGAAGTGACAATTCAAACCCCAGGGAGAACTAAATAAATATGGATAAACCCTTTGAATGCAACGACACGTCTGATATATCTCCCAATTTTTTGCGGTGCTTTTTCTATTTCCCAATTACTCGAGAGCTTAGGCAACTCTCAACGTGTCAGGCTTGGCATCGGAACCCCCCGGTCAACTGCAAAGAGATAATTCCACCTGTTATTATAATTTAATTGTGTTAATCTCTGACACCATCCTGGTGAATCTCGCCTCTATATCCCCAAGGCTAATCTCTGCGGTCACTTGTCCAACATTAAATACTGTACTCCAGATAGGGTCTGAACAAGTCTTTGTAAAACTGGAGAATCACTGCCTCATTTGTATTCCAGTCCCCTTCAGCTCTCACTCTTTATGCCCTAGGAGTACCTCGGGATTGGCGATGAATTGAACTTGTCAGAATCGTCCATAACCCAAGGAACAAACAATAAATTAAAAGCTACACATAGTTTAAAATATTTAAAAGCAGAAAATTTGAATATGGCGCAAAAGATACAAATTTTTCTTTTATTTATTACGAAACAGAAAATTACCTGGGGATACAAATATAAGCCATTTATGCAAAAGGAACAATTACATACACATCCGTAACCATATGATTCGAAAATTAAAATTCGAAATCTCTTGATATTCTGTTGTTCATTTTCTGTGTACTTTATCACCAGAAGCCATGGCCAATCATTAACAAACACACTGAACTTCTGAAAAGCAAATGCAGAAAGTAATGAATCATTGAGTGAAAGGGTCAGCTTATCTGATGAAACATTACTGCCAAGAGTCTAGGCACTTGATTAAGTAAGCAAACAAAAGTTCTAATATTTATAGATAAGATGGGAGGACAGCTTGTTGGCTAGAACATAAAACACACAAATTTAAAGCACCAAAGGAGGTCAACCTGTTCCTAATATATTTGCTAGAACATTTCAGCATTTTACACAAAATCACATATTCTACCCGTAAGCCTTACCATAGTCTTAACATACATACAAACGAACATACGAATTAGCAGCAGGTGTAGGCCACTCAGCCCCCTGAGTCTGCTGTGCCATTCAATAAGATCATGGCTAATCTGATTGGAATCTCAACCCCACATTACCAACTGCCCCTGAAAACCTTTCAGCCTCTTGTTAATCAAAAACTTATCTATCTCTGCCTTAAAAATATTCAAAGACTCTGCTTCTGTGGTCTTTTGAGGAAGAGAGATTCAAAGATTCAAAACCCTCTGAGAGAAAAAAATTTTCATCTTTGCCTTAAATGAGCGACCCCTTATTTTTAAACAGTGACCCCTAGTTATAAAATCTCCCATAAAGGGAAACATCCCCTCCACATCCATCCTGTAAAATCCACTCAGAATTTTGAAGGTTTCAGTTAAGTCGCCTCTTACTCTTCTAAATTCCAATGGATAAAAGACTAACCTGTCCAAGCTTTCCTCATAAGACAACCCGCCCATTCCTGGTATTAGTTCAGTAAACCTTCACTGAACTGCTTCTAACGCATGCATACCTTTCTTTAAATATGGAGACCAGCACTATACACAATGCTCCAGATGTGGTCTCAAAAATGCCCAGTACAACTGAAGCATAACCTCCCTAATTTTGTAATCAATTCCCATCACAATAAATTATACATTCTATTAGCTTTCCTAATTAATTGCTGTACCTGCATACCAGCCTTTTGTGATTCATGCACTAGGACACCCAGATCCCTCTGAATCTCAGAGCTCTGCAATCTCTCACCATTTAGATATTAAGCTTCTTTTTTATCCCCCCTGTCAAAATTAACGTTTTCACATTAGCCCACATTATACTTCATTCGCCACTCTTTGCCCATTCACTAACTTATCTATGTTACTTTGTAGCTTCCTTAGGTCCTCTTTACAATTTACTTTCCTACCTATCTTTGTGTTGTAGCCGTAACTTTAACCCTGAATCATTTGCCCTGTATGTTTTATACGTTTACCTAATTTCAGGATTAAGAATGTCTTCTTCGTAGGCAGTCCAACGGGAATGAGAATGATTTGCTTCCACCCCGTTTCGATGGGTTCTCAGAAGGCTGATAATTCCTATGTGCGTTCTGCAGACTCTGTCACATGCAGAGCAGATGATGGTTGAAGAGTGGTGTAGATGAGGTGCTTGGAGGTCTGTGCAATCTTTCCGATATCTCGACTTCACGTCTCATGCAGCCAGCAAGAGTCGTTCAATGTGTTTATTGGCTTCCTGAATAAACCTTCTTCATTATTGGTCAGTCACAAGCCAGGGACTCCCATGACAAGGCAAGGACGCTTGATCTCTCCATGAGGCGTGAAAGCATTTCTGCTCTCCCCCTGGGAGTCTGCTGCCATAACTGAGTTCTGAGTAAAACAGTTGCTCTGGGAGCCTGGTGTCAGACATACGAATCTCATGGTACACCCAGCGGATCCGGCTTTCAGCGATTAGTGCCTCGATGTTGGGCAAGTTGGCTTGGGAGGGGACGGAGAAATGGCATGTGAAATTCACTATCGCCTCCAATTTGCAAGTTCAGGCTTCAGCCGGCTGTGGAAAAGAGAGTCTGAGGACCAGTATCCCTGCTCTTGAATCGCCTTTCTGCTGTCTGACTTGGAGGATCCTGTGAAGACACTGCTGGTGGTACTCCTCCATTGTTTTAAGCTGCCTGCTGCATATTGCCCAATTCTCTGAAGCAGATAGAAGCATGGGGATCACTGCTGTCAAGAAACCATTAACTTAGTTTCAGGGTTGAGACCCTAGTCCTCAAACATTCTTTCCCTCAGCCGTCCGAAGGCTAAATTGGCACATTGTAGGTGATGGTGAATTTCATCATCTATTTCTACCTTTGTTGAGAAGAGACTCCCAAGAAATGGAAAATGTTGCACATTTTCCAGGGTCCTGGCGTTGATCTTATTTGCTGAGGGTAGGTGTTATGCTGTGGGAGCTGGTTGGAAGTAGACCTTAGTTTTCCAGGGCTTTAGTGAAAGGTCCATTTTCAGATATGCTTCAGAGAAAGAATTGACAGTGAGCTCAAGTGAGCTTCTGAGCCCAAGCCTCATCTTGCATACGGAAACTCAATGACTGACATTGAAGACATTTTGGTTTATGGATTGATGGTGGCGTATGTTGAACAGTTTCCCATCTGTTCTGTAGGTTATCTCTATGCTGGCTAATTTGCCAAAGTTGAAGTTCCGCATTGCAGTGTGAAAATGAAGAAGAGGGTTGGAGCAATGATAAAACCTTGTTTGGCCCGTCTTTACTGAGGTGGCGTCTGGTGACTCCATTGTGAGGAATAGGTGGAGGATTTTGACAAAGTGCAAGGTTTTCAAGAAGTTAGAAAAGGCTAGATACAGAGGTTGGTGCTATTCCTTGCGTTGCTCTTGAATTTAGTGCGCAGTGAAGCTCATGTAGGTGATGTCTTTAACTGTGACTCTGGAAAGAGTAGTGGCAGGCCTCTGAGAAAGAGGCAATTGAGGCTGATCCTTGCTATGATTATCGCTTTGCTGGACAAAAGAGGGACACTGCTGCAGGTGGGATCTTCACCCTTCTTGAATATCATCATGATTACTGCATCCCTCAGATCCCCCGCCAAGCACTATGAGGTCCTACAGCCGTGCCAGCAGTGTACCGCCACCATGTTTCAGAATTTCGGCAGGGATTCTATCCGCTCCCGAGGCCTTGCTATTTTTAAGCTGTAGAATGTCCTTTTCGACTTCTCTCTCGGCAGAGATCGTGCAGAGACAGAGCCGGACGAGCTATTGAGGATGTTCAAGTAAATGGCACAGACTTGATCGAGGAGTTGTTCAAAATATTCTGTCCAGAAAGCACTGACTGCCTCGCTGTCCACGATGAGTTCCCCTCCATGCTTGATTCACAGCGGACTGGGCTCTTGAGTATTGGGCCATAGACCACCTTGGCAGTGCTGAAGAAACTGCATCTGTCATTGGTATTTGCGAGTTTGTGAGCCTCCCAGGCTCTTCCCAACAACCGTTTGTTCTTTATGTGGCGGGATTTGCGCTATACCACTGCCTTCTGCTATTTGTAGGACTACTGCTATTCTTTTCAGGAACGTAGAAATTTCCAGTTTGCAAAAGCATTGAACTTATTGTCAGTTATCACTTGGTTATTTTCGTCAAATGAAATAATTATCTGTTCCTTTTAACACTCTTGTGGCAAAGCATCCCATACTCCACCAATCTTCGCCTCACTCTCTCCATGGCAATTTGGAACTGGGGAGCCTTTTTCACTGAACCCACTCTACATACAGGGGAAATGTTAATTCTTCCCTTGTTAGATACCTTGAAACAAATTATACTTTAATGATCTGGATAATTCCCTCTCAAACTTTGCTCCATGAGGCGGTCACACCTCTCAGATTAGGTAATTCAAATGTGGTCTGTCATCAGGTACAGAAGGGTGTGACTGCAGGTGAAGCAGGTATGGGTACACAAGGGGGATAGCGTTCCGGGGGCTTCAGCCCCTACAGTTGTCCAACAGTTACGAGGTTCTTGCAAGCTGTGTGGATGAGAGTGGGGATTGCAAGGAGGATGAGCGAACTGAACATGGCACCGTGGTACAGGGAGCCATTCAAGTGGGGGTAGCAAATAGGAACGTAGTAGTGGCAGGGAGAGTATAATTAGGGGGATAGATACTGTTGCCTGCAGCCATGAGTGTGAGTCCCTGCCTAGTTCTAGGGTTAAGGACATCTCCTCAGGGCTAGAAAGGAGATCGGAATGGGAGGAGAGGGATCCAGTTTTTGCCATCCACGTTGGTGCCAACGACATGATAAACCTAGAAAAGAGGTTCTGCTGAAATAATTTTAAAGATTAATTTTAATTTAGAGGCTGAATTAAAAAGCATAACCTCAATTACGGAGGCATAGTTGCAAGGAGATCAAGTTTGGGAACTTAATATTCAGGGGTAGGTGAATTTTCGAAAGGACAGGCAGGAGGGAAACGGTGGTAGGGGAGCTTTGTTAGTATGAGATGAATAAGTACGATAGCAAGAAAGGACCTTGGATTGGAAGATGTAGAATCCACATGGGTGGAGGTAAGAAATAACAAGAGGAAGAAGACACTGGTGGGAGTAATCTATAGGCCCCCTAACAGTAGCTATACTGTAGGACAGAGAATAAATCAGGGGATAATGAGAGCATGTAAAAATGGCAGTACATTAATCATGGGCGACTTTAATCTTCATGTAGCTTTGGAAAATCAAATTGGCAGAGGTAGATACGAACAAGAATTTATAGGGTGTATTCGGCACAGTTTCCTAGGACATTATGTTATGAATCCAACCAGGGATCAGGCTATTTTGGATCTGGTAATGTGTAATGAGGCAGGTTTAATAAATGATCTCAGAGCAAAGGATCTCCTAGGAAACAGTGACCATAACATGGTAGAATTTAGCATTGAGTTTTGAGATTAAGAAAGTTGGGTCAGAAACAAATGTGCTAAACTTACATAAGAGTAGTTACAATGGAATGAGGGTAGATATGGCTGGAGTGGATTGGGAAAACAGTTTAGCAGAAAATACAGTTGATGAACAATGGCAAACATTTAGAAAAATAGTTCATGACTCACAAAAAGGATACATCCCAGTGAGCAAGAAGGATTCAACGAAGGGGATAACCAAGGAAAATAAGGACAGGATCAAATTGAAAGAACAAACATACAATGTGGCACAGATTAGTGGTAAGCCAGAGGATTGGGAAAGTTTTAAAAACCAATAAAAGAAGACTAAAAAAATAAAGGGGGTGAAAATAAACATTGAGGTTAAACTAGCAAGTAATATAAAAACGGACAGTAAGAGCTTCTTTAAATATATAAAAAGGAAGAGAGAGAGCAAAGTGAACATAGGCCCATTACAGAATGAGGCTAGGGAAATAATAATGGAGAACCAGGGAATGGCAGAGGAGTTGAATAAATATTTTGCTTCAGTCTTCATGTTAGAAGATAGTAATAGCATTCTAAATACACGAAATCATCAAGGGGAAAAACGGGGGTGGAGGGGGGTGGGGGAGGAAATAAATAAATAAGTATCAACCAGAGAAAAAGTACTAGGGAACCTAATGGGGCTGAAGGCCAATAAGTCCTCTGGACCTGGTGGGTTGCATCTGAGCATATTAAAGGAAGTAGCTACAGAGATAGCGGATGCAGTGGTTGTAATCTTCCAAGAACCCTTAGATTCTGGAAAAGTCACACAGGATTGGAAAATTGCCAATGTAACACCCTTATTCAAAAAGGGAGGGAGAAAAAACTTGAAAATATAGGCCAGTTAGCTTAACATCTGTCATTGGGAAAATGTTGGAGTCTATTATAAAGAATATAATAACAGAGCATTTAGAAATTCATAATCTAATCAAGAAGAATCAGCATGGCTCCATGAAGGGGGAAATCATCCCTGGAAAATTTATTGGAATTCTTTGAGGAGGTAACAGGTAGGAAAGATAAAGGGGAACCAGTAGTTGTAATATATTTGGATTTACAAAAGGCATTTGATAAGGTACCGCACATAAGGCTACTTACTAAGAGAAGAGCGCATAGTGTTGGAGGTAGTATATTAGCATAGATAAAGGATTAGCTAACTAAGAGAAGACAGAGAGTTGGGATAAGGGGAGCATTTTTGGGATGGCAACCTGTCAATAGTGGAGGGCCTGCGGGATCAGTGTTGGGGCCTCAATTATTTACAATACATATGAATGACTTAGATGAGGGAAGTGAATGTACTATCACCAAGTTTGTGGATGACACAAAAATAGGTGTGAAGACAAGTGGTGAGGATGATACAAGGCGTCTACAGAGGGATATAGACAGGTTAGGTGAGTGGGCAAAAACTTGGAAGATGTAATATAATGTGCTAACATACAAGTTCAACAAGTAATAGGAAAGGCAAATGGAATGTTGGCCTTATTTTCAAAGGGAATGGAGGATAAAAATAGGGAAGTCTTGCTAAAATTATACAAGGCATTCGTTAGACCACACCTAGAATGCTGTGAACAATTTCGGTTCTCTTATCTAAGGAATGATATACTGACATTGGAGGCAGTCCAGAGAAGTTTCACTAGGTTGATCCCGGGTATTGAGGGATTTTCCTATGAGGAGAGGTTGAGTAGGTTAGGCCTGTACTCCTTGGAGTTTAGAAGAATGAGAGCCGCCTTTATTGAAACGTATTGACCCTTAGGGGACTTGACAGGGTATGTGTTGAGAAGTTGTTTCCCCTTGTGGGTGAGTCTAGGACCAGAGGGTGCCCATTTAAAACAGAATTTGCTTGCCTCAGAGGGTAAGTCAATCAGTGGAATTCTTGAGGCTGGGTCGATAAGCATATTCAAGGCTGAGATAGTAAGGAAATCAAGTGTTATTGAGAGTTATCAGATCAGCCATGATCTCATTGAATGGTGCAGCAGATTCGATGGGCAAATGGCCTACTTCTGTTCCTACATAATCATGATCTTATAACCACGTTGCTGTGAGGTGACAAGTCGGCCAGACAAGGACATTAGTAAACCAGATGGGTTTTTAATTACAATCAACAGTGATTTCATAGGCACCAACAGCTGCTGTGGTGAGATTTGAACTCAGGTCCCAAAAGCATTACCCTAGGTCTCTGGAGTACTAGTTCAATGACAATGCCACGATGCCACCACCTCCCCTCATGTCTACATTACCAGGAACGTTTCCAACCAAAAACATGGCAGCTTCAACCTTGAAAAACCTGCAAAGCAAATTAATGGTTGAATGTATCATTGATTGCAAAGGTCAGCTTATCTAATAAACTTCTGCTGCCAACAGGCTGTGCCTTTCGTAAAACAAGAACAAAACGTTCCAGAAATGAAGTATTATATGTGAAGACAGGCTGTTGGCTGGAGCTTAAAGCACACAAATTCATTCCACATAGCGAAGCCTGAACCCTCAGTGTGCCTTTATTAAAGCATTTTGTAATTAACCCCACTGCCAACCTGTCCCCACAGCTCTACACCTTTCATTTCTTCATATTTCTTTCTAAAACTGTGTGTTAGTGAGCAATTGACTATACTGCATTTGCTGCTCACAATAAGGTCTCCTCCATGTAGGAGAGATCAAATGCAGACTGGGTGACTGCTATGCACAGCGCATCTGTTCAGTCCACAATTATGAGCCTGACTTTCCAATTGCCTCCATTTTTCTTCCACCTTGCTCCCATTCTGACCTCCCTGTCCTTGTCCTATTGCCTTATTCCAATGAAACTCAATGCAAGCTCGAGGAACAACTTACAGCTGGTCACTTTACAGCCTCTGAACTCAGCATTTAGTCAAACAATGGGTCATAACCTTTGCCCATAATTTGTTTTGTTTTGTTTTCTTGTTTACCACTTGTTTCTTAGAGGTTGCTCTCAGACGGCAACTAATCAGGGTCCTGCCTTTCACACCCCCTCTAGGTGCATCTTTTATTTGTTTACTGCTCCCATCCTCTGACCCTATGGCCCCACATCTTGATGAAGCAAATTGAACCCCGGGCTTCATAAGTAGGGCGCTATTAAACAAAATTGAGGAAGTTATGATAAAACTCTATGAAAGATTGGTTCAGTCTCAGCTGGAGTATCATGTCCAGTTCAAGTCACCAATCTTCAGGGCAGATGTGAAGATCCAGGAGAATGGTTACAGGCATGAGGAACTTCATTTATGTGGACAGAGTAGGAGAAATTGGAGAAATACTTCTTGAGAAGTTTCAGAGATTTGATAGTGTCACAATCTTTGGCCCGGAAGTAAGATATTTAGTAAAATTTATAGTTGCTTTAAAATGCCTGTGAAATCTGTAATTGGTGTCAAGAATGTTTGAAAATGGCTTTTAAGATATTGCATCAGTTGTAAAGGGATCAATTGTAAATTTCTTGCCTGATAAGAAGTACAAGTCTATGTAACTGGATGACCCTTGACCTGGAAGCAGTCCCAACAGGAAGGCAGTTAATACATGAATGCCGTGTGGCTGATAAAGAGAAAATAAAGTTGCAAATAAAGGAGGGGGGAGAATAGAGGAGGCACATTTCCAAAAAGCTGTATAACATCTTTAAACAGGACAGAAACCGAAAGACAGCATTAGAGCATGAATTGTGAATTGGGAAATTTCATTGCCGTTGCCTCAATTTTTCTAGAGCTGACCAGACTATTTAATGGAATTTATTACAGTGGTAGGATAAAGGAGCCTTTGGGGAACCCGTGCAATCAAGACTGAACGTAGCTAAGGAGTTTTTGCATCAGTATGTTGTTCAGGTGACAGCCAGCTCTGGATACCTTGGATGGAATACGATTGCCAGTAAATGTGACTTCAGGGCTGAATTGATTGAGTGGGAACGTGAGAGGTCCTATGTACCAAAGGCTGAATTAGAGAACTTTGGAACTGCACGTGGTACCACATGTCAGCAGGGAGTGATACATGTGATTGTGTCAGATATAACTTTGTCAGATTGACAATTTAAAGTGAAATTTACCTTTATTTGAAGCATCCTTTGCCTATTTATTCATGTTTGCCTTATGCTGGTTCTGATTCGTGTTAAAGTAAAAGTTAGAAAAAGTGAAATTGTCTTGGTAATTTCTTCATTTGGGGAATCATTCAGTATTTTTATTTTCTATTTTGCTTTCTGACTATCCCACAGAGGTCATAACAATAGAGGTGTTAAAAACAGTGAGCTATCTGGGAAGAGTAAGTAGGGAGAAACTGTTTATATAGCGGAAAGATTGAGAACTAGTGTGCAGTGATTTGAGGTGATTGGCAAAAAGAAAATGCAACGGCAAGATGAGGAAAATCATTTATATGCAGCGAGTGGTTGTGATTTGGAATGCATTGCCTGAGAGTGTGGTGGAAGCAGGTTCAAGTGAAACCTTCAAAAGAAAACTGGATAGTAAGCTGAAGGAAAACAAGAGCAGGCTATGGGGAAGCAGCAGTGAGTGGTACCAAATGAGTTTCTCTTACAGAGAACTGACATAGACCTCCTTCTCTTCTGTTAACCATTCTATGATTCTATGACTATGTGTGCAATCCATTGGCTTTAAAGCACTGTGCGGCATATCTAAAGGATGAAATGCTGTATCTAAAGACAACTCCTTTCTTTCACCATCAATGCATTGATCTCATGAAATATAAAAATGGTCAGTTAATTGCTTGTTTTCCTGGAGTAGGGAGCAGGCTATCAACATAACAAATCATCAGAAAAATTCCAATCTGTTAATAATGTCACTTCGTGAGTGAGAAAGAAGCAGGGAACTTTAATATACATAGGCAAGCTTTTACAATCTCAGGGCTCTGCGCAGTACTTAACAATAGACAAACTCTTTGCAGTGTGACCACTTGCAACGTAGACGAACTCAACAACCAGTTTACACAACACGTTCTCACAGAAAGTGATGCAATGGATATCCAATTAAAGTACGTTTGCTGTTGTTTGTGGATTATGCGTTAAATTTTCATCTAGTTGTGATGTGGGACAGTTTTCATCCAAGCAGATTAGTCAAACTCAGTTTAATGTCCCACGTGACGTGCAGCAACTCTGAAAATGTTGCAATGGCTCAGTAATTCCCGGTCCTGTCAGCATGAGCCACCTTCTAAAGTCTTTGGAGTGAGACTGAAACATCCAGAGCTGCTGGATGAGAGATGTGAATGCTACCAATGGAGCCAAGCGGACATTAGTGCCCATGCTCAGCAAGTGGAAAGAACCATGGACTTCTAACTGATCAACAATTGAACTTTTACGCCCTGGTGGGCACCTGAGAGAAGGAGACCCTTTTTGTGCTGAAGCAAACTGACCAGGCAAGACTAGGTAAATTACGTTATCATTGAGTCTGACCAGCTCCAACACATTACCTCGGCAAGAATAGGCAGACTGCTAAACCTGAGGCGAAAACAAAAAATGCTGGAAAAACTCAGCAGGCCTGACAGCATCTGTGGAGAGAGAGGTAGAGATAACGTTTCGAGTCTTGACTCTTCTTCATCCAGGAAGGATGTTCCAGATGTTGGGGGAGTCCAGAACCATGGGTCACGGTCTGAGAATACGGGGTAGACCATTTAGGACTGAGGTGAGGAGAAATCTCTTCACCCAGTGAGTGGTGAGCCTGTGGAATTCGCTACCACAGAAAGTAGTTGAGGCCAAAATATTGTATGTTTTCAAGAAGGAGTTAGAGCTCTTGGGACGAAAGGGATCAAAGGATACGGGGAGAAAGTGGGAGCAGGCTGTTGAGTTGGATGATTAGCTATGATCATAATGAATGGCGGAGCAGGCTCGAAGGGCCGAATGGCCAACTCCTGCTCTTATTTTCTATGTTTCTATGTTTCAGATCTGGGGCACTGACCAGCTCCATCCTATTGCCAAGGGCACAGTAATGTGACTATGTCCCCCAAATACCACTTTAGCTTGTTTCTCTTTTGTATCTTAGAACAATAGCCTTACCCACGTGGTGGCAAATGGCGTTCTACAATAGGTCTAACGAGTTGAAGGGACATGGGTAAGGGATTGGATTCATCTTGGGCAGTACTGTAAATCACCACCGCTGGCATATTTGCCCCGAGCTCACATACTATCCCGACTTGAACATATATCACCGTCGTTTCATGTCGCTGCGTCAAAATATTAGAATTACGGATCTAACAACATTGTAGGGTAACCTACAAACTCGATTCGCAAAGGAGGGGTGTGTGGTGTTAATCCGAGCCTCCATCTTCCTCGTGTCCAGAAAGTTAAACTGAGGGACAGAAGCTCTGCCCTAGGGCATGTTAAACCGAGGGACCGAATCCCGGATCACGGGAATGTTAAAATAAAGGTCGGCCTCTCTTTTCAGAAGTGTGCTATACCAATAACTCCCCTATCCCTGCTCAGGGGAATGTTTCAAAACAACCTCAGCTCCCTGTTCAGGAGCACGTTAAGTTCAGGACCTGTCGAATGTGAAGTGAATGCAGCGGTTTTATGCGAAAGAGGGGTTAAGCAGATGTCCCATTTCACTTTCAGGGGCTATTAAATGAGGGGAGGGCACCCTGTCCAGGGAATGATGAACCCGGGCCCAATCTCAGTCCCTTCATGGCAAATTCATTGGACTGCCCTTGGGAATGTAGCCATCGTTACAGTTTGAACAATAGCCCGGAGCAACATTGGGGTGGATGATGGAGAAATGACATTGACTTCACTCTATTCATTTTAATCATGGTACTTTTCATTTCCTGACCCTGCAGCAGGGATCCCTACCAGGTTGAAATGGAGCTAAATGTCTGACACTCCCACCTCAGTTTCTGAATTCGCCCTCCAACAGCGATATATTTCAGAAATTTCCCTCTGTGTATTTGCTCCAGGTGAAACGGATCTGTTTAAGGCTCATGAGTGGCGGGAGGGTCGAGGGGTGGGGAGGCGAAAATCGCGCGGAGAGGAGTGAGGCGATGGGTAGAGGCGCTGGTTAGGCGTTTGGCGGGTGAATATTTTCAAAGGGACTCAGAAGTACATTTGGAGGCGGGAGGTCAAATCTTGGAGAAAGACATCGTTCCAGTTGTGAACATAGGAACGTAGGAACAGGAGAACGCCATTCAGCCCCTCAAGCCTGCTCCACCATTCAACTAGATCATGGTTGATCATCTACCTCAACACCATTTTCCGGCACTATCCCTAAAATCCCTCGATGCCGTTGGTATCCAGGAATCCATCCGATTCTGTCTTGATCATACTCAATCACTTGAGCTTCCACAGTAACCTGGGGTACATAATTCTAAAGATTCACCACCCTCTGGGTGAAGAAATTCCTCTTCCCCTCAGTCTTACGTAGCTTGTCCCTTCCTCTGAGACAGCGCCTCTTGGTTCTAGACCCAAACCCGACCAGGGGAAGCACCCTTTCCTGACATGTTCCTGCCTCCTCGCAATTTTCCTGGATGCGGCTTCAGTGCGGCGATGCTAACCTGCCCGCCAGTGATGGGGAGCCCACCAAGACTCATCAGCAAGCAATTGGCAACAACTCTTCAGTATAAATGTCATTCCTTTGGTATCACAGGCGTTCCCTCCCCACGTGGTTTCATCTCGTCAAATAACAGGAGATGATAGGGTTGGGAGGTCGGAGAGACATAGCAACTCATCCCATTCTAACGCCTTCAGATGCAATTAGACAAGCTTGAGATCCTCCACAGACAGAGGCTTTGCAATTTCCTTCCAGTCTCCCGGAGACTGAAGTAAGGAATAATGCTGCCGGGGAGAAAGTGTTGGGCATTGGATCCAGCTGTTTCACTAATCCCAATGTTTTCAGCCCTTTTGCTTGCCATGCACACCAGCAGTACTGCGGGCGGTAGGAAGGGTGCGGCCGCCTGGTCTTGCCGTCCAACATGCTGACTCGCTCTCCTGCCTCCAGGGCAGCATTTATGGCCACGAGACCGAGCCCTGCAAGCCCGAGAGCCCAAATGCTTACATCTTGTGCATCCTCCTCTTCCGGCCCCTGCCTGTGCCAGCTCTGCTATCCAATTAATTTCAGGGCTGCATTTTTTCACAAAACCCTGCACATACTTCCATTCAAATCTTTCTCCAATTCTCTTTTGGAAGTTATTGTTATCACTGCCCTCTGCGAGGGGATCAACATAGTCCAGTGAAAAATGCAGGAGGGCATGCCATGAGCAGTACCAAGCATAACAAAAATGAAGTGTCGACCTGGTGAAGCTACAGCATAGAACTACTTGCATGCCAAATAGCAGAACCAGCATGTGATAGACAGGCCTAAGTGATTCAACAACCAATGGATCAGATCTAAGCTCTGCAGTCCTGCCACATTGAGTTGTGAATGGTAGTGTAAAATTAAACAACTCACTGGAGGAGGAGTCTCAACCGATCTACCGATCCTCAATGGGGAGCTAATCACACCAGTGCAAAGACAAGATTGAAGCTTTTGCTACTGTCTTCAGCCAGAAGTGCCAAGAGGATGATCCATTTCGGCCTCCTCCTAAGGTTCCGAGCATCACAGATGCTAGTCTTCAGCCAATTTGATTCACTCCACGTGGTATCCAGAAACCGCTGACGGCAAAAGATATTGGCCCTGACAACCTTCCAGCAATTGTGCTGAACACTTGTGCTCCAGAACTAGCCGTGCCCCTATCCAAGCTGTTCCAGTATAGCTACAACACTGGCACCTGACCAGAAATGTGGAAGATTTCCTAGGTATGTCATGCCCACATAAAACAGGACAAATCCATGTAGGTCAGTTTATTGTCGATCATCACCAAAGTGATGGAAGGAGTAATCAACAATGCTATCAAGCGGCACTTACTCAGCATTAACCTGCTACCGGATGCTCTGTTTGGGTTTTGCCAGAGCCACTCATCTTCTGATATTATTACAGCCTTAGTCCAACCATGGGCAACAGAACTCAAGAGACCAGGTGAGAGTAACTGACCTTGACATCAAGGCACAATTTGACCGAGTGTGGCATCAAGGAGCATGCGCCAAACTGAAATCATTGGGAATCAGGAAGAGACGTCTCCACTGGTTAAAGTCACACCTGACAAATAGAAAGATGCTTGCGGCTGTTGATTGCCAGGAAATCGCTGTAGGGCTTCCTCAGGATAGTGTCCGTGGTCCAACAACTTCAGCTGCTTCACCAATGACCTTCCCTCTATCATAAGGTAAGAAGTGAGAGTGTCCGCTGATGACTACACAAAGTTAAGCATCATTCGCAACTCCTCAGTTCTTGAAGCAGTCCGTGTCCATAAGCAGCAAAACACATACAACATTCAGAATTGGGCTGATAAATTGTCAGTAACATTTGTGCGACACATGTGCCAGACAATGACCATGTCCAACTACAGAGGATCCAGTAATTTCCCCTTGAAATTCAATGGCTTTGCCATTACTGAATGCCGCTCTATCAACATCCTGGGATTTACCATTGAGCAGAAACAACGGCCGCAGCCATATAATTACTTTGGCTGCAAGAGCACGTTAGAGCCAGGGAATCCTGCAGCTTTTAACTCAATTCCTTACTCCAAAATGCCTGTCCAACATCTACAGGGCACAAGTCAAGAGTGTGATGGAATACTATCAACTAGCCTAGATGAGCGCAAGTCTAACAGTGCTCAAGAAGCTGTACACCATCCAGGGCAAAGCAGCCTACTTGATAAGCACCCCACCCAGCACCGAAAATATTCACTCCCTTCACCAAAGACGCAGAGCGGCAGAAGTATGTACCATCTACAAGATCCACTGCACCAACTCACCAATGCTCCTTCAATAGCACCTTCCAAACCCACAACCTTTAATACCTCAAAGGACAAGGGCGGCAGGTGCGTGGAAACACCGCCACCTGTAAATTCACCTCCAAGTCACGCACCATCCTAATTTAGAATTATATCGCCATTCCTTAACTGTCACTGAACTTACATGCTGGGATTGCCTTCCTAACAGCACTTTGTGTATATCTACACCACGTGGACTGCAGTGACTTAAGAGGGCGGCTCATCACCACCTTCTTAAGGACAATTAGGGATGGTCAATAAATGCTGGTTTCGCCAATGAGGCCCCCATCACGAGAAATAATAAATTACCCTATTTTCCCCGTCAACTGCGGCTAGCTTTGTCTTCATACCTTTTTCATGACCTCTCAAAGTTTAACACATTATATTCAGAGTCAAATTTGTCACCCCCAACCTGAATGGGGTTTTTTCCTTGCAATGGTCTCTCTTTCCTAAATGATGCTTTGCTACGAGATGATGACACATCACGAGGCCTAAAAGGCTCTATCACCTTGTTTGTTCCAGAACGTATGGCCCTGCGAAACCCTCCGAATGCACTCTATAATATCATCCTCAAGGCTACCTTTGTCAATTTTATGCATCCAAACTATTTAAATACTAAATTCCATTAAATTTTCTTCCCAGCCCACATTATTTCTTAGTATATGCTATATCCTACAGTGTGGCTATTGTAGTCGGTCTACAAAATATTCCGCCAATGGTGTCTATCGCTATGTCTTATTTCGAGCTAAACTGTTTATGCACCTTGATCTTCCGAGCCAAGATCATTTCTTATTACAGTACCAATCTCCTTTATCAATAGAGCTACCCCGCACACTTCTCCTTTCTTCCTCCTCTAGGTGCAATGCCCTCAGAGGGCGTTGGTGAACATGGACTTCCAGTAGATTAGTCCATGATTGAACTTGGCAAAGTACTGAAGTCCTTTGCCGTTGCCTTCTACAGTATGGCTGACCAGGAAATTCTCCTGTTGTATCGCCTGCCACCAGGCGTTTTGGAAGGATTCATATGTTGATAAAACAACCTGTTTGGCCTCGTCATGAACAAACTTTCCGTGGTCATCAACCCCGGAAATGGGATTTGAACACGGAGCTTCTGGCCCAGAAGCAGGGAGTTTGATATCTGTGTCACAAGAACTACTTATCCTTCCTTTCTACCCTGCCAAAATGTCAAATACCCTTGAAATACAAGTCACCTTGTCATAACGTATCTATAATGGACATTATATCGTACCTTCAATTTCAATTTCTGCGATCAATTCAACCATGTTGTTTTGAATGCTGCGTGCATTCAGATAAAGGGACCGTTAATTCGGTATTTTTACTCCCTTTCCCAGTTTGCTGGTACACTCTGATGCTTGTGCGCTGTGTTCATTCCTGTTCATCCCTGCTTAATTTTCCCTGTATTACCGTCCTGGACTATTGTCTTGCCCTTGCTATTTAACATGGTCAATCTCCACTAATATGAACGCTCGCCCCCAACTATTTGTCATTGACTATCAAAGGACAATGCTGAGATTATCTCTTGTTGGAGATGGTCATTGCCTAGCACTTGTTGTGGCGTGAATGTTACTTGCCACTTGTCAGTCCAAGTGTGAAGTAACATTCGCACAACACAAGTGCCAGGCAATGAGCATTCCCAACAAGAGCAGCACTGACTGCAGATGTGCTTGCTGTGGATCACAGTCTTGTCCAGTAACTCGCAGGCCCTATAGTTGCAACATACTACCTGCCTTGTTATTTCTACTGCATTCTATTTAACTGATTAGGGTTTCAAGTTTAGAAATATCACTCAGTAGTTATTTGTAGCTATATTAATTAATTTAACTACTTAATCTAGAAAACTTATACACATATATTTCCATGGAGTAATCTGAAGTATTGCCTCAGGTTAGAGAAAATAAGATAATATTGAAATCACCAACCAATCACCTATATGACTGCCTGGTTGTTGCCTCTGGAATGCAGTTCCAAGCATCACCTTCCCTCACTCAACCGCTCGGACAGCTCCTTGTTTTTTAAAAGATCACAAGGGATTCTCTTCCCTCACTGCGCTGAATTCCTTCCCTCACCAAATTCGCTGAGTTGAGCACCCTGTCGAGCAGTGCTCTGCCCGTCCTGTCTTTGGCCTATTTACTTTGGGCGTTAGCAAAGTTTTCAACGTGTATATCGGAAAAATTGTTGAAATTGCAGAAACCTGAGTCAGGCCCTGCTGACTGGGGAAACTGTACTAAGAAGCACACTTTTGGCTAACAATGCAGCTGCCAGTAGCCGTCAGTTTTATAGACTGAAAGGAGACGATAATTTAACACTACGTTAAGTTAAAGGCTGAGAACATTCTTGACTAGATTTTAGAAAGAGATCAACTATTAAAATTCCCTCACTCATTCCGATTCTCTGGGTTAAGAAAGCATTCTGTCTGGCAGTAAACTGTGGAGCTGAATGGATTACCTAAACCCCAACTCAATGTATCCACCATTACTCCACATCCCTTGATACTCAGTGAAATATATTGATCTCAGTTGTGGAACCGCAAACTGCGCTCGCATCCACGGGATTCATGGGTGTGAATTTTAGGCTTTTGCTTCTTGCTTTCCTTCCTAGATGGTCTAACTCTAATTTTCCGATATTGCCTCCTCTTTACTGTTTCCTCCTTCAGAGCAAATCATTTTCCTCTATAGGTTCCATAGAATTCTTTGAACATCAGTTAAATCACACCTCAATCTTCTATGTTTAAGAGAATACATTCCTGGATTATGCAACTCGACTTCACAATATAACTAACCCGTTACCTGCTGATGTACATGTGATGTTCTCCCTCCACAGACAATATACGCTCCCTTTTATGCAGGCCCTGTAGCTACACGCATTTCTATGGATAGAATATGGTCAAAGCTCTACGCATCTCTAGTCAGAGGCCAGGGAGGGGGGATAGAGGCCGTGCTGAGCTTCCAGCAGTGCGGCTTGGGGGCTTCAGGCTTCCGAGCGTTGAACTGAAGGAAATTGTGACTCATCAAAAATTGAATGTCTGGGAAGAACCAGACCACATTGTGGTTTTGGAGTTAGAGATACAACAGATGCTGGGGTTAATGTTCTCAGAGGGATTTAGAGCCAGTTGCTCAGATTCGAATGTTATAATGACTGGAACGACGTTTCCTGGTTGCAGTTCCACAGCGTCTCTTTTCTAATCGGTCAGATTCTGTGCTGGGATCTGCTAATCCAGCATTAACGTGGTTGAAACCTGGGGTCTTCCCTCGTGTACAAGCTCACTCCGCGCCAATGCCAAATGTTTATTAAGCATTCCATTGGCCTTTTCAATAGCAATGTAATCGATATAGAATTTACGTCTCTCGGTAATAACCCTGAGAGGCATTTCTGATTCAGTTAAAGACATTTCATCAAAACAAAGTCACAACCGACGGAACGTCTGAGCTAATTTGTTTTTATTTAAATTATTTCCATTAACATAAATGATCAGCGCACCTAATTGCCTCCCTTAAGGCTGACATCAGGTATAAATATTTCATGATTTCATTGAAGTGCAGGTCTTGTGTTTATGAAGATGCACGGTACACCAAAAGGTCCGCTGTTTGCCATTTATTATCCCATCCTTGCAGCTATCGGTGTTCCAGGTAATATATTGTATTTAGTTATTAGTTATGGAAATAACCGCATCCCTGATTTGCTTACTCGTATATTTTCGCCCTTTTTAAGTTCATAAGCTTTATATTCTGTATTCTTTCACTATATCACATCTGCCCTTTAATGGTATAAATTCTCGCTTTAACTGAATCTACTGTTTAATTTCCTCACACGGAGAGTGTAATTTCTTCTCAAAATACACCGGGTTAATTTCCCTTAATAGTCACCGTGTCATGGGAAAAACCTTTTTAAATTATTTTTTTCTCATATTTGACGGTAAAACCCCTCCCCTTAGATAAGGTGCCATTTAACAGTATAATCTCACTCCTTTGAGATACAATTTCTCCGCTTTAACACGATAATACCACAACCCCTGCCCTTTAAAAATATAATTTTTCAGTTTTACCAGGGTCACGACCTGTCGTGTTCTTGACGCCATTACTCTCGGTGAATGGTGACCAACAGCAACAACAAAACGTGTTTGATTTGGTAGCAAATTGAACGTAGTTTAAAAAGGAGATTGAGCAAAGAACATTTGATACCGAGCAGCATGAGGAGTCCTTTGGATAGGTTACCGAAATGCCATTAATAGGTGCCTATTAAATGAGGAGAGAAAGAGAGAGAGGGAGAAGGCGTGGGGGAGGGTGGGGGGCATTGGGAGCCTACAGGGCTTCCACAGCTTAGCATTTAGGCAAATGCAGGCAGAGCAACCAAGCAGTAAGGGAAGCAGAGGTGTGCAAGGGACCAAAATTGGAGCAGTGCAGATATCGCAGATGGCTCCAGGCAGAAGGACGCCATAAAGAAAAGGAGAAGAGAGGCAATGCAGGAATTTGCAAACAAGGATAGGAATTCTATTATTGACAGGTTGGGAGCCAATGTAGTTCCGTTTGTGAACGGTACCTGATGCTCGTGAGGATAAAGGCTGAGAAGTTGAGCGGGATGAAGTTCACGAAGGGGGCAATGTGAGAGGCCAGCTGGAAAAGTTTTGGCATGCACGGGTTCACGGATACCAAGGGCAGTTGAGAAGGTTTTGGTGATAGGTGAGCTGAGGCAGGGGCGGAGACGCGCCAGATGATGGATGTGGAAGTGGCGGTTATGGACATGGAGAAGAATTGGCGCCAGAAGCCGATTTCCTGCTGAACTGGGACGCCAAGTTGTGGAAACCATCTGTGGCGGCCTCTGAGCGTGGCCACTGTGTGTGTTGGAGTCGGCGGCGAAGGAGCAATTTCTTCGGATGCCGATGATAATGGCTTCGATTTTTCCAATATTCTCTACCAATATATTGTGTTATAAACACTGTTGCTACCTATGCATCATCACACTGTCATCCTTGTGTACATGTAATTCTGTAGTGTTATTAAGTCTTTGACTGGGGGGTGAACCATCACACGGTTATTCGCGTCCACATGGAGGTCTCTAATTATTGGCACTGTTGATGTGGCCGAATTATTCCACTGTTTTCTATGCGTACATGTGGGTCGAATATGTTATTAAGTCTTTTATTGAGGACGAATTGTTATTGGCGTGTAGTTTTAGGTATATTGCATTATTGAAACTTTTTTTGGTGACACTGTTACCACGCTGTGCATGGAGTAATATTCTGGTGCTAATGTTTAAATGTGAAAGGTAGGTCTTTGATCAGGGTTTATATTGCAACACTGCTATTGTATCGAGTGGCATCATAACCTTATTATACGATATTAATTACCTTTATTTAAGGAAGGATCCTTATTCATTTTATTATATTACCATTCTTATCTTTATCCTTATTATCGATTATTCTATTGTCCTTATTTAATGGAGGATGTAAGTGTGTTGGAAGCAGTCAGAGAATGTTTACTTGACTGATGTCAGGAATGGGCGGTTTCACTTATTAGGAAAGTCTGGGTAAAATAGGTTTGTATCGCTGGAGTCTAGAAGATGAAGTTTCGACTTGATTGAAACGTATAAGACCCTGAGGGATCTTGGCAGCGTGGATGTGAGAAGGATGTTTCCTCTTTTGGGAGAATCTAGAGCTCGGTGGTCACTGTTTAAAAATACGGGGTCGCCCATTTTTAGAAAGAGATGAGTGGCAATATTTTTTCCTCTCAGAGGGTTGTGAGTTTCTGGAACTCTCTTCCTCAAAAGGCGGTGGAAGCAAAGCCTTTGAATATTTTTGAGGCAAGTGTAATTTTGAGTTCCATCAGTACCCGTGCAGATGGTTAAAAAAAAGCAGCATTAGGTTAAAATGATCTGCTACAGACCCCAACATTCTCCAGACACCATAGCAAGATGCGCCTACTTTGATAGTTACGGCTGCCTTATGAGGACATATCCAATCAACGAGTTGTAATGCTCTCTAGATCGATAAGTAATAATTCAAACAACTGTCGACGGAATTGAATTATCTTGAAGGAGCTGGTTGAGTTTAGTCACTAGATATGTTCTTTATTCATTTGCTTTCTTCAACTATTAATTTGCTTGTCATTGGGATACTTGTTATTTGTACCAATACCTAATATAGCAATCATCTTGTCGATTAATATCATTCAATGATTAACCTTTCAAGACTGAATGCTATGACTGGATTGATTGAAATTACAAGATGTGTTGTGAAGGCATAAAACAAGTGCCCGTTGCGTAATGAGTCTGCATTTCCTCATTAGTTAAACAGCGCTGGGTGTCTGCACTTATTCTCTTACCCCATTCACAGGTTCGGCCTGGTCCTGCTCTTCCAACGTAGCTGTGGATGGTGATTCTACAATGACTGCTGTTGAGGGCCAGTGATTGTTCTGCTCCTTGTACCTGGGCTGCTCCTGTATTCATTCATTTGCCCACACTGGATGTGGCTGCATAACTGGCGGAATATCTCATAAATTAAGTATCTACGATAGGCAAAGTCGGTACCTTGTTCTGTGAGTGCACTACAGCAATGAGCATTGTAGGAAGGGCCTTTCTCCGACTGAGCCAAGATTATATGTCAGGATGTTGAAGATTCCAGTGCCGATCAGCAGAAGAACAAAGAGTTATCAAGTGTCCTCGCCAACATCCCCTGCAAAACTTTATAAAACACCAATTGTCCGCTTTCCCTTGCGCTGTTTGGTAGTCTTTGTACAAATTGTATAACGAAGATTGCAAAAGTGAATCATTACGCAGCAATTCTTCCGATTTCGATGACTTACTTTCAAAACCGAAACAATGGGTTTTACATGCAAGGTTTTTGCACTGTATTGCTTGTTTCCAGTTTTAATATAATTGTTTTATGATTTGATCTCTTAATGTACAATAATACTTTTATTTCAAGTCACCTAATCCTCGATCTAAAATTGCTGACATTCAGGTGATAATTTTACTGTTTCTTGTTCTCATTATTGTTATTACATTATTTTATATTCTAATAGTCTGCTACGTCTCCGTCTTAAAACGGAGGGCATTCCAAATATGGTAAGAAATTATTTTCATTTCACGTTCAAATGTCAAAGTCATAAACATCATACAGAACCGAGAGCATTTTGCTGCGTGCCAAACCAGTAATGTTTCTCCTGCCTCTCACAAACTCGTACTCACTGCTCTTTCGCTTTCTGCTTTTTCACTTTCTACATTACAGCTAACTTAGTAGTGATCGTGATCATGTGTCGGGGAAGATGTGGCCTCTCCAGATGTATCACTTACTACCTGGTATCCATGGCAGTGACGGATCTCCTAGTCATTTTCACCGCTGTGATATTAAACCGGATTGTTGGCATTTATTTCCCATTTAGTTTCCTCTCCATCACCCCGGTCTGTAGTTTCAGCTTTGTGTTAATTTATGGGGTCAGAGACTGTTCTGTCTGGGTAACCGTCGTGTTCACCTTTGACCGGTTTGTAGCCATTTGTTGCCAGAGACTGAAAACTAGATATTGCACAGAGAAAACGGCGGCTGTGGTGATAGGAACAGTTTGTGGCGTGAGTTGTTTCAAAAACGCATTCTGGTATTTTATATATGAACCAAGGTATACAACTAGTAATATACCCTGGTTTTGCAACGTTAAGTTAATATTTTATACCTCACCTGCATGGGCTGCATTTGA
Source organism: Cetorhinus maximus (assembly GCF_964194155.1). Taxonomy (NCBI): domain Eukaryota; kingdom Metazoa; phylum Chordata; class Chondrichthyes; order Lamniformes; family Cetorhinidae; genus Cetorhinus; species Cetorhinus maximus. Next base: position 7,952,812 of record NC_135912.1, on the reverse strand, counting down.
CTGGATTCACCGCATCTCAACCCCATGCCTCCCATTCATTCTGGTTTTGCTGTTCAATGTCCTGACTGTCAGACACATTTTAATGGCCATTAGAACCCGCAGAAGACTCCAGGTCCGCAGCAACTTTGAGAATCAGAGTGACCCAGAGACGGACAGCCGGAAAAAATCCATCGTTTTGCTCTTCTGTATTTCGGGCATTCTAATCCTGTTATGGCTGCTGTTTTTTATAACTTTCCTCTATGTCAGAATTGCGAACGTTAGTTATTTCTCAGGTTCCAATTACAATGACTCCAAATTTATTCTGGAGGAAAGTGGATTTATGCTTCAGCTTCTGAGTTCCTGCATTAACCCGTTTATTTATGCAGGGACCCAGAATAAATTCAGAGCCGAGTTAAAGAATGGGGTGAAATATCCAGTGACACTAATTGCTAAAGCACTTAAAAAATGAAAACAGTAAAATTCAGCATGAATTGCACCTCGTGTTTCGTCGTGTATTCGCCCTGGCTGCTTTCTCAAATAGCTGGCTGTCTTTTCCAATACACAGTGATACATGTTGCATTATGTGGTGAAGCAACAGGCCTGATGAGATCGCTTAATAAGTAAACACTGAGGATGGACACTTCATGCCCCGTATGGAACTCACTATTACACCGGATATGATATACAAACTGAGCACCATCCGGATACGGAGACTATGCGTCACCTATTTTGTAAGGGGTTTCGCACCACCCCAAGTGAGATTAACTAACAGACCTTGGACTGGGGAATGAGCATAGCCCCATACAGCACTTTGTGTCTTAGTACCAGTTAGGTCAGATCAATTAAACGGCATAGGCCAGGGCTGGAACCTGGGATGTCCCTGTCCCGTGTTACGACTGTGGTATGAGCTGAAATAACTGAGCCCAGGCCCAAGGTTGCCGGTTCTGTATTTGCCGGAGATCAGTGGCTCATATGGTGAGATCGGATAATTTAGCAATGGTAGAGCGTAAAATCTTCGGTTCTCCTGATCTGCGTGAGTCGGAGAATTAAACTAAAATGTACCTGCCCCTTCGTAATCTGTAAGTGGCTTTGTGCCAAATTGAGTGAGATAAGAAAGCTGGGAACATTCAATGAGGTCATGGCTAATCTGATTGTAACCTCAAATGCACATTCCTGCTTACCCCTGATAACATTCGCCCCCTTGCTTATCAAGAATTTATGTACCTCTGCATTAAAAATATTCAAAGACTGTGCTTCCGCCTTCTCCTTCTTGTGAAGAAGAGAGTTTCAAGAACTCACAATCCCTGAGAGAAATAAGTCCTCCTTCTCTCTGCCCTAAATAGCCGAACCCTCGTTTTTAAACAGTTGTCCCGAGTACTGGATTCTCCCACAAGAGGAAACATCCTCTCCATACGAACCTTATCAAGACCACTCAGGGTTTTATATGCTTCAATCAAATCTCCTTTTTCTCTTCCAAACTCCAGTGGATGCAAGAATTGCCTGCCCACCCTTTTCTCAAAAGATGACCCAACCATTCCAGGTATTAGTTTAGTAAATCTTCTCTGAACTGCTTCCAACACATTTACGTCCTTCCATAAATGAGGAGGCCCCAATACTGTACACAGTACTACAAATGTGGTCTCACCAACCCTCTGTATAACTGAAGCATAAACTCCCTACTTTTGTATTCAATTTCCCTCGCAATAAATTATAACATTATTTTAGTTTTCCTGACTATTTGCTGTACCTGCATACTATCCTTTTGTGATTCATGCACTAGGTCACCTAGGTCCCTCTGAAGTTCAGAGCTCTGCAATCTCTCACCATATAGATTTTATGTTTATTGTTTTTATTTTGCCTGCTGAAATGGGCAATTGCACATTTCCCACATTATACTACATTTGCCAGGTCTTTGCCCACTCACTTAACCTGCCTATCTCCCTTTGTAGCCTCCTTGTGCCCTCTTCACATCTTACTATCCTATCTATCTTTATTTCATCAGCAAATTTAGCAATCATACCTTCAGTCTCTTCATCCAAGTCATCTATCCAAATTGTAAAAAGTTGAGGCCCAGCATTAATCCCTGTGGCACACTACTTGTTACACATTGCCAACCAGAAAAAAAGACCGATCTATGCCCTTCGTCTGTTTCCTGGTAGCAAGCCAATCTTCAATCCATGTCAATATGCTATTCCCTACACCATGAGCTTTTATTTTTTGCAATAATATTCGATGTGACACCTTATCAAATGCCTTTTTTAAAATCAAAATACAGTACATCCATTGGCTCCCCTTTATCCACAGCAGATGTTATTTATTCAAAGAACTTCAATAAATTGGTTAAATACGTTATGACGAGACAGATGATGTGTGCCAGGCGGACCATCTCCACACTGGAAACTAGGCCACGCACAGCAGTTTTGCAATTTGTATTTATTAAGAGAAGACGTGTGCACTGAATTCAGAAACAATGAGTCCACTAAGGTCTTTGGAGATTTTTAAAAATAACTTATAATATTTATTAAGAAACAATTGCATAATACCATACTATACGATAACAAATCCTAAAATCCCTAACTAACATGACTCCCTTTTACACACACCCTTTAAGGTAATAGTTCAAAATTGATTTTAAATTTTAAAAAGCAGCAAGTTAACATAGTACCCACTTCACAGTGGTATTCCAAATAGTCTTCTCCAACGTCAGTTACTGGACACAACAGCCTTATGCACAAATGGCTGAAGGCTTTTTCAAGGCTGTTTCACACACTCCGGTTAGATCTTACATGGCCCCCAACATAGTGTTTCATTCTCCTTTATATGTGTTTCTCTCTGTATAATGTGTAAACTCCATTGCTCCATATGTTTCTGGAACTGTATTTTCCCACAATTTAAAAAATTCATGTTGCCAATATGGTTAATAACCTTTGGGAAGAAATAAACATACTCATTAGCCATGCTTCTCTGGTTAGTTGTAAACATACTAACATCCCTTTGAATTTCGAACAATTCCTTCACTTATCTAAAAATGCAATTTCCTTTCACACCTTATATGCTAAGACCCCATCCATGTTTCCTCATTCACAATTCAAGTACATTTCTACACCTAGCTTCTTTTGATAATTTTAAGCTTGCAGTCTACCTGACTTCAAATGTAATTAAATCACATGGACAATACCATCTTCTCTCACACCCAAAAACCTACTTTACAACAAACTGGAAAAGTATTCTGCAAATTATTATACTTTCGTAACAAACATGATTCCCCTTTCACAAAACCATGTTGACTCTGCCTGATTGCCTTGAATTTTTCTAGGTGCCCTGCTTAACCTCTTTGGCAATAACTTCTAACATTTTCCCTATCTCAGATGCCTGTGGTTTCCTGCTTTCTGCTTCCGTCACTCTTTGAATAAATGAGTTAAATTTGTTATTTTCCAATCTAATGTAATGTTCCCTGAATCTCGCCAATTATCGAAAATTAAAACCAACACATCAACTATCTCATGAGCCACTTATTTTAAGACCCAAGGATGATGTCCATCAGGACCCAGAAACATGTCAGCCCACAGCTCCAATAATTTTCTCAGTGCCACGTCTCTAGTTATTGTGTTTTTTCGTGAGTTCCTCCCTCCCTTCCATTTCCGGATTTACAGCTATTTCTGGGATGTTAGTTGTATCGTCTATGGGGAGGCTAATGCAAAATACGTGCTCAATTCATGTGCCACCTCCTTATTTTCCATTATTGTTTCCCCAGGCTCACTTTCTATGGGACTAACGCTCACTTTGCTAACACAAGTCATTTTAAAATATCTTTATGAACTCTTATTCTCTGTATTTATATTTATAGCTAGCTCTCCCTCGTACTCTATTTTCCTCCTTATCAATCGCTTGGTCATTCTTTGCTTTTTTCATAGTCTGTCCAATCTTATGACCTGCCACCCACCTTTGCGCAACTATGTGCTTTTTCTTTAAGTTTGTTACTTTCTTTAAATTTTTAGTTAAGCACGGATGGTGGGTCCTCCTCTTGGAATTTTCTTTCTCCTTGGAAAGTACCTTTTCTGTATATTCTGAAATATTGTCTCAAGTGTCTGCCACTGCATCTCTATTGACCTATCCCTTAACCTAATTTGCCAGTTCACTTTACCTAGCTGTGCTTCCATGCCCTCGTAATTGCCCTTATGTCAGTTTAAAATCCTAGTCTTGGACTTACCATTCCATCCCTCAAGCTGAATGTGAAATTCAATCATGTTGTGATCGCTGCTACCTAGGCGTGCTTTCATTATGAGGTCCTTAATTAATCCAATGTCTTTGCACAATACCAGTTCTAGTATAGCAACCTTCTAAACTCCATTGTGTATAGGCCCAACCTTCTCAACTTTTCGTCGTAAGGCAACCCCTTCATGCAGGAATCAGCCTAATGAAACTCCCCTGAATGTCCTCCAATGCAACTAAGTCCCTCTTTCGGTAAGGAGAGTGAAATTACACACAGTACCTCTCTAGATGTTGTTTCACTAATGTCCTGCAGAGTTGTCGCATGTCTTCCCTACTTTTATACTCCATACCCCTCGCAATAAAGGGAAATATTCCGTTTGTCTTCTTAATTATTTGCTGAACTTGCATGCCAACTTTGTAATTTATGTACAAGGACTTCCTTTGTTCCACAGCATGCTGCAACCTCTCTCCACTTAAACAATACTCTGCTTACCACCGCGAACACCATGAGTTCTTATCTTGTGCATTAACCTTTGATGTTACATGTTACCGATTGCCTTTTCAGAAATCCAAATAGACTACATCTCCTGGTTACCCTTCATCCTGCTTGTTACATCCTCAAAGAACTCTAATGTATTAGTCAAACACAATTTCCCTTTGACAAAACTATGATGACTTTGCATGATTGTATTATGATTTTTAAATGTACTCTGCCTCCCTGTTTAGTAATTGATTCTTGCATTTTCCCAAAGACAGATGTTACACTAACTAACCTACTTTCAATATATCCTACTTTCGGTCTCCCTCCTTTGTTGAACAGGGTGGTGGATTTGCAATGTTCCAGAGTCCAGGGAATATTGGAAAATTGCAAACAATGCATCTACTATCTCTGTGGCCACTTCTTTTAAGACCCCAAGATGCAGGCAATCAGGTCCAGGGAATTGTCAGCCTTAAGTCCCCATTAGAATTCCCATTACAATTTTCTCTAATGATAATGATTGTTCCAAATTTCTCCCTCCTTTTGCCACTTGTTTGTCAAAGCTCTTTGGACTATTTTTTTCTGTTTTCTATTGTGAAGACAGATACAAAATACTTGTTGCAAGCCTCTCCCATACCCTCGTTTCCAATTATTAATTCCCCAGCCTCATCCTCTAAAGAGCCAATGCCACTCTTCTCTACTCTTTATTAACTGTTTTCTCAACCTGTCCTGCAACCTTCAATGTTTATGCGCACATAAACAGCCAGGGCCCTCTGCTCCTGCACCCTCTTCGGAGTTGTATCCTTTATTTTATATTGCCTCTTCATGTTCCTCGTACCAAAATGAATCACTTTGCATTTCCCTGCATTGAACTTCATCTGCCACCTGTCTGACCATTCTACCAGCTTACCTGTGCCCCTTTGAAGCTCCATGGTATCCTACTCATAGTTCGCAATGAACTTCATCTGCCACCTGTCTGACCATTCTACCAGGTTACCTGTGTCCCTTTAAAGCTCGATGGTATCCTCCTCATAGTTCACAATGCTTCCAAATGCTGTATCATCTACAAACTTTGAAACTGTGTCCTGTTCACCAAAGCCTAGGTCATTAATATTTAACAGGAAAAGCAAGGGTCCCGACACTGACACCTGGGAAACTCCACTATGAACTTTCCTCCAAGCATGAATACATTCATTAACCACTACTCACTCTTTCCTGCTGCTTAGCCAATTCCATATCCATGTTGTTGCTGCCCCTTTTATTCCATGAGCCAGGCCGTTGCTCACAATGCTACTGTACAGCATTGTATCAAAGGCCTTTTGGAAGTCAATGTACGCCACATCAAGGTCATTTGCCTGAATCAAACTGCTCTGTTACCTCTTCAAAAAGCTCTAGCATGTTGGTTAAACATAATGTTCCCTTAAGAAATCAAAGCTGGCTCTTTTTAATTAACCCATATTTATTCATAAATTTGTCCTGAATTATTGTCTGTAGAAGCTTCCCAAGCACTAAGGTTAAACTGACTGTCCTGTAGTTGCTGGGCTTATCTGTACACCCTTTCTTGAACAAGGATGTAACGTTTTCAATTTTCCAGTCCTCTGTGACCACCGCTGAGCCTAAAGAAGTTCTGAAAAATTGTGGGCAGTGCCTCTGCAATTTTCACTCTCACTTCCTTCAGTATCCTTGGATGCATCTTATCTGGTCCAGTGCCTTTTTAACTTTAAGCAGAGGTAACCTATCCATTCTTTCCAAATTTAGACCCGCCTAGTGCCTCAATTACCTCTCTTTAACCATGGCCTGGCTAGCATCACCTTCCTTCGTAAAGACAGATACAAAGTATTCATTAAATATCTCAGCCATGCCTTCTGTCTCCTTGTATAAATTCTCTTTTTGGTCCATGATCATTCTTTCTTTATTATTAATTCTTTTATCACCCTTTTACTATTTATTTTCCTACAAGAACCTTGTGATTCCCTTTAATGCTAGCTGCCAGCCTCTTTTCACACTCCCTCTTTATTTCCAATATTTGCTTCATCACCTCCCCTCTGAAACCTTTATATTCGTTCAGCTTGATTTTCATTTGTATGTTCTACCAGACACTTCTCATCGGTGCACTTTTTCTTCATTGTCTTATGTTTTATCTCCTTTGCCAGGCAAGGAGCTCTGGATTTGTTTGCCCTACCTTTTCCTTTCCAAGGAATATACCTTGACAGTGCGAGAATTATGCTTTATTTTTCCTGCCAACTTTTAAGTACAATTTATTCATCCCAGATGTGTACTTTTGTAGTTGGCTTTTCCTTAGTTAAATTTTCTTACTCTGGAGCGTTCTTTGCCCTTTTACGTAGTCAGCTTAAAACATATGATGCAATGATCACTCTCCCCTAACCGTTCTCCAAATGGTACTTGATCCACTTGGCCCACCTCATTCCCAAAAGCCAGGTCTAGCACAGTTCCTTTCCTTGCTGGACTGGAAATGTGCTGCTGAACATACTCTAGAAACTCTTGCCACTCCCTGCCCTTTACATTCCTACAATCCCAGTCTACATTTCGATAATTAAATTACTAATTATAAGTACTATATAACTTTTGCACGCCTCTGTAATTTAATTGCAAATTTGTTCCTCTACTTCCTTCCCATTAGCTGGTGATCTATACACTACACCGATCAATGAAATTGCACTTTTTTTGTTCCTTAGCTCTTGCCAAATATATTCTGTCCTTAATCCTTCTGGGACATCCTCTTTCTCCAGCACTCCAATGCTCTCCTTAAACAATATCGCCAACCCTCTTCCTTTTCTTCCTTTCATATCTTTCCTGAACACCTTGTATCTAGAAGTATTCAACACCCAGTCCTTTCCTCTTTTGAGGTCCCTGTTATAGCTAAAATATCATGGCAACCTGCACCTGTAACTCAGTATATTATCTGCCACACTGTTTTCACAAACATGCACAGTAACCCTCATTTAGATACTATTGCTTTCTTCTTTGGCCCCATCTATTAACTTACCATTCCTTATTTTCGTGCTATCTAACTCTCCAGGTATTCTGTGCGCGCTGGTATTCCTCTCTGATTTAACCTTCTATTTCCCTCATTGCTGCTGAGTTAGTTTAAAACCTTCCCGTCAGCACTAGCAAAACACCCTGCAAGGAATTCTGCCCTGGCTCCGTTCAGGTGCCACCCGTCTGGCCTGTACAGGTCCATATCCACCAAAGCTAGTCCTAATGTCTCAAGAATAGAAAGCTATCCGTCCTGCACCATCGTTTCAGCTACATATTCATGTGCCTTATCCTCCTATTTCTGTACTCACTTGTGTGTGGCACTGGGAGTAATCCGGAGGTTACTACTTTTGGCGTCCCACTTGCTAATTTGCTACATAGCTTCCTTAATTCAGGCTGCAGGACCACATTCTTCTTTCTACCTATGTCATTGGTACCGATCTGTACCACGGCTACTGTCTGTTCACCCTTTCCGTTCAGGGCATTCTGCAGCCACTTAGTGATATCCTTGACCTTGGCACCAGGGAGGAATCACATTGTCCTGGATTCATGACTACAACCACAGAAAAACCTATCTACTCTCTCAAATATCTAATCACCTATCACACTTACTCTTCCTTTTTCCTCATACTCCCGTTTGCAGCTGAACCATGCGTGGGGCCTTGGACATGGCTCTGGCTGCACACCCCAGATGAACCATCGCTCTCATTTGTATTCAGAACTGAATACCGATTGGAGAGTCAGGTGCACTTAGGGGACTCCTGGACTACCTGCCTGTTTCTTTTTCGCTGCCTGGTGGTCAACCCTTCCCTCTCTCCCTGCATATTCTTAAGCTCTGTGGTGATCACATATGTAACTGTGCTGTGCACGTAACGCTCAATGCCACGAATGCTCCACTGTAATGCCTGCTGCCGCTCAATTTCCACAACCTGGAGCTCAAGCTGCTGCAACTGACAACACTTCCTGCACAAATGAGTATCCAGGTGATGGGAGGTGTACTGGAGTCTCCAGGTAGCAGAGGAGGAGCACTCTCACGGCTTGAGCAGCCCTGCCATTTCTCTATTATTCACTGATAATCTTGTTGCTGCAGTTGAAACTTACTGCTGATAATAAACCTGACCAAAATAAATAAAGTTTCACCAATATTTAAAAAAAACGTATCACTATTGATAAACTTTAGAAATATTGATGAACATTACCAATAATTACTATACCTTACAAGTCGTAATAAACATTACTATCAATGAGCCTTACCAAAACCAACAAAACTTGCAAATACTTATGGTTCCTATCAATACCTAGTTCATCTTACAAATAGTAATAAAACATACTTAATGAAAGAAATAAGACTTACCTGCTAATTCCCTCATTTAGATCGGAAATGCTCACTAGTCAATCGCCTGCCTGCATTCCTGTAAATTCACACCTCGATGTTCCTTCCAAATCCGGGGTCTGACTGGAAACTTCCCATAAAAACTACTCTCTCTGATTCTTATTGCTGGACCGAACTCTTGCTTTTCCATTCTGTGCTATTTGTAGACGCACCGCTTTCGCTAATTCGGACAGCTTGCATTGAGCTCTTGACTTCCCGTGTATTTTCCTTTATTCAAGATAAAAACACTTTTTATGGACAAACCTTTAAAATTATCAATCTGAATGTGAAATTCTATTTTGTTATGTTCACTTTTCCCAGAGGATTCTTTGCTATGAGGTTCTTAATTTACCCTGTCTCATCCTACATTGCCAAGTCCAAAGTAACCCAGTACATGTTGTTCTAAGAAACTGTTCCAAATACACTCTACGAAGTCATCCTCCAGGCTATCATTGCCAATTTTATTTGTTGCATAGATGTGAAAGTGCAAGTCACCCAAACACCACCACCCTCTCCTCCCCAAAAAACATGGCCATCTGTCACGAGTGTTTGTTGTGCTTTCACGGAGCATTGACCCTTGTTCTGCCAGTTGCACATTCTTCTATCTTACCTTTATCCCACTATGAGCGCCTTCTTTGGTCTTTAATACCATTAACACTCTCTTTATCTCGTGTCCATGACATCTTTGTCAATCTCTCCTTAGCTCGCAAATACCCCTGATGTTCTAACTGTTCAACCTCCTCTTGAACAGTATAAAATCCATCACATTTCTACTTCTCTTTAGCTCTGAAATGTTCACTCTCTTTCCCTCTCCACAAATGCCGCCAGACCTGCTGAGTTTCTCCAGCATTTTCAATTTTTATTCCAGCATCTGCAGCAACTTGCTTACATCTTAGTCTCGGTGGGGCCTTGACCAACCTCCGTGTTCTTGTCCTGAATTCATTTCGAGATTGAAAATGAACTGCACTCTCTCGTTGTTAGATAGGGCTGCCTTACCCCTGGGTGGTTGGTGGAATTTCTAGTTGTTTCTGGTTCCTTATCTTCATCCGGATCTAAATAGCATGTCCAAGGTTCCATTGATTTCCTTCCTAATGATATCAAGAATCTTCAGTTCCTTCTGATATGTCCCTGGTCCACCTCAATTCTGTAAGATTTCGGCTGTGGAACCGTTTCTATTACAAGGCCTCTTTCTGTTGATATCTTATCCACTCCCTCTCCCCGGGCTAGCACTTTCAAGTCTCATGTTCTGTGCCTGAAGTTGAAATTCCGAGCTCGATTGTCCCTTTGTTGCTCCACACCTTCTAACTTCTTCATGATCAACTGAGGTAATGCTAGTTTGTAATGCTTGTTGCAAAGCTGGGAGTTGTGTTTGCAGCTATATTCTCATCAATAGTTCTTATGAAAAAGCCCTTTTTTTTAAACAGTGAGGTTATGTAGTTAAGAACTGCAATGTTAATATATCTTTTTTCATTTTCATCAATTCTTTGGTGTTCGAGCTCCTCTTTCTGTTTCGCCATTTGACTGAGGATATCTAGGTGAGCAAGAAACATGCATGACACCATGTTCTTGCACAAAGTTGTGGAAAACTTCGTTAGCAAACTGAGGCCTATTTGGGTGGAGCTAAGAAAAAGCAAGGGGCAGCAGAAATTGGTGAGACTTGTTTATAGGCTACCAAACTATAGTGCTAATGTTGGGCACGGCAATATTCAGGAACTTAGAGATACATGCAACGTGGGTAATGCAGTAATAATAGGCGGCTTCAATTTAGACATAGATTGGGTAAACCAATTCAGCACTAATGCTCCAGAGGAGGAATTCCTGGTATGTGTACAGGATGGGTTTCTGGAGCAGTAAATTGAGGAGCCGATTAGCAATTGGGCTACTTTGGAGTTAGTGTTGTGTCATGAGAAAGGGAAAATTAATAACTTTGCTGTAGAGGAGCCTTTGGGAAATAGTGACCATTATATGATAGAATTTTGCATTAATTTTGAATGTAATATAATTAATTCTGAAACTCGAGCCTTAAATTTGAATAAATAAACTTACGTAGGCATGAGGGGCAAGTTGGCTATGGTGAATTGGCAAAATACACCAAAAGATTTGATGGTAGACAGGAAATGGCTGGTATTTAAAGAAATACTACATGGTCTACAACAGATAGACGTTCCCACAAGGCACAATAGCCAAAGGGAAAGTTAAATCAACTGTGGCTAAAAAAATAAGTTGAAGATTACATTAGGAAAAAGGAAGTGGCTTGGAGAGTTGCCAGAAAAATTGGTAAGTCTGAGGATTGGGAGCAATTTAGATCCCAACAAATAAGGGCCAAGAAACTGATTAAGAAAGGGAAAAGAGAATATGCATGCAGATTAGCAAGGAACATAAAGCCGGTGTGGAAAAAAACTTCTTAGCTTTGTGGAAAGGAAAGGATAAGGCAGGACAAATATTAGACCAATACAGGTGAGGACAGGAGAATTATAAGTGGTGAACAGGGAATTGGTGGAGAAACTAAAAGGTTACTTTGAATCTGCGTTCATAGAAGAAGATACAGAAAATTTCGGAGGTATTCTAGGCGACCACGGTACTTGTGAAGCTGCATAACTAAAATTAATTAGTATTAGCGAAGAGATAACACTTGAAAACTTAAGTAGATTGAAGGTTGATAAATCCCATGGACCAGATGAGTTTTATCTTGGGTCATATTCAGGGATGAAAGAGGTGACTAGACATATAGTCGATGCATTGGTAGCTATCATTCAATATTCAAAAGATTTTGGAAAGGTTCCTGAGGACTGTAAAGTAGCAAATGTAAGTCAACTATTTAAGAAGGGAGGGAGAAGAAGAATCGAGAACTACAGATCTGTTTGACGTCAGTAGTAGCAAAATTGTTAGAATATATTATTAAGGATGTGATAGCTGGACATTTGGAAAGAATAGTAAAATTGGGCAGAGTCAACATGGATTAATGAAGGGGAAATCGTGTTTCATAAACTTGGGGTTTTCTGAGGGTGTTACTTGTAGCATTGATAAAGAAGAACCAGTGGGTGTGGTGTCTTTGAATTTTCATAAGGCTTTTGATAAGCTCCCACACACGAGGGTAGTAAATAAAATTAGAGTGAATGGGATTGTGGGAAATATGCTACCATGGATTGAGAATTGGTTAACAGACAGAAAGTGGAATGCAGGTTTGGCCGTAGAGAGTAGCAATAAACGGATCATTATCAGAAGGGCAAGTTATTACTAGTGGGGTACCGCAAGTATCAGTGTTATTTACACAGCAGTTCACAATCTACACAAATGATTTGGATTTGGGGGCCAGTTGTAATATTTCCAAATGTTCTGATGACACAAAAATGGCTGGAAGCCTAAGTGTGAGTAGGAAGGAAGGAAGCTTCAAGCGGACTTGGACAGGCGAAGTGAATGAACAAGAACATGGCGGATGGAATATAATATGAGTGGGTGTGAAGCTATTCAAAACAAAAACAGAGTTACCTGTAAAAACTCAGCAGGCCTGGCAGCATCGGCGGAGAAGAAAAGAGTTGACATTTCGAGTCCTCATGACCCTTCAACAAGGGTCATGAGGACTCGAAACGTCAACTCGTTTCTTCTCCGCCGATGCTGCTAGACCTGCTGCGTTTTTCCAGGTAATTCTGTTATTGTTTTGGATTTCCAGCATCCGCAGTAATTTATTGTTTTTATCTCTGTGAAGCTATTCAGTTTGGTACAAAGAGCAAAATGGCAGAAAATGTCTTAACTTGTGAGAGATTGGAAAGTGTGGGTGTTCAATGGGACCGGGACCTCCTTGTTCATGAGGTCATCAACTTTTAGCATACAGGTGCAGCATGCAATAAGGAAGGCAATTAGTATGTTGGCATTCGTCGCAAGGGGATTTGAGAACAGGAGTAAAGTTGTCCTGCTTCAGTTGTAGAGAGCCTTGGTGAGACCACACCTGGAGCATTGTGTACAGTTTTGCTCCGCTTGTCTAATGAGGAACATACTTGCCATAGAAGGAATGCAACGGATGTCCACCAAATTAATCCTTGGAATGGCAGGTTTGTATTATGAGGAGAGTTTGGGAAGGCTGGGTCTGTATTCCCTAAAATTTAGAAGAATGAGTGGTGACCTCAATCAAACTTATAATTTTTTTACAGGACGTGACAGGGTAGATGTAGAAAAGATATTTCGCCTGGCTGGCGAATCTAAACCAGGGGATATAATGTCAGAATAAGGGGCAGGCAATTTAAGACTGATATGAGGAGGAATGTCTTCACTCAGAGGGTGATGAACCTTTGGAATTCTCTATCCCAGAGGGCTATGGAAGTTCAGTCATTGATCAGGTTCAAAACAGATATTGATAGATTTCTGGAGACTAATGACATCAAAAGATCTGGAGATAGAGCAGGTAAGTGGTTTTGATGTTGATGATCAGCCATGATCTAACTGAAAGGCAAAGCAGGCTCGACGGACTGAATGTTGTACTAATGTTCCTATGTACCTTTGTTCCAATGACACGGAATACACTTTGGATACCTTTGTTCCAATGACACGGAATACACTTTGGATACAATTTCACTTTAATTTCCAGAAGGCATTTGATAATGTGCTACATTAATGGTTAATGCAGACAATGAAAGCTCATGATATAGTTGGTAACAAATTGGCATGGATACAAGATTGGCTGACTAACAGGACGCAGAGAGTAGGCATAAATGGGCCTTTTTCAGGTTGACAAGATGTAACAAGCGGTGTGCCACAGTGCTGGGACCTCAACTGTTTACAATTTATATAAATGAATTGGATGAAGGGATGGATGTGATAGTTTCCAAATTTGCTGATTACGCAAAGATAAGTACGAAAGTAAGTTGTGAAAACGACATGAGGAGGCTACAAAAATATATCAATAGATATGTTACGTGAGTGAGCAAACATCTGGCAAATGGACTATAATGTGTGAAATTGTAAGATCTTCCATTTTGGCAGAAAGAATAAAAAAGAAGCGTATTATCCAATGGTGAGATATTGCAAAGCTCTGAGATGCAGAGGGAACTGGGTGCCTTAGCACATGAATTGCAAAAAGCTAGTATGCAGGTACAGCAAGTGATTAGGAATGCTAATAGAATGTTATCATTTATTGCAAGGGGAATTGAATACAAAAGTAGCGAGGTAATCCTTCAGTTATACACAGCACTAGTGAGAACACATCTGAAGTACTGTGTACTGCATTGGTCACCTTATTTAAGGAAGGATATAACTGCCTTGGCAGCAGTTCAGAGAAGGTTTACCAGACCAAAACCTGCAATGGGCGGGTTGCCTTATGAGGAAAGGTTGGACAGGCTAGGCTTGTTTCCACTGGAGTTTAGAAGAGTAAGAGGTGACCTGATTGAAACATTTAACGTCCTGAGGAGCCTTGACAGGGTAGCTGTAAAGGCGATGTTTCTCCTTGTGGGAGAATCTGGAACCAGCAATCACTGTTTAAAAATAAGGAGTCGCCCATTTAAAACAAAGATATGGTGGGGATATTTTTCTCTCAGAGGGTCGTCAGTCTTTAGAACTCTCTTCCTGAAAAGACAGTGAAAGCAGAGTCTTTGAATATTTTTAAGGCAGAGGTGAACAGATCCTTAGTGAGCAAGATGGTGATAGGTTATCCAGGGCAGGAGGATGCAGATTTCAGGTTACTATCAGATCAGCCGTGGCCTTATTAAATGGCACAGCAGGCTCTAGCCAACTGCTACCCGTTGTTCATATGTTCGCATGTGGGAAACCTTTATTCACCCAGAACGCATAGCTATAAACTGACAACAGCTGTAATTTAGTAAGACCCTCCTGCAGGAGCAAAGCAACTGTTTTCCTAAGCATACCCAATGCTTAGTGACTTAATAAAGGTTTTCCACACAAAGTGGACATTGTATCCAACAAGAACCAATTATACTTAACCTGCTTCACAATAAACCAGAAAAATATACTTAAAATTATTACACTTTAGGTGTGACTTAATTACATTTGGAGTCAAGTGGACTGCAAGTTTGAAATTATCAGAAGAAGCTAGTTCTTTACATGTGCTTGAAATGCAATGAGTAAACATGGCTGTGGGCTTAGCATGTAAGGTGTGAAGGGAATTTGCATTTTTTAGATAAATGAAGGGATTGTTTGCATTTCAAAGGGATGTTAGTTAGTTTACAACTAGCCAGATAAGCAAGGCTAAGGAGTGTGTTTATTTTTCCGAAAAGTTCCTGAAAATATTGGCAACATTACAATTTTTATATTAGTCAGAGTCATAGTGTTTTACAATACAGAAAGAGGCATTTCGACCCTTCATGTGCACACCGGTCACCAAGCCCTTTCAAGCAGTGAGTTCCAGATACCACCCACCATCTTGGTGAAAACATTATTCTTCCAATCCCCTCTAAACCCCCTTCCCTGTACCTTTAATCTATGCCCCCCAGTTACTGACCCCTCCACTAAGGGAAATCTTCTTCCGATCTATCCTATCTAAGCCCCTCATAATGGTGTTCACTTGCATCAGGTCGCCCCTCAGCTTCCCCTGCTCGAAAAGAAACAACCCCAACCTATCTAGTCTCACTTCATAGCTGAAATGCTCCAGCCCAGGTAACACCCTGGTAAATCTCCTCTTCACCCTCTCCAGTGCAATCACTTTCTTTATATAGTGTGGCAACCAGAACTGCACACAGTACTCCAGATGAGGTATAACTAACAATTTATGCAGCTCCAACATATCCTCTCTGCTCTTGTATTCAATGCATCGACTAATTAAGATAAGTATAACATATGCCTTCTGAACCATCTTATCAACCTGTCCTGCTGCCTTGTACACCAATCTCCCTCTGGTCCCCTATACTTCCAAGGATCCTACCATTCATCGTGTACTCCCTTGCCTTGTTAGTCCTCCTGAAATGCATAATCTCACAATTTTCTGGATTAAATTCCATTTGCCACTGTTCTGCCAAATCGACCAGCCATCTATATCGTCCTGCAGTCTATGGTTTTACTTCTCGGCATTTACCACACCACCAATTTTCGTGCCACCTGCAAACTTTCTGATCATGCCTCCTGCATTCATGCCTGGATCATTAATACACACTGCAAACGGTAAGTGGCCCAGCACCAAACCCTGCAGTACGTTACTGGACACAGGCTTCCAGTCACAACACCAGCCTTTGACCATCACCCTCTGCCTCCTGCCACGAAGCCAAATTTGGACCCAATTTGCCAAATTGCCGTTGATCCCAAGGGCAACCATCTTGACCAGTCTCCCATGCGAGACCTTGTCAAAAGCCTTACTGTGATCCATCTAGACTACATCAACTGCGCCACCCTCATCTACACACCTAGTCACTTCCTCAAAAAATTCATATTTATTAGATATTATCTCCAACTGACAAAGTCATGATGACCATCCTTTATTAAGTCTTGCCTTTCTAAGTGGAGATTAAGTTTGTTCTTCAGACTTTTTTCCAAAAAATTGCCTACCAATGACTTTAGATTAACTGGCCTGTAGTTCCCCAGTTTATGCCTACCACACTTCTTGAATAATGCTACCACATTAGCTATCCTCCAGTCATCTGGCAACTCTCCTGTGGCTAGAGAGGATTTGGAAATTAATGGCAGGGCCCCTGCAATCTCCTCCCTTGCCTCCCATAGCATCCTGGGGTACATCGCATCTGGACCTAGGGATTTATCCACTTCTATGCCCATTAGAACCGCTAGTACCTCCTCCCTCTCAATATTAATTTATTGCAATATACCACATTCCCCTTCCTGATTTCTATACCTACATATTCTTTCTTTATAGTGAACATGCATGCAAAGTTCTGATTTAAAACCTCACCTACGTCTTCAAGCTACTCACACAGATTGCCACTTTTGTTTCTAATGGGCCCTACCCTTTCCCTGGTTCTCCTCATGCCCCTAATATATTGATAGTGCATTTGGATTTTCCTTTACTTAATTTACTTATTTTATTATGAGGAAGTTAGAGCTTGAAAGACATACAGAACAATAGAATTTACATATTAAAGAGAGAGAAACATATATAACGGAGAATGAAAGCCTATGTGAGGAGAGGGCCATGTACAATCTTATAGGAGACTGTGAAACAGCCTTCAAGAACCCTCCAGCTATTTTTGCATAAGTCTGCCATGTAAAGTAAATGAAGTTGGGGAGACCATTTGGAATTCCACTCTCAAGTGGGCACTGTGTTAACTTGCAGGTTTCGTTTTAAATCTCAAATCTATTTTTGGACTGTTGCCTTAAACGGGTGTGTAAATGTGAGTCAAGTTAGTTAGGAATTTTAGAAGCTGTGATCAGAATAAGCAACTTTCAGTCATATGCATGTGTTTGAAAACTTTTATTTTGTTAGTACATATTCTAATTTGATCTTTAAAATCTCCAAATATTTTGCTGGACTCATTACTTCTGAATTCAGAGCACACATCTGCTCATAATAAATACAAATTGCAAAACTGTTGTGATAGCACGACCAAGTTTCCCTCATCGATTTGGTCCACCAAGCAGACATCATCTGGCACGTCACAACAAAACTGAGGGTCCTTTGCGGGATATTTGAAATTCCTTGATTGGTTTGGAGTTGGTCAAACTTAAGCCTACGAGTTCGAGAAGCACATTGGATTCAGGAGTTGGTGTGAAGGGTTATAAAGTAGTGAGACTGCAAAATTGGCTGTAACCATGGCTGAAACTTTGTTGGAATTAGAAGGTATAACGCTGATGGGGTTACAAAAAGTATCTAAGGGTAAGTTAACAGAATTGGCAGATAAATTGCAGTTAAGTTTACCTGCACGGGCAAAGAAAATAGACATAGTTGAAGTGATAGCAAAGCATTTGAAATTGGAAGGGAGGGATACCTAAAATTAGTGAGTCACAGCTGGAGGTAATGAGACCTCAGTTACAAACGACAAAGCTTGAACTTGATCAAGAAACGTAACTGAAGCAGCTTGAATTAGAGGAAAAAGAAAAGGAAAAAAGCCGAATTGAAAAGGCTAGAGGCAAAAGGAAAAGAAAATGAAAAAGAGAGAGTATTTCAAAGAGAAATGAAAAGTCGACCTCCAGAGAGAGAAATTAACAGTTGAGGAAAGAGAGAAGGGTCAAACGACAAGTTAAGCAGCAGAGATAGCTGATGATTATGAATTTATTCGAAGGTCCAATCCTTTTTCCACAGGTGCTGAGGGTAGAGGTGACATATCGAGGTGTCTTCATTGTTATAAGGTTGGGGTCAATGTGTTGGAGGTTAGAGGTAAAATCTGTTACAGAATGCAGAAAAGCTCTGGTGGTAAAAATACTGTTTTCTGAGGTCCAGGCACAGGAAAACCCAGTGGTGTGTGTACAGGTAAAGCAATAAGAATCACTGAAAAGTACAGAAGTGGAAATGTGTTCAAAATTTACCCAAGGGAGTTCTGAAGGTCAGGTTGCAGCATTGTTTAAACAATTTGCATGTGAAGGGGAAGCCTTTTCAACTGTATAGTGTTGAACAGGTAAAGACGTTAAAATTTTGAGAGACACAGGGGTTCGTCAATCCATAATGTTATGGGATAGCGATAGTTTTTGTTCAGAGGGAGTATTACAGGGACAGGTGATAATAAATTGGGTTGATGGAGGTGCTGAACCTATTCCTTTGTGGAAGGTAAATTTAAAGAGCAAGTGCAAAACAGGTGACATGTTTGTTGAAGTAGTGGGAAAATTGCCCATTGCAGGGGTTCAATTTATTTTAGGTAATGATATAGCTTGGGCTCAGATGTGGGTAATGCCTACAGTGGTTGAGCAACCTGTGGGTGTGCATTCAACAGGGGTGTTGCTGAAAGAGCATGCTGGAATGTTTCCACACACTCAGAGATTGAAACATGAAGTGAGAGAAGTTAAAAGGAAGGGAAAGGTGTTGAAGTTCAATTAGCTGATACTATCTTTGTTAAGACTGTTCGGGGAAAGAGAATGGAAGAGAATGAAGCTGAAGTGTTCAGCTCAAGGAAGTTGGTAGGGTTGCAACAAGAAGATCCACGAATAAAGCAGGCATATCAGGCAGCTTACTCAGAAACAAGCTGAATGCATTCCAGAATGTTCTTACCCTAAAGGTGATGTGTTGATGAGAAAGTCGAGGTCGTATCAAGGTTCAGCAGGCGAAAAATGAATGGAAGCTTATCTGATAGTTGTACCATGTAGATACAGAAATAAAATATTAAGAGTAGCTCATGAAATTCCAGTAGGGGAACATTTCGGAATTAGGAAGACAAAAGTGAGAAAACAAAAACATTTCTAATGGCCCGGATTGCCTAGAGCTGTAGTCTGTAGAACATATCATGCATGTCAGGTGACACAGAAACGACAAGCAGTGATTAAACCGCCACTTGCACTTCCAATTCACGCATTTGAGGCACCTTTTAGAGGGGTCATGATTGATTGTGTAGGACCTCTCCCTTAGACTAATAGTGGAAATAAGTACTTGCTGACCGTAATGGATGTGTCTAAAAGGTTTCTGGAAGTGATCCCTTTGCGAAATATTATATCATAGTTTATTGTGGAAGAGTTGACTAAATTTTTACAATATATGGTTTTCCAAAAGAAGTGGAATCAGATCAATGATAAAATTTCATGTCGTCACTGTTGAAGGAACTAATGAAGAGTTTGAGTATAAAAGAGTTTAGATCAACAGTTTACCATCGTGAATCACAAGGTGCTTCGGAAAGATGGCAAGTCGTCCTGCTGAGGGCTTTTATTCAAAACTAACTACAAGAATGCGCTGTGGCAATTCCATTCTTGTTATTTGCTATTAGGGACACTCCTAATTCATCAAGCGGATTTTGCGCTTTTGAATTAATCTATGATCATGAGGTGAGGGGACCGCTGAAGGTCATTCATGAGAAAATGGTGTGTGAAAATTCCGAAACAGCTCTCCTTGATTATATGACAAACCTCAGAGAAATATTGGACAGAGCATGCGCGTTAGCTGGGGAACATTTAAAGATATCACAGCAAACGATGAAAACGATGGTGTATAGGATAGCCACAGCCCCTAATTTGGCTGCTGGGGAAGAAGTGACAGCTTTGTTACCAGTCTTGGGTGAATCATTAAATGCAAGGTTTAGTGGGCAAGGTTTAAAATTGAAAAGAAACTGAGTGAAGTAAATTATATAATAAATACTCCATAAAGAATAAATAAGCAGATGGTGCATCATGTAAACATGCTTAAAAAGTACTGTGACAACGAAGAGGGCCAAATAGGGTTATTAGTGGTGGTAGATAAGGAAACAGTGATCGAAACGAAGGATTCTGGAATTGATTTTCCTCGAATAAAATTGGATACTGAGGGGCTATTTTAATGTTGTATTGAGTTACCTTCCAGGCAAGTTTCAAAGTGATTTGGAGAACCTATTGCACTCACACAAAGCTGTTTGTCGGAATAAGCTGGGGAGGAAAAAATTAGCTAACATGATGTAAGTGTAGGGGATTCGGTTTCGATAAGGCAACATCCTTATAAGTCCAGCAAAGTTATCACAAGTATAGAAAGAAATTGAATGCATGCTTCAAAATGACATAATTGAGTTTAGTTGCAGTAACTGGAGTTCACCTACTGTGATGGTGCTGAAACCAGATGGAACAGAAATACTGTGTGTGGATTATTGGAAGGCGAATGCAGTGGCAACAGCGATTCACATCCTGTATCACGGTTCGAAGATTGCATTGAGAAAGTGGGACAATTATAGTTTATCACAAAGATTGACTTGCTGAGAACATATTGGCAAGTACCGTTATCGGAGAGAGTAAAAGAGATATTGGCTTTTGTGACGCCAGATGGACAGCTTAAATTCATGTCATTTTGTATGAAAAAACAAACAGCTACATCACAAAGGCTGACAAACAAAGTAATTGCAGGACTGAGCAATTGTGCTGTTTATATTGACAACTTGATAGTTTTCACGCAAAAGTGGGGAAAGTATTCACCGTATCTGGAAGAACTATTTAATCAGCTGCAAGAAGGTAATTTTGTGATGAACATGGCTCAAAGTGAGTTTGCAAAGGTGCAAGTTACATATCTAAGCCATGCCTTTGGACATGGTAAGGTGGCTCCGAGAGATGTGAAATTCAGAGCCAGCATGGATTTCCCCGTGCCTACAACAAAACAAAAGTTTTGCAATTTCAGGGCACCAGCGGGTTTTACCAGAAATTTGCACCAAAAGTTAGTTGTGTGGTTGCTCCGTTGACAGAAATGTTTTAAAAAGGACAAGAAGTTTCAATGGACACAGGAATATCAGAGGGCATTTAACAGTTTAAAAACTCTACTTACTACGACACCAGCTTTGGCAGTACCTAATCATGCCATCAAGTTAAGTTGGCTTTTGATGCAAGTGATAAAGGCATTGGTGTTGTGCTGTTGCAAAAAGATGAAACTGCAATGGAGAAACTGATATGGTATTTTTCATGAAAGCTGAACCTGCAACAGAGAAGATATGTAATGATCGAAAAGGGGACCCGGAGTCTGGTGTTAGTGTTGCAGCGTTTCGAGGTTTATGTTGCAAACGATTCATCAGAGACAGTTGTTTATACAGACTATAATCCTTTAAAATTTCTGGACGAATTTCAAGTCCGAAGTGCAAGAATGTTCAGGTGGATTTTGTTTACTACAAACCATTTAACTTACAGATTATACATGTGGCTGGACGAGAAAGTTTAATTGCAGATGCATTTTCGAGAGTTTGAAACTCAAAGGGTTATTGGAAATTTAAAACCTAGACTCTGGATTGAAATTACCTCTGTTGATACAAATGATTTACATATATATAATGTTAATGCGTGCATTTGGTAATGTAATAGTTTGGATATCTGGATAATTATAGTAAGTGGTGCAAGATTGGTTGAGACAAATAAGTCATCTTTTACAATTATGACGATTCATTATTCTATAAGGATGGAGGTGTTACATAAGTATAATAATTTTAATAATATTTTCTGGTTTATTGTGAAGTTAGTTTATGAGTGTAAGTATAGTTGGCTCTTTCTGTGTGATCTAATTATATTTGGAGTCAAGTAGACTGCAAGCTTAAAATTTTCAAAGAGAAGCTAGATGTAGAAATATGCATGAAATGCTAATAAATATACATGAATGGTGGCTTATCATGTAAGGTGTGAGGTGAATTTACATTTTTTTAGATAAAGGAAGCGATTGCATGGATTTCCAAGGGATGTTAGTCTTTTACAAGTAGCTAGACAAGCAAAATTAAGGAGTGTGTTTACTTTTCTCAAAGGTTACAGACAATATTGGCAGCATGAAAGCTTTTACATTATGAGGAACGTATAGATTCATAGACATATGGAACAACAGAATTTACATATTAAAGAGAGAAAAACATATATAAAGGAGAGTGAACGGTTATGTGAAGGGAGGCCCATGTCTGATCTAAGAGAAGTGTGTGAAACAGCCTTCAAGAAGCATGTGGCCATTTGTGCAAAAGCCTGCCATCTAAAGGAACTGAAATTGGGGAAGCCATTTTGAATTACACTCTCAATTGGGTACTCTGTTAACTTGCTGGTTTAGTTTTAAATCTAAAATCTATTTTGGACTGTTGTCTTAAAGGGGTGTGTAAATGGGACTCAGGATAATACGGAATTTTAGAAGTTGTTATAGTTGTAAGCAATTTGTAGTCTTATGTAGGTGTTAGTTAACAAATATTCTATTTTGATTTTTTTAAATCTCTGAATGTCTTGGTGGACTCATTATATCTGAATTCAGTGTACACATCTTCTCCTAAAAAATGCAAATTGAAAAACCATTGTGATAGCACGACCAAATCTCCCTCGGGGATTTGGCCCGCCTATCACACATTATTTTCCATGTGATGACACTCAAAAGTGGACACAATACGCTTGCTGACACCTAATCGGTGATTTACAAATGTTCATCACAATATCATTGTTTTTTCACCCCAAGACTGCTAATTATAATGGTAATGATTCCGTACGCAATGCTAGCTTCAACATGACCTGCCATCTCCAAAGTTGTGTGCACCTAGACTGCCCGATCTCTGTCTTTCACTGCCTTTGTACCATCTAGGTTATATGGCCTTATTCTTCCTTTCAAAATGCACCAATTTACATTTCTCTGCTATAAATTTGATCTGCTATCTTTCTATCCATTTTCTGCATGTATATTCCTGAATTCTGCTACTATCGCTCTCATTTCTTAAGATTTGCTGGAAGTTTCGGACAATTTTCAAAATTAGAAATTATACCTGAAAATAATATTTCGAAAATATGCGGGTGAAGAGTTCTCTAAATGACCACACCAGTGTAACACTGGGTCAATATACAATTTTGTGTGAGCTGGGCCCTATTTTCGCACAGATTCCAAATTGGGAGAGATATTGAGTAATTTCTCGTGGAAACTCTTTATTTTGAAAGTTGGGATATTTGAGTATTTTCAGCTCCAGTTCAGTTTTGAATGAATACCGAACATCAGTCACTCAAGCTCAATGAGAAACTGGAATCATCAGGAGTTAGATGTAAAAACAAAAGATTTGCGATATTTTAAAGAATTGTTAAAGAGGGGCAGAAACAAAAGAAGGCGACATTTTGGCAAGTATTAAACTGAGAAATAGGACTGAATGTTCCCATTCCAAAGGCGACCGATTGGGAGACAGAGGAAAGCACTGGGATGTGCGTCCTCCCGCCACCTTGGCATGTGGCCGGTGACGGGAAACACAGCGGCGCCATTTGGAGGGCATTGGAGCCAGTTAAGGGCCAAATTAGGGACATCTCGCGACATTGAGGGCACCATAAAATGAATCATTAAAGTACTTATGAAACCTGTAACGAATAAAACGGGGGTAGTGCTAATGTCACTGGAGTGCTAACCCAGAGGCTCAGTCGAATCCTCTGAGGACATAAGTTCCAATCCCACCGCGGCAGCAGGAATTTGAATTCAGAAATAAATCTGGAGCATAAAGGTAGTCTCAGTGATGGTGAGCATCACCGATTCTCGTGTAATAGCCCATTTAGTTCACTAATGTCTTTTAGGGAAATATATGCCGTCCTTATATGCCTGGCCTGGCCTACATGTGATTGCAGACCCACAGTAATGTGGTTGATTAACTGCCCTCTGATATGGCCAAGCATCCCATTCAGCTCAAGGACAATTCGGGGTGGGCAATAAATTTGGCCTTGCATGCGACGGCCACATCGCAAAGAAGAATGAATTTAAAAATGAAGCAATGGTAGGTCCCATTAACGACAAAAATGAAATATGTTTTGGAGACAGAGGGTATTAAAAAAAATAAGGCTTATGATAGATGTCTGCTTCATAGTGCAGACGCGAGTAAAGCTCAATGCAGATGCTACAGAAGAGAACTGAGAAAAAGGATATGATAAAAGCAAAGTGATCCACGAGAAACAGTGAGCAAATACCATAAAATGAAATATTAAGGCATTTATTAAACATGTAAAGCAGAAAACAATCATTGAAGCAAAGGCAGGTGCGAATAAGGATGAAAAATGAAATCTGTTTTGAGACAGGGAGCATCACTGAAAGTTTGAATGAATCTGTTCTGTATCCCTTCACACATCAAGAGGATGACTCCAATGTCACAGTAAATGAAAATGTGGTAGACGTACATAAAGAGGCGCTTTGAAAATATTTAGCAGTTCAGAAGATAGAAAAATTACCAAGTCTGGATATCATGGATCCTAGTTTCATGAGCGAACTAAAGATGGAAATAGCGGTGGGGACCGGGCAAAATCCTTTAATTTTCTTTGAATGTAGGGGGGTAATGTCAATGTGTGTGAGGGTTGTTATGTGTGTATGTATCATTGTTGTATGTCCTGTCCCAATGGCAGGACAGACCCAACAGAGGCATGACAGTGGCGCACAGTCAGGAGGGATTTCCTCTGGGAGTCTCCAACATTGACTATGGGCCCTATGAAGCCTCATGGCATCAGGTAAAACATGGGCAAGAGAACCTCCTGCTGATTACCAACTACAACCCCCCCAGCCTCCCAAAAGCTGACGAACCAGTACTCCTCCGTGTTGAACACCTTTTGTAAGAAGCACTGATGTTGGAAAGGATACAGCATATGCCCTGGTTGGGGGGCTTCAATGTTCATCATCAAGAATGTTTCAGTAGCACCACTACAGAACACACTGGGCGAGTCCTAAAGGATATAACTGCTGGACTGGGTCAACGACAGGTGATGAAAGAGCCAAAAAGCGATAGAGCCGACTTTACCTTATTCTCACCAATCTAATTGTCCCGGATGAATCTGTCCATGACAATGTTGGTAGGAGTGACCACTGCACAGCCCCTGTGGATACAAATTCCTGAATTCACATTGAAGATACCTCCATCGTGTTGTCTAGCATTGCTACTGTGCTAAATATGATGGATTCAGAACAAACCTAGAAACTCAAACATGGGCACCCATGAGGCTCCGTGGGCCATTAGGAGTAGCACACTTTTATTCAGCCACAATATAGCCTATGGCCCTCATATCCCAAACTCTAGCATTACCATCAAGCGAGGGGATCAACCTAGTCTAGTGAAGAAAGCAGGAGGACATGCCAGGAGCAGCACCAAGGACACCAAAATTGAACTGTCAACCTGGTGAAGCTACAACATAGAACTACTTGCATGCCAAACAGCAGAAGAAGCACGTGATAGACAGGGATAAGTGATTCCACAACAAATGGATCAGATCTAAGCTCTGCAGTCCTGCCACATTGAGTCGTGAATGGTAGTGGACAATTTAACAACTCACTGGAGGAGGATGCTCAACCGATCTACCAATCCTCAACGCGGAACTAAACACAGAAGTGCAAAGACAAGGTTGAAGCTTCCGCTACTATCTTCAGCCAGAAGTGCCAAGAGGATGATCCATCTCAGCCTCCTCCTAAGATTCCGAGCATCACGGATGCTAGTATTCAGCCAATTTGATTCAATCTACGTGATATGAAGAAACGGCTGACGGCCCTGGATACTGCAAAAGGCATTGGCCCTGGCAACCTTCCAGCAATAGCGCTGAATACTTGTGCTCCAGAAGTAGCTGCACCCATATTCAAGCTGTTCCAGTATAGCTACAACACTGGCACCTGACCAGAAATGTGGAAGATTTCCTAGGTATGTCGTGCCCACAAAATGCAGGACAAATCCAAGCGGGTCAGTGTACTGTCGATCATCAGCAAAACGATGGAAGGAGTGATCAACAATGCTGCAAGTGGCACTTACTCAGCAATAATCTGCCCACTGATGCTCAGTTTGGGTTTTGCCAGGGCCACAAAGCTTCTGATATTATTACAGCCTTTGCCCAACCATGGCAGCAGAACTCAAGAGACGAGGTGAGAGTAACAGACCTTGACATCAAGGCACCATTTGACTGAGTGTGGCATCAAGGAGCACGCGCCAAACTGAAATCATTGAGAATCAAGAAGGAAAGTCTCCACTGGTTTAAGTCACACCTGACAAATAGAAAGATGCTTGTGGTTGTTGATTGCCAGGAAATCGTTGCAGGGCTTTCTCACGATAGTGTCCGTGGCCCAACATCTTCAGCTGCTTCACCAATGACCTTCCCTCCATCATAAGGTAAGAAGTGGGGGTGTCCGCTGATGACTGCACAATGTTAAGCATCATTCGCAACTCCCCAGATACTGGAGCAGTCCATAAGCAGCAAAACACATACAACATTCAGGATTGGGCAGATAAGTTGTCAGTAACATGTGTGCGACACATGTGCCGGACAATGACCATGTCCAACCACAGAGAATCCAGTAATTTCCCCTTAACACTCAGTGGCATTTCCATTGCTGAATGCCGCTCTGTCAACATCATGGGAGTTACCATTGGGCAGAAACAACAACCGCAGCCTTATAATTACTTTGGCTGCAAGATCATGTCAGAGCCTGGGAATCCTGCAGCGATTAACTCAATTCCTTACTCCAAAATGCCTGTCCACCATCTACAGGGCACAAGTCAAGAGTGTGATGGAATACTAACAACTTGCCTGGATGAGCGCAACTCTAACAGCACTCAAGAAGCTGTACGCCATCCAGGACAAAGCAGCCTACTTGATTAGCACCCCACCCAGCACCTTAAATATTCACTCCCTTCACCACAGGCGCACAGCGGCAGAAGTGTGTACCATCTACAAGATCTACTGCACCAACTCACCAATGCTCCTTCAATAGCACCTTCCAAACCTACAACCTGTAATACCTGAAAGGACAAGGATGACAGTTGCGTGGAAACACCGCCACCTGTAGGTTTCCCTCCAAGTCACGCACCATCCTGACTTGTAATTATATCGCCATTCCTTCACTGTCACTGAGCCTACATCCTGGGATTGCCTTCCTAACAGCACTTTGTGCTACACCACGTGGACAACAGTGGCTCAAGAGGGCGGCTCATCACCACCTTCTTAAGGGCAATTAGGGATGGCCAATAAATGCTGTGTTCGCCAGTGACGCCCCTATCACGAGAAGTAATAAATTACCCTATTTTCCCCGTCTATTGCGGCCAGCTTTGTCTTCATACCTTTTTCATGACCTCTTATAAAGTTTAAGACATTATATTCAGAGACAACTTTGTCACCCCCAAACTGAATGTTTTTTTTCTTGCTGTGATCTCTCTTTCCTAAATGATACTTTGCTACGAGATGATCAATTACTCCTCTTTCATTACACATCACCAGGCCTAAAATGCTCTATCATCTTGATTGTTCCAGAACGGATTGTCCTAGGGAACTGTTCGAATGCACTCTATGAAATCATCATCAAGGCTACCTTTGCCAATTTTAAGGATCCAAACCACATAACTATTAAATAGCATAAAATTTTCTTACCAGCCCTCATTAGTTCTTAGTATATGCTCTAGCCTACAGTGTGGCAATTGTATTCGTCCTACAAAATATTCCCCCAATGGCGTCTATTGCTATGTCTTATTTCGAGCCAAACTGTTTCTGCACCTTGATCTTCCGAGCCAAGATCATTTCTTACTATAGTACTAATCTCAACCCTTTATCAATAGAGCTACCCCACTCACTTCTCCTTTCTTCCGCCTCCAGGCGCAATGCCCTCAGAGGGCGTTGGTGACCATGGACTTGCATTGTATTAGTCCATGATTATGCTTGCCAAAGTACTGAAGTTCTTTTCCGTTGCCTTCTACAGTATGGCTGACCAGGAAATTCTCCTGTTGTATTGCCTGCCAACAAGCGTTTTGGTAGGATTCACATACTGATAAACAATCTGTCTGGCCTCATCATGAGCAAACCTTCCGTGGCCATCAAGCCCTGAAATGGGAGTTGAAGCCGGAGCTTCCGGCCCAGAAGTAGGGAGGCTTCTACTGTGTCACAAGACCTCCTTATCCTTCCAAAATGTCAAATACCCTTGAAATTCAAGTTCCCAGCCTTGGTCACCTTGCCATAACGTATGTTAAATGGGCATTATATCGTACCTTCAATTTTAATTTCAATTTCTGCTATAAATTCAACCACCTTGTTTTAAATGTTGCGTGCATTCAGATAAAGGACCGTTAAATAGGTCTTTTTACTGCTTTTCCCAAAATGCTGGTGAACTTTCATGCTTGCGCGCTCTGTTCATTCCTATTGAACCCTGCTTGATTTTCCCTGTATTACCGTCCTGAACTATTGTCTTGTCCTTGCTCTTTAATATTCTCAATCTCCACAAATATGAACGCTCGCCCCCAACTATTTGCCATTGAATGTCAAAGGACGATGGTGAGATTGTCTTTTGTTGGAGATTGGCATTGCCTAGCCCTTGTTGTGGCGTGAATGTTACTTGCTACTTGTCAGTCCGAGTGTGAAGTAACATTCGCACTACAGAAGTGCCAGGCAATGAGCGTTCCCAACAAGAGCAGCACTGACTGCTGATGTGCATGCTGCAGATCACAGTCGTGTCCAGTAACTCGCAGGCCCTATAGTTGCAACATACTACCTGCCTTGTTATTCCTACTGCATTCTATTTAACTGATTAGGGTTTCAAGTTTAGAAACATCACTCAGTAGTTATTTGTAGCTATATTAGTTAATGTAACTACTTAATCTATAAAATGTATACACTTATGTTTCCATGGAGTGATCTGAAGTATTGCCTCAGATTAGAGAAAATAAGAAAATATTGAAATCACCAACCAATCATCTATATGATTGCCTGGTTGTTGCCTCTGGAATGCAGTTCCAAGCCTCAGCTTCCCTCACTCAATCGCTCGGAAAGCTCCTTGTTTTTTAGAAGATCACAAGGGAATCTCTTCTCTCGCTGCACTGAATTCCTTCCCTCACCAAATTCGCTGAGTTGAGCACTCTGTCGAGCAGTGCCCTGCCGTCATGTCTTTGCTCTATTTACTTTGGGCGTTAGCAAAGTTTTGAATGAGTGTATAGGAAAAAATTGTTGAATTTGCAGAAACCTGAGTCAGGCCCTGCTGACTGGGGAAACTGTTCTAAGTCGCACGCTTTTGGCTAATGCAGCTGCCAGTAGCAGTCAGTTTTATAGACTGAAAGGAGACGATAATTTAACGCTATGCTAAGTTAAATGCTGAGTACATTCTTGACTAGATTTTGGAAAGAGATCAACTATTAAAACTCCCTCACTCATCTGATTCTCTGAGTTAAGTAAGCATTCTGTCTGGCAGTAGTCTGTCGAGATAAATGGATTCTCTGAACCCCAACTCCATTTATCCACCATAGCTACACATCCCTTGATAATCAGTGAAATATATTGTTCAGAGTTGTGGAACCTCAAACTATGCTCGCATCCACGGGGTTTGGGGGAGTGAATTTTAGGTTTTTGCTTCTTGCTTTCCTTTCTAAATGGTCTAACCCTAATTTTCCGAATCTGCCGCCTCTTTCTTGATTCCTCCATCAGAGGAAATCATTTTCCTCTATAGGTTCCATCGAATTAATTTGAACATTTTGAACTCCTCAGTTAAATCACACCTCAATCTTCTATACTTAAGAGACTGCATTCTTGGATTATGCACTCGACTTCACAACATAACTAATACATTATCTACTGATGTACATGTGATGTTCTCCCTCCAAAGACAAAATACGCTCCCTTTTATGCAGGCCCCGTAGCTACACGTATTTCTACAGGTGGAATATGGTCAAATCTCTACGCAGCCCTAGTCAGAGGCCAGGGAGGGGGATAGAGGCCGTGCCCAGCTTCCAGCATTGCGGTTTGGGGGCTTCAGGCTTCCGAACTGCAGGAAATTGTGACTCATCAAAATTTGAATGTCTGGCCAGAACCAGGCCACATTGTGGTTTTTGAGTTAGAGATACAACAGATGCTGGGGTTAATGTTCTCAGAGGGATTTAGAGCCAGTTGCATGTCAGCCCTGATTCCTCATATTCGAATGTTATAACGACTGGAACGATGTTTCCTGGTTGCGGCTCCACAGTGTAACTACTCGGATAGGTCAGATTTTGTGCTGGGATCTGCTAATCCAGCATTAACGTGGTTGAAACCTGGGGTCTTCCTCGTGTACAAGCTCACTCCGCGCCAATGCCAAATGTTAATTAAGCTTTCCATTTGTCTTGTCAGTAGCAATGTAATCGATATAAAATTTTGGTCTCTCGGCATTAACACTTATAGGCATTTCTGATTCAGTTAAAGACATTTCATCAAAACAAGATCACAAACCACGGCTGAGCTATTTTTTTTTTAAATACTGCCGTTAGTATAAAAGATCAGCACACCTAATTGTCTCCCCTATGGCTGATATCAGGTATAAATATGTCATGATTTCAATGAAGTGCAGGTCTTATGTTTATGAAGATGCACGGCACACCAAAAGGTCTGCTGTTTGCCATTTATTATCCCATCCTCGCAGCTATCGGTGTTCCAGGTAATATATTGGCGTTAGTTATTAGTTATGGAAATTACCGCATCCCTGATTTGCTTACTCGTAAATTTTCGCCCTTTTTATTTCATAAATTTTATATTCTGTATTCTTTTACACCATCACATCTGCCCTTTAACGGTATAAATTCTCGTTTTAACTGAATCTACTGTTTAATTTCCTCACACGGAAAGTGTCATTTCTTCTCTATATCTATGGGTTCATTTCCCTTAACAGTCACCGTGTCACGGGAAAATCTTTTTAAATTATTGTTTCTCATATTTGACGGTAAAACCCCTCCCCTTGGATAAGGTGCCATTTAACAGTATAATCTCACTCCTGTGAGGTAGAATTCCTCCCCTTTAACCTGATAATACCGCCCTCCCCCGCCACCCTTTAAAAGCATAATTATTCAGTTTTACCGGGGTCACTACCTGTCGTGTTCTTGACGCCATTACTCTCGGTGAATGGTGACCAACAGCAACAACAAAACGTGTTTGATTTGTTAGCAAATTTAACGTAATTTAAAAAAGAGATTGGACAAAGATAATTTGACACTTAGCAGCATGAGAAGTCCTTTGGATAGGTTACCGAAGTGCGATTAATAGGTGCCTACTAAAGGCGGAGAGAGAGAGAGAGAGAGAAGGTGTGGGTGAGGGGGAGTAGGTGGAGGCTGGGAGCCTACAAAACTTCCAAAACTTCGAACTTAGGCAACTTCAGGCAGAGCAGCCAAGCAGTAAGGGAAACAGAGGTGTGCAAGGAACCAAAATTGGAGCAATGCAGATATAGCAGATGGCTCCAGGCAGAAGGACGCCATAAAGAAAGGAATAAGAGAGGCAATGCAGGAATTTGCAAACAAGGATAGGAATTCTATTATTGACAGGTTGGTAGCCAATGTAGTTCCGTTTGTGAACGGAACTTGCTGCTTGTGAAGATAAAGACTGAGAAGTTGAGCGGAATGAAGTTCCCGAAGGGGCAATGTGAGAGGCCAGCTAGAAAAGTTTTGGCATGCACGGGTTCTCGGATAACAAGGGTCGTTGTGAAGGTTTTGGTGATAGATGAGCTGAGGCAGGGGCGGAGACGCGCCACATGATGGATGTGGAAGTGACGGTTATGGTCATGGAGAGGAATTGGCGTCAGAAGCCGATTTCCTGCTGAAATTGGACGCCAAGTTGTGGAAACCATCTGTGGCGGCCTCTGAGTGTGGCCACTGTGTGTGTTGGAGTCGGCGGCGAAGGAGCAATTTCTTCGGATGCCGGTGATAATGGCTTCGATTTTTCCAATATTCTGTACCCACATATTGTGTATTAACACTGTTGCTACCTATGCATGATCACACTTTCATCCCCGTGTACACGTAATTCAGTAGTGTTGTTAAGTCTTTTACTGGGGGGTGAACAATCACACGGTTATTCGCGTCCACATGGAGGTCTCTAACTGTTGGCACTGTTGATGTGGCCGAATTATTCCACTGTTTTCTATGCGTACATGTGGGTCGAATATGTTATTAAGCCTATTACTGAGGACGAATTGTTATTGGCGTGTAGTTTTAGGTCTATTGCATTATTGAAACTTTTTTTGGTGACACTGTTACCACGCTGTACAAGTAGCAATATTCTGGTGCTAATGTTTAAATGTGAAATGTTGCTCTTTCATATATCAGTGTCTATATTGCAACATTGCTATTGTATCGAGTGGTATCATAACCTTATTATAAGATATTAATTATCTTTATTTGAGGAAGGATCCTTATTTATTTTATTACATTACCACTGTTATCTTTATTCGTATTATCTATTATTCTATTGCCCTTATTTAAAGGAGGATGTAAGTGTGTTGGATGCAGTTAGAGAATATTTACTTGACTGATATCAGGAATGGGCGGGTTCACTTATTAGGAAAGTCTGGGCAAACTAAGTTTGTATCCGCTGGAATCATCTAGAAGATGAAGTGGCGACTTGATTGAAACATACAAGACCCTGAGGGATCTTAGCAGCGTGGATATGGGAAGGATGTTTCCTCTTTTGGGAGAATCTAGAGCTCGGAGGTCACTGTTTAAAAATAAGGGGTCGCCCATTTTTAGAAAGGGATTAGGGGCAATATAGTTTTCTCTCAGAGGGTTACTTACTCTCTTACCCAATTCACAGGCTCGGCCTGGTCCTGCTCTTCCAACAAAGCTGTGGATGATGATTCCACAATGACTACTGTTGAGGGCCAGTGTTTGTTCTGCTCCTTGTAGCTGGACTGCTCCTGTATTCATTCCTATGTCCACACTGGGTGTGGCCGCATAACTGGCGGAATGTCTAATAAATTCAATATCTACGATAGGCAAAGTCGGTACCTTGTGCTGAGAGTGCACGACAGCATTGAGAGATCGCTACATTGTAGGAAGGGCCTTTCTCCGACTGAGCCAAGATTACCTATCAGTCCCAACATCAGCAGGATGTTGAAGATTCCAGTGCCGATCAGCAGAAGAACAAAAAATTATCATGTGCCCTCGCCAACATCCCCTGAAAACTTCATAAAACACCAATTGTCCGCTTTCCCTCGTGCTGTTTGGTAGCCTTTGTACAAACTGTATCGTGAAGTTTCCAAAACTGAATCATTACACAGCAATTCTTCAGATTTCGGTGATTTCCCTTCAAACCCGAAACAATGGGTTTTACATGCAAGGGTTTGCAATGTAATGCTTGTTTCCAGTTTTAATGCAGTTGTTTTATGATTTGATCTCTTAATGTACACTAATGCTTTTATTTCAAGACACCTAACCCTCGATCTAAACTTGCCGACATTCAGGTGATAATTTTACTGTTTCTTGTTCTCATTATTGTTATTACATTGTTTTATATTCTGATAGTCTGCTACGTCTCCGTCTTAAAACGGAGGGCATTCCAAATATGGTAAGAAATGATTTTCATCTCACGTTCAAGTGTCAAAGTCATAAACATCACACAGAATTTAGAGCACTTTGCTGCTTGCTAGACAAGTAATGTTTCTCCTGCCTCTCTCACACACACGTACTCACTGTTTTTTTCGCATTTTGCTTTTTCACTTTCTACATTACAGCTAACTTAGTAGTGATCGTGATCATGTGTCGGGGAAGATGTGGCCTCTCCAGATGTATCACTTACTACCTGGTATCCATGGCAGTGACGGATCTCCTAGTCATTTTCACCGCTGTGATATTAAACCGGATTGTTGGCATTTATTTCCCATTTAGTTTCCTCTCCATCACCCCGGTCTGTAGTTTCAGCTTTGTGTTAATTTATGGGGTCAGAGACTGTTCTGTCTGGGTAACCGTCGTGTTCACCTTTGACCGGTTTGTAGCCATTTGTTGCCAGAGACTGAAAACTAGATATTGCACAGAGAAAACGGCGGCTGTGGTGATAGGAACAGTTTGTGCCGTGAGTTGTTTCAAAAACGCATTCTGGTATTTTATATATGAACCAAGGTATACAACTAGTAATATACCCTGGTTTTGCAACGTTAAGTTAATATTTTATACCTCACCTGCATGGGCTGCATTTGACTGGATTCACCGCATCTCAACCCCATGCCTCCCATTCATTCTGGTTTTGCTGTTCAATGTCCTGACTGTCAGACACATTTTAATGGCCATTAGAACCCGCAGAAGACTCCAGGTCCGCAGCAACTTTGAGAATCAGAGTGATCCAGAGACGGACAGCCGGAAAAAATCCATCGTTTTGCTCTTCTGTATCTTGGGCATTCTGATCCTGTTATGGCTGCTGTTTTTTATAACTTTCCTCTATGTCAGAATTGCGAACGTTAGTTATTTCTCAGGTTCCAATTACAATGACTCCAAATTTATTCTGGAGGAAAGCGGATTTATGCTTCAGCTTCTGAGTTCATGCATTAACCCGTTTATTTATGCAGGGACCCAGAGTAAATTCAGAGCCCAGTTAAAGAATGGGGTGAAATATCCAGTGACACTAATTGCTATAGCACTTAAAAAATTAAAATAGTAAAATTCACCATGAATTGCACCTTGTGTTTCGTCGTGTATTCGCCCTGGCTGCTTTCTCAAATAGCTGG
Organism: Cetorhinus maximus; assembly: GCF_964194155.1. Classification (NCBI taxonomy): domain Eukaryota; kingdom Metazoa; phylum Chordata; class Chondrichthyes; order Lamniformes; family Cetorhinidae; genus Cetorhinus; species Cetorhinus maximus. The sequence continues at coordinate 7,917,865 of NC_135912.1, read as the reverse complement.
CTGCCTTTTCAAATACACAGTGATACATGTTGCATTATGTGGTGAAGCAACAGGCCTGATGAGATCGCTTAATAAGTAAACACTGAGGATGGACACTTCATGCCCTGTATGCAGCTCACACTTACACCGGATAAGATATGCATCCGGGTCCGGTGACTAGGCGTCACCTATTTTGTAAGTGGTTTCATACCACCCCAAGTGAGGTTAACTAACAGGCCTTGGACTGGGGAATGAGCATGGCCCCATACAGCACTTTGTGTCTTAGTACCAGTTAGATCAGATCAACTAAGGGGGCATAGGCCAGGGCTGGAACCTGGGACTCCCCTGTCCTGTGTTACGACTGTGGTATGAGCTGAAATAACTGAGCCCAGGCCCAAGGTTGTCGGTTCTGTGTTTTCCGGAGATCAGTGACTCATATAGTGAGATCGGATAACTAAAGCAATGGTAGGAGAGTAAAATCTTTGATTCTCCTGACCTGCGTGAGTCGGGGTATTAAACTAGAATGTACCTGCCCCTTCGCAATCTGTCAGAGGCTTTGTGCCAAATTGAGTGAGATAAGAAAGCTGGGAACGTTCAATGAGACCATGGCTAATCTGATTGTAACCTCAACTGCACATTCCTGCCTAGCCCTGATAACACTTCGCCCCTTTGTTTATCAAGAAATTGTCTACCGCTGCATTAAAAATATTCAAAGACTGTGTTTCTGCCTTCTTCTTCTTTTGAAGAAGAGAGTTTCAAGAACTCACAATCCCTGAGAGAAAAAAGTTCTCCTCATCGCTGCCCTAAATGGGCGAACCCTCATTTTTAAACAGTGGTCCCGAGTACGGGATTCTCCCACAAGATAAAACACCCTCTCCATATCAACCTTTTCAAGACCCCTCAGGATCTCATATGCTTCAATCAAATCGCCTTTTACTCTTCCAAACTCCAGTTGATACATGCCTTGTCTGCCCAGCCTTTCCTCATAAGGCAACCCACCCATTCCAGGTATTACTTTAGTAAACCTCTGAACAGCTTCCAACGCATTTACGTCCTTCCATAAATAAGAAGACCCCAGTACTGCACACAGTACTCCAGATGTGGTCTCACCAATGCCATGTGGAACTGAAGCATAAACTGCCGACTTTTGTTTTCAATTTCCCTCGCAGTAAATTATCACATTCTATTAGTTTTCCAGACTATTTGCTGTACCTGCATGCTATCCTTTTGCGATTCATGGGCTAGGTCACCTAGGTCAGAAGTTCAGAGCTCTGCAATCTCTCACCATTTAAATACTATGATTATTGTTCTTATTTTGCCTGCTAACATGAACAATTACACATTTCCCACATTATACTACATTTGCCAGGTCTTTGCCCACTCACTTAACCTATCCATGTCCATTTGTAACCCCCTTGTGCCCCCTTTACATCTTACTATTCTACCTATCTTTATGTCATCAGCAAATTTAGCAACCATACTTTCAGCCCCTTCATCCATTTACCTATCCAAATTATAAAAAGTTGAGGCCCAGCATTGATCCCTATGGCACATTACTCATTACACATTGCCAACCAGAAAAAAAGACAGATTTGTGCCCATCTACTGTTTCCTGGTAGTAAGCCAATCTTCAATCCATGTCAACATGCTATTCCCTACACCATGAGCTTTTACCTTTTGCAATAATATTCGATGTGACACCTTATCAAATGCCTTCTTGAAATCTAAATACAGTACATCCATTGGCTCCCATTTATCCACAGCAGATGTTCCTTCTTTAAAGAACTCCAATAACTTGGTTAAATATGTTATGACAAGACAGATTATATGTGCCAGGTGGACCAACTACACAAGGGAAACTTGGCCACGCACAACAGTTTTGCAATTTGTATTTATTAAGAGATGTGTGCACTGAATTCAGAAGCAATGAATCCTTAAGGTCTTTCGAAATTTTAAAACTTAAATTATAATATTTATTAACAAGCACATGCATAACATTACACTTACTTAATATAATAACAAATCCTAAAATCCCTAACTAACATGACTCCCTTTTACATGCCCCCCTTAAGGTAATATTTCAAAATAAATTTTAAATTCAAAAAAAGCAGCAAGTTAACACAGTACCCAATTCACAGTGGTATTCCAAATGGTTTTCTCCAACGTCAGTTACTGGACACAACAGCCTTATGCCCAAATGGCTGGAGGCTTCTTCAAGGTTGTTTCACACATTCCTGTTAGAACTTACATGGCCCCCAACATAGCCTTTCATTCTCCTTTATATATGTTTCTATCTCTTTAATACGTGAACTCCATTGTTCCATATGCCTCTGGAACTGTATTTTCCCACAATTTAAACAAATTCATATTGCCAATATGGTTAGTAACCTTTGGGAAAAAATAAACACCCTCATTAGCCTCGCTTATCTGGCTAGTTGTAAACATAATAACATCCATTTGAAATTCAAATAACCCCTTCACTTATCTAAAAATGTAAATTCCCTTCACATCTTACATGCTAAGACCCCATCCATGTTTCCTCACTCACATTTCAAGTACCTTTCTACACCTTGCTTCTTTTGATAATTTTAAGTTTGCAGTCTACCTGACTCCAAATGTAATAAGTCACACAGGCAGACCCATCTACACTCAGACCCATGACCTACATTACAACAAACCGGAAAAGTATTCTGAAAATTATTATACTTTCCTAACAAACATGATTTCCCTTTCACAAAACCATATTGACTCTGCCTAATTACCTTGAATTTTTCCAGGTGCCCTGCTATCACAACTTTAATAATAACTTCTAACATTTTCCCTCTGGCAGATGTTAAGCTAACTGGCCTATGGTTTCCTGTTTTCTGCATCCCTCACTTTTTGAATAAAGGAGCTAAATTTGTTATTTTCCAATCTAATGTAATGTTCCATGAATCTCGTGAATTATCGAAAATTAAAACCAACACATCAACTATCTCACCAGCCACTTATTTTAAGACCCAAGGATGAAGTCCATCAGGACCCGGAAACTTGTCAGCCCATAGCTCCAATAATTTGCTCAGTGCCACGTCTCTAGTGATTGCAGTTTTCCGGAGTTCCTCCCTCCCTTCCATTTCCGGATTTACAGCTATTTCTGGGATGTTACTTGTATGCTCTGTGCACCACTCCCACAAGTGACTTCTTGCCTTTATCATTTCTGCTCTCTGTCAAGCAATTTCTACGTCCTGGTTTCCTGAATTTAGGTCATCCCTCTCTAATGTGTGAATACCATCATTAATAATAGGGCCACCTCTCCACATTTTCCTAGCTTCCTGTACTTCCTAATTGTCGCGTACCCTCAACATTCTTGCCCCAATATATGTCATGCTGTAGCCATATCTCTTTAATGGCTATCAGATCGTAGTTATTTATTTCCATTTGCACTTGCAGTAAATCTGTTTTCTTTCAAATGATATGTGCTTTTAGATACAGAGTCTTTAGTTTTTTTGGTCCTTTTTTATTCTTGTAACCCCGAGCCTTATCTGCTTATTTACCCTTAGGTTTGTACTCTCTGTACTCTCCACCCCTTCCTGTCACTGTCTGTTTATCATTTCTCACATTAATACCTTTCTCTATTGCCTTTTCTCTACTCTTTAATTTACCGGGACTTCCCAAATTTGATCCCTTGCCCCCGACAATTTCTTTTAAAACCCATTCAACTTCCCTTGTTATGCAGTTCAGGAGAACACTAGGCCCAGTACTGTTCAGGTAAAGATCCCACTTTCCCTAATACTGGTGCCAGTGCCCCACAAGCCAGAACCCACTTCTCCCACACCAGTCTTTGAGCCACGTATTCACCACTCTAATTTTATGTACCTTATGCCAATTTGCACGTGGCTCAGAGAAGCTGAGAGAACTTCAAACCTATTGGACAATTGCAAAGGCTGAGGCTCCTACATTCCTGCCCTTTGGGTCTCCTTTACTGCCTCACTGGAAGTGACACCCTCCTGTCCCTGACCACTCACCAAATCAGAATTCCTTATCCTAAGTGGTGGGACTGCCTCCTGGTACATAGTATCCAGGTAACATTCCTCTTGCCTGATGTGTCGCATCGTCTGCAGCTCAGCCTCCAGCCCAATGGCCTGAGTCGAAGTTCCTCAAGCCGCAAGCACTTACTGCAAACGTTTTTGCCCAGGATCACACTGGCATCCAAGAGAGCCCACATGCTGCAGCCTTGACACATCACCTGCCTTGCCATCCTTAATGTGCCTTAATTAATTACTTAATTATATTATTCACTTATTTCTTTCCCGTTTTTATATGTTTTATTAAATTTACCACCAGTTTATACATTATTCAAAAACTTGGGACCGGAATAGACGATAACCATTCACAAGACACTCAACAAACAGCTAGCTCCTTTCCTTGTAGCAGAGTAAGAACCAATTTCTACAAAGTGAAAAGTGTAGTAAAGCACCGAACTCCACCACTCACCAAACTCCCAGGAGTACACTCAGTTACAAAACTTACACTTGGTTGCCTTAGCTGCATAAAAGAACCCTGAATTTATAGTAATCTGAATTGGTGCTATCTATTCAATTGGTTAGCTAATTCATTACAGGGAAACCAGATTCGATCTGCTAGCTAATTAATTACATAGCTCTCTCAGCAGAATGTGTTTACCCTGTCTAAGCCTGGAAGAAAGACTGAAAATTAGTTTACTTACACACTACTTTCCAGTCACTGCTAACTAAAGACAAGACTGGAATTTTCAAACACTTTAATTCCCCCACTCACCAAACTTCCAGGTATACCCTTGTTCCAAAGCTGCATTTGTTTGCCTTAGCTGCACTAAAGAATCCTGAATTCATAATAAACTGGACTGGAGCTAGAGAAACCAGATTCAACAAGTTAGCTAATTAACTATTCATCCTTTAACCATTAAAGTGCTAAGAAGTACTCAAAGAGACATATAGATTTTTAAAAACCGGCATTAAACATTTTTATCATGCGATTAAATGCTGAGTGACACCGATGATAACACGTGTTAGTGAACCTGCTGGAAAAAGTAGGAAAATCAGAGAAATAAGAGAAAGGAAAGGGGAAAATGACAAGTCGAAAGAGCTGATAAGAGAAGAAATGTGAAAGGTAAGTGCAATCGAAAGAATTAAAAAGGCAAATAAAATTGGTATGTCCCCAAACCAAGGGTAAAGACATATCAAAAGTTGCAATGAGTAATTTTTTTAAAAATGTGTTTTTTTTTTCTGTTCACAGGTAGGATGTTACAAGGGACCATCTTCTATTTTGCAAGCTGTTGCTTTCTCACTCAACAATGGGGGTGAGTATTGTTCTCTTATCCAATCTTTAATGCATATGGCATTGAAAGAATATCGTGCAGTTGCTACAACCAACTCCCTTTAGAACAGCGTTGAAATCCAGTCATCCTCTTGAAAGAATGCAATATTTGTTTTCGGAATTCCTTCATCATGGAATCACAGAGTCGTAGAGGTCCTCAGCACAGAAAAAGGCACTTTGGCCCACCGAATATACGCCGGCCAAACAAGTACCTAACTATTCTAATCCCACTTTCCGACACTAGGCCCATAGCCTTGTATGCCATGGCATCGCAAGTGTACATCCAAATACTTCTTAAATGTTATGAGGGTTCCTGCCTCTACCACCCATTCAGGCAGTGAGTTCCAGATTCCCACCACCCACTGGGCGAAAACATTCTTCCTCACATCCCCTCTAAATCTCCTGCCCCTTACCTTAAATCTCTGCCCCCTGGTTATTGATCCCTCCACCAAGGGGAAAAGTTCCTTCCTGTCTACCCCATCTATGCCCCTCATATTTTTATACACCTCAATCATGTTCCCCATCAATCCCCTCTGCTCCAGGGACAATAACCCCAGTCTATCTCTCCTCATAACTAAACCCCGCCAGCCCAGGAAACATCCTGGTAAACCTTCTCTGCACTGTCTCTAATGCAATCATGTCCTTCCTAAAATGCGGATTCCTGAACTGCACTCAATACTCTAGTTGTGGCCTAGACAGCGTTTTATACAGTTCCAGCATAAACTCCCTGCTCTTATATTCTATGCCTCGGCTAATAAAGGCAAGTATCCCATATGCCTTCTTAACCACCTTATCACCCTATCCCACTACCTTAAGGGACGGGTGAACATGCACACCAATGTCCCTCTGATCCTTGGTACTTCCAAGGGTCCTACCGTTCATCATGTATTCCCGTGCCTTGTTTGTCCTGCCCAAGTACACCACCTCATGCTTATCAAGATTAAATTCCATTGCAACTGATCAGCCCATCTGACCAGCCTGTCTATATCCTGCTGTATTCGAAGGCTATCCTCCTCATCATTTACCACCCCACCAATTTTCGCGCCATCCGGGAACTTACTGATCAACCCTCCGACATTCAAGTCTAAATCATTCACATATGCCACAAACAGCAAGGGGCCCAACACCGATCCCTGTGGAACCCCACTGGACACAGGCATCCAGTCACAAAAACACCCCTCGACCATCACCCTCTGCTTCCTGCCACTCAACCAACTCTGGGTCCAATTTGTCAAATTGCCTTGGATCCCATGGGCAATTATCATGGGGGAATTTAACCAACATAAATACTGGAAAAATCACATGGGCAAAGATAGCTTAGATAACGAATTCATGGAATGTTTTCGGGACAATTTCTTAGACCAGTAGCTTCTGGAGCCAACCAGTGAGCAGGCTATACTGGACCTAGCATTGTGCAACGAAATAGTATTAATTAATGACATCATAGCGAAGGCCTAGGTGGAAGTGATCATACTGTGATTACATTTTACATTCAGTTTGAGGGAAAGAAGACTAGTTCTAAGACTAGCATTTATAAGTTAAATAAGGGCAATTATGAGGTCATGAAAGTAGAGCTAGCGAAACTGAACTGGCAAGTTTAGGTTGAAGGATAGGTCAATGGAGATGCAGTGGCAGACATTTAAGGGATATTTCAGAATACACAGAATCAACACATTCCTACAAGAAAGAAACGTTACAAGGGGAGGGCCCACCACCTGTGGTTCACTAAAAAAATTAAAGAAAGTATCAGACTTAAAGAAAAAATACATAATTGCACAAAGGTGGGTGGCAAATCAGAAGATTGGGCAGAATGTAAAAAATCGCAAAGAATTACTAAAAGATTAATAAGGATGGAAAAATTAGAAAAAGCGAGATAGAACATAAAGCCAGATAGCAACTGTTCCTATAGATATTTTGAAAATGAAGAGCTAACAAAGTGAGTGTTGGTATTATTGCAACTGAGACTGGGCAATTAATAACGGAGAATAAAGAGCTGGCAGATGAATCGAACAGCTATTTTGCATCGGTCTTCACTATGGAAGATAGAATTGACATCCCAGAAATGTTTGCAAATCAGTAATTGGAAGGGAAGGAGGAAATCAAGAAAATTACAATCATCAGGGAAGTGGTATTTAGCAAAATGTCGGAACGGCAGGTTGACAAGAATTCGGGTCCTAATGGATTTGATCCTAGAGTTAAAACAAGTGGCTAGTGAGATAGTTGATGCATTGTTTTTCATTTTCCAAAATGCACTACATTCGGGAAAGTTCCATTGCATTGGAAAGCAATGTGACACCTGTACTCAAAAAGGGAGGGGAACAGAATGCAGGAAATTATTGGCCACTTAGATTAACATCTGCCATCGCCAAAATGGAAGAAGCTATTAATAAAGGCGTTATAGAAGGACACTTGGAAATATTCAAGGTAATCAGCCAAAGTCAACATAGTTTTATAAAAGTGAAATCATGTTTAACCAACTTATTGGAGTTATTTGAAGAAGTAGCTCCCGCTGTAGACAAAAGGTAACCAGTGAATGTACTGTACTTAGATTATCAGATAGCATTTGATAAGGTGCCAGGTCAAAGGTTATTGCGGAAAATAAAAGTTCATGGTGTAGGATGTAACATATTGGCATGGATATAAATTTCGCTAGCTAATAGGAAACAGAGAGTAGGCAGGATGAGACGAGTGGCGTGCCACAGGGATCAATCCTGGAGCCTCAACTCTTTGCAATCTATTTAAATGCTTTTGGCAAAGGGGCCGATGACATGGTTGCAAAATTTGCTGATGACACAAATATTGGCAGGAAAGTAAGTTGTGAAGAGGACATAAGGAGGCTACTAAAGCATATAGATGAATTATGTGAGTGGGCAAATATCTGGCAAGTGGAGCAGAATGTGGGTTATGTGAGGTTTTCCATTTTGACAGGACTAGTAAAAAAGAATCATATTATCCAAATGGTGAGCGATTGCAGAGCTCTGAAATGCAGAGGGATCTTGGTGTCCTACTGCATGATTCGCAAAAGGTTAGTATGCAGATGGAGCAAGTAATGTTACCGTTTATTGTATGAGGTATTGAACACAAATGTAGGGAGCTAATGCTTCAATCATACATTGGTGAGGCCACATCTGGAATACTGTGCACAGTATCGGTCTACTTATTTAAGGAAATATATAAATGCATTGGAAGCAATTCAGGGAAGGTTTTCTAGATTAATACCTGAAATTGGCGAGTTATCTTGTGGGGAAAGGCTGGACTGGCTAGTCCTGTATCCGCCAGAGATTAGAAGAGTAAGAGACAACTTAATTGCAATATACAAGATCCTAGGGGGAAGTGACAGGGTGGATGTGGAAAACATGTTTCCTCCAGAACTAGGGGTCACTGCTTAAAAAATAAAGGGTCGTCCATTTAAGACAGGAATGAGGATTTTTAAGAGGGTTGTGAGCCTTTGGAGTTCTCTTCCTCAAAATGTGGTTGATGCAGAGTCTTTGAATGCTTTCGGACAGAGGTAGGCAGATTATTGATAAGCAAGGATGTGAAAGGTTATCGGGAAAGGCAGGAATATGGAGTTGATGTTACAATTAGATCAGTCATGATCTTATTGAATGGCAGAGCGTGGTCGAAGGGTCAACTGGCCCTTAATTAGTAGGTTTGTATGTTCGTATTATTACGGATTGTATCAGAGTCCCGAATTGAAATTACATACTAAATCACTAGGATTGAATCTATTTGGCCTGATTTCAGAAACAAAAGAGGGGGAACTGTGACATTGTTGGGTATTCGTTATAGAGAACCCACCAGTGAGAAGAAACTAGATGAGGAAATGTACCCGAAAATTTCATAGGAGCATGTCAAGCAGAAGAGTAATATAAGGAAACTCTAATTGCCTCAATTGTTGACTGGAAAATCACAGTGCTAAGAGTAGGCAATGAAAGTTAATTCTGATATGTGCAAAGGAAAATCTTCTCAGGTGATATGTCTTTGGTCCAATAAGGAAGCATTTGCTTTTGGACCTGGTTCTGGAAAATGATGGGCGGTACTGGCGCCCGTTACCAAACAAGATCATCCAGTTAAAAATAATCACCATAATTCAGTTTAAAGTAACCATGGAAAGAAAATTTGAGAAACCAGCAGAGGGCGATAAAAACTATAATAGATAAAGGGAAAATTGAATAAGAGGGCAAACTTTCCAGGAATATATCAACGGAATTGAAGAACTTTTATAAGTGTACAAAAATAGGAGAGTAACAAAAACAAATGCAGATCCCTTAGAGGAAAAGACTAGAGAAATGATCATAGCAAATGACGAAATGACAAAGACGTCGAACAAATGTTTTGTATCTGTCTTTTATTAAATGATACTGTAATCTTGAAATTGTTGTAATCTCCCAAAGTTCCCTAGATTCTGGAAAGGCGCAAATGGTTTGGAAAGCCAGCCTGACATATGGTATTGGGAAAATGCTACAATCTATTATTAAGGAGGTAGTAGCAGGGCATTTAGAACGTCATAATCCAAACAGGCAGAGTCAGTGTTACTTTGTAAAACCAATTTAGCCACTTTTTATCCATATCCATGAATATAAGCCATGCAGGCAATAGCGCGTAGAGCGGGCTTTAAATTAAATATTGTGGGGAGTGGGTAGAGTGTGATGAATGGAGATTTTGAAATTTAAACAGAAAGGATGAGGTAATAGTGAAAGGTAATGCTATGGATAACCATAACCAGATTGTGACAGGAAGAGACAGAGTGTACAAACATAAGAATGCACCAGGAAATAAAGGCAGAGAACGCAAAAATGGCAAAAAGATAGAATTAAAGGCACTTTATCTGAATGTTTGCAAAACGTATAACAAGGGGGAAGAATTGAAAGCAGAAATAGAAATAACTGCGTATGATATGACAGCCATTGCAGAGATGCAGTTACAAGGTGACCAAGATTGGGACCTGAATATTCAAGGGTATTTGAAATTTCAGAAAGTCAGCTGGAAAAGAAAACATGAGAGAATAGCTCTGTTAATAATGGTGAGGTCAGTACATAAGTGAGAAATGATCGAGGTTCAGATTTAGAATCAGTTTGGGTAGAGATAAGGAATAGCAAAGGAAAGAAGGCACTGGTTGGAGTAGGATATAGGCTCCCCAACAGTAACTACAGAGAAGGAAGATTATACATCAATAAATAATGCTGGATTACATGAAAGGTACTGCAATAATCATGAGCGACTTTAATGTTCGCATGGATTGGCAAATTAAATTGGCAAAGGTACCTTGGAAAATGAGTTCATAGAGTATATTCAGGGCAGTTTCTTAAAACAATATGTTCTAAGAGCTACAAGGGACCAGACCTTTTTTAGACCTGGTAAAGCGTAACGAGACAGGATTACTAAAATAAATCATCGTAAAGGATTCTGCAGGCAAGAGTAATAATAACATGATAGAATTTCACATTCAGTTTTAAAGTGAAAAATGTAGCTCACTAACTAGTGTCCTAAACTTAAATAAACAATAATCACAAAGATATGAGGACAGAGTTGGCTAACGTGGACTGGATAATTTGATTGAAAGGATACACAGTAGAGAAGCAGTGGCAGGCATTAAAGGTTATATTTCATAATGTTCAAAGAAGATATTGAGAAAGAAAGGATCTGCCAAAAGATTGCACCATCCGCAACTAACTAAGAAAGTTAAGGATGGTATCATATGAAGATGGTATCATATGAAGATGTGATCATACGAAGATATGACTTTGGCACATGAGTTGGCCATAGGCCGCTCGAGCCTGTCTCTCCATTCACTAAGATCATGGCTGACCTGATTATAACCTCAACTACACATTCTCGCCTACCCCCGATAACCTTTCACCCCTTGTTTATCCAGAATCTATCTACCTCTGCCTTAAAAATATTCAGACTCTGCTTCCATCGCCTTTTGAGGAAGGGAGTTCCAAAGGCTCACAACTCCCTAGAAGAAAAACAATTCCTCACCTCTGTCCTAAATAGACAACTCCTTATTTTGAAACAGGGGCCATAATACTAGATTCTCCCACAAGAGGAAGCATCCTTTCCACATCCACCCTGACAGGACAGTCAGGGTCTTACATGTTTCGATCAAGTCGTCTCTCACTCTTCTAATCTCCAGCGGATACAAGGCTAGGCTGTTAACCTTCCCTCAAGTTGAAAGAAAAGATGTACACTTCTGTGAAGTTTAATGGTCGGTCAGAAGTTTGGGAAACCTTTAGAAACCAGCAAAGGATGACTAAAAAATAAAAAGATGGAGAAATTGCCATGTCACAAAAACTAACAAAAAATATGAAAAACAAACAGTAAAAGCTTATGCAACTTACAGTAAAAAGAAAAGAGAAGCTAAAGTTAGCATTTCTCAATCAGCGGTGAGGCTGGGGAACTCAAAATAGAAAAAGAAGAATTGGAACAGGCTTCAACCAGGTATTTTGCATGTTTCCTCATCGTGAATGACACAAAAGCATCCCAAGAGTAGTGGAAAATAAAGAGGGAAAAGGAAGGGAGGAACTTAAAACAATCAAGATTACTAAAGAAAAGGTACTATGAAATGTTAACCGCACTTATGGCTGACAGCCCCCCTGGGCCTGATGGCCTGCATCATTGGGTCTTAAAAGAAGTGGCTGCAGAGGTAGTGGATGCATTGGTTGTTATCTTTCAAAATCCTCTAGACTCTGGAAAGCTCCCAGTCGATTGTAAAACTACAAATGTAACGCGTCTTTATCGTTGGTAAACCTCACACACCCCTTGGCAAGAGTGCAAACAATTCATTCCGAAGCAAGACAAATGAAGGAAAGCGGTGGGCTTTTGAATATATTATTAGGGGAAACGAAAGAGCTGCGAAAGGGGGCGTGCTAGATAGATGTTCTAAGTCCAGGCTGTTTGAAGTATTACTGTTACAGCTAGCTACTTTTTTCCCCCAAAAAACCGTTAGATTAACTTTTAACAAATTCATACGGGCTGGTCGAGATTAGCTGATGCATTATCAAACGGTCATTAATTTGCTGTAATGTCAGTTGTTTTAAATGGTTGCCCACAACAGCTGTTAGACAAACTCGTCATTGTTATCAGATTCCCCATCTCACTCCTGTTCTATCAACAGCTTTCCAGCCTCAAAGCTCCACTGAAAACACAGAACTACCAGGGACGAGACAGTTTTCCCGCACAGCTGATTGATGCCAGGTGTAAAGAGCCGGAAACATCAGGAATTTCCCAGGTTCCATCCCTGAGCGGAGTTACCTGATCTCACCTGGTGTGTTATTGCGCTACACAACGCCACACAGGTTTGGGTTATTTATTTATGGTTATTGCTGAGGTAGACGATTTTACCTAGGGGGTACTGAGGCTCAGAGAGTTCAATGCGTTCAGGTATCCAATCCAGTCTGTGTCAATAAGTTCCTTAGTTAGTGTGAAGCTTCGGTCATTACATTTTTGGGGAGAAGAAGAGACAGATGAGAAAGAACGAAAGAAAGACAGAAAGACAGAAAAAGACAGAAAGAAAAACAGAAAGAAATGAAGTAAAGAAATGACGAAAGAGGGACAGAAAGAAAGAGAAACAGGAAGAAGAAAAGAGAGAAAGGCAGAAAGAAAGACAAAGGGACAGAAAGAAAGAGAAACATGAAGAAGGAAAGAGAGAAAGGCAGAAAGAAAGAAAGAGAAAGAAATCAGAAAGGAAAGAAGGGAGCAAAAGAACAGGATAGAAAGAGAGGAAGCAGAACAGAAAGAAATACCACAAGACTGTAAGATGACCATAAGACGTAGGGGCAGAAGTAGGCCATTCAGTCCATAGAGTCTGCTCCACCATGCAATGAGATCATGGCTGATCTGATAATCCTCAATTCCACTTACCTGCCTTTACTCCATTACGCTTGATTCCGTTACGGACTAAAAATTTGTCTATCTCAGCCTTGAATATGCTTAACGACCTCTACAGCCCACTGCTGCAAAGAATTCCACCGATTCACTATCCTCTGAGAGGAGAAATTCCTCCTCATCTCTGTCTTAAATGGGCGCCCCCTTACTCTGAGACTCAGCATCTATCCTGTCAAGCACCATAAGAATGTTATATGTTTCAATAAGGTCGCCTTTCATTCTTCTAAACTCCGATGAGTACAGGCCCAACCTACTCAACCTTTCCTCCTAAGAAAACCCCTCCATACCCATGATCAACCTAATGAACATTCACTGGACTGCCTCCAATGCGAGTATATCTTTTCTTAGATAAGGGAACCAAAGTTATTCCCAGTATTCTAGGTGTGGTCTAACTAGTATAGTTTTAGCAAGACTTCCCTGTTTTTATACTCCATTCCCTTTGAAATAAAGGCCAACATCCCATTTGCTTTCCCTATTACCTGCTGAACTTGTATGTTAGATTTTTGTGATTCATGCACAAGGACACCCAAATCCCTCTGTGTTGCAGCTTTCTGCAATATTTCTTCACTTAAATAATATTCAGCTCCTCTATTCATCCTGCAAACGTGCATAACCTCACATTTTCCCTCATTATATTCCATCTGCCAAGTTTATGCCCACTCACCTAACCTGGCTATATCCCTCCGTGGACCCTTTATGTCATCCTCACTGTTTGCCTTCACACCTATTTTTATGTCATCCAGAAACTTGGCTACAGTGCATTCACTTCCCTCATCCAAGTTATTAAGAGATATTGTAAATAATTGTGGCCTCAGCACTGATCTCTGTGGCACTCCACTAGTTACAGGTTGCCATCCTGAAAATGTCCCCCTTATGCCAACTCGTTTCTATTAGTTAGCCAATCCTCTATCCATGCTAATCTACTACACCCAACACCATGGGTTCTTACCCTATTAAGTAGCCTTATGTGCGGTACCGAATCAAACGCCTTTTGGAAATCCAAATATATCACATCCATGGTTCGCCTTTATCTACCCTGCTTGTTACCTCCTCAAAGAACTCTAATAAATTTGTCAGGCATGATTTCCCCTTCATTCCCCTTCATGAAGCCATGCTGACTCTGCTTCATAAAACTATGCATTTCTAAATACTCTGCTCTAACTTCTTTTAGAGTCAACGCTAACATTTTCCCAATGGCGGCTTTTAAGCTAACCGGCCTATAGTTACCTGCTTTTTGTCTCCCTCCTTTTATGAGTAAGGATGTTGCATTGGCAGTTTTCTAATCCTCTGGGACTTTTCTTGGAATATTACCACCAGTGCATCCACTGTCTCCGTAGCTACTTTCTTTAATATCCTAGGATGCAACCCATCAGGTCCAAGGGATTTATCGGTCTTCAGCCACATAGATTTCCCCAGTACTTTTTCTATAATGCTAGTTATTGCATTTATTTCCTCCTCCCAAACCCCACCCCACCCCTGACTCCTTTTTCCCCTGGGTTATTTAGCATTTTTGGAATGCTATTCGTGTCTTCTACCATGAAGGCTGGTGCAAAGTATTTATTCAACTCCTCTGCTATTTCCTGCTAACCTATTATTATCTCCCCAGTTCATCCCTATGGAGTCTATGTTCACTTTGGCATCCCTCTTCCTTTTTATATGTTTAAAGAATCTCTTACTGTCTGTTTTTATATTACTTGCTAGTTTAACCTCAAAGTTTATTTTCTCTGTCTTTATATTTTTTGGCCATCTTTTGTTGACTTTTAAAACTTTCCAAATTCTCTGTCTTACCACTAATCTTTGCCACGTTTTAAGTGTTTTCATTCCATTTGATACTATCCTTAACTTCCTCAGTTAACAATGGTTGGTTTATCCCCTCCCTAGAATCCTTCTTCCTCACTGGGATATACCTTTGTTGTGAGTAATGAACGATATTTTTAAACATCTGCCATTGTCAAACAACTGCATATTCTGCTAAACTCCTTTCCCAGTCCACTCCAGCCAAATCTTCCCTCATTAGTTTGCATTTACCCTTATTTAAGTTTATCACAGTTGCTTCCAACCCAAGTTTCTCACTCTCAAACTGAATGTTAAATTCTACCGTGATATGGTCACTGTTTCCTAGGGGATATTTTACTTTGAGATCATTTATTAAACCTGCATCATTGCACCTCACCAGATCCAAAATAGCCTTATCCCTGGTTTGATCCACAACATATTGTTCCAGGAAACTGTCCCGAATACACCCTATGAATTATTGCTCATGGCTACCTCTGACAATTTGCTTTTCCCAATCTACATGAAGATTAAAGTCACCCATGATTAATGTACTGCCTTCTTTACATACCCTCATTATCTCCTGATCTATTCTCTGTCCTACAGTATAGCTACTGTCAGGGGGCCTATAGACTATGCCCCCCACCTGTGCCTTCTTCACCTTGTTATTTCTTACCTCCACCCATGTGGATTCTACATCTTCTGATCCAATGTCATTTCTTCCTATCGTACTTATTCCAACTCGTACTAACAAAAGTACCCGAATAACCTTTCCTTCCTGCCAGGCGTTTCAAAAAGTCACATGACCCTGAATATTTAGTTCCCAGCTTTGATCTCCTTGTAACCATGTCTCCGTAATGGCTATAAGACCATATCCATTTACCTCTATTTGTGCCATTAATTCATTTATTTTGTACCAAGTACTACGTACATTTAAGTAAAGAGCCATTAATTATGCCTTTTTATCATTTTCCTCCTTTGACCCTAGTATCTGCTTTGATAATATATTTGTACACTCTTTATTTTCCTGTCACACTTTGGGCATCATTACCTAAATAGCTGTCCTGCAAAGCTGCCATATCCTTTTGCTTTGTAAGCCTACTTATCCCCTCTCCAAACTGCCGCCCCACCACTTCCATTTAGTTTAAAGCCTTCTCTGCAGCCCTAGTTAGTTGATTCGCCAGGACACTGGAGCCAGCTTGGTTCAAGTGAAGCCTGTCCCACTGGAACAGCTCTCTTGCACCACAGTACTGGTGCCAGTGCCCGATGAACTGAAACCCATTCCTCCCACACCAATCTCTGAGCCACGCATTTAACTCCTTGATTTTATTTACCTCATGCCACTTTGCCCATGGTTTGGGTAGTAATCTCGAGATTATTACCTTGGAGGTTCTGCTTTTTAATTTAGCTCCTAACTGTTCAAATTCTACCAGCAGAGCCTCCTTTCTAGTCCTACAAATGTCGTTGGTACCAATATGGACAACGACAACAGGATTCCTCCCCTTCCAATCCAAGTTCCTCTCCAGCCCTGAGGAGATGGCCTTAATCCTGGTACCAAGCAGACAACACAGCCAACAGAACTCATGCTTATGGCTGCAGAGAATAATATCTATCCCCCTTATTATGCTGTCCCCTTCCACGAATATGTTCCTATTTCCTCCCCCCACTTGAATGTCTCCCTGTACCACGGTGCCATGCTCAGTTCATTCATCCTCCCTGCAGTGGCAGCTCTCCTCTACACAGCTTGCAAAAACTGTTGGACAATTGCAGGGGCCAAGGCTCCTTGAATGCTAACCCCTGGGTCCCCATACCTGCCTCATCAGGGGTCACACCCTCCTGTCCCTGATCACAGTCCAAACTGGAATTACCTCACCTGAGGGGTGTGATTGCCTCCTGGAACAAAGGGTCCAGGTAACTTGCCCCCTTCCTGATGTGGCGCAATGCCTGCAGCTTGGAGTCCAGCTCCTCAACTCGGATCTGAAGTTCCTCGAACTGCAAGCACTTATTACAGATGTGTTCGCTCTGGGTCACCTTGGTGTCCAGCAGCACACCACATGCTGTAGCAGCAACACATCACATGTCCTTCCATCACTATCATATTTTATTTAATTTATTAATTAATTACACTAGTATCCCTGCTCTTTACACTTGAAAAATCACCCACTCTTTACACCAGTATTGGTCTTATACTTAGCAAGCTATTTTTAAGAAAAAGAGAAGAAACAAGCTAGAGACCGAAACACAAACTGAAGGCTTTACTTTTACTTTAAAGACCAGAAATACTCACCAATCCCAGTCACCGATCAACTGCTTTCCCTGCACTTGCAGCACATTGTGGTTTGTGATGTTACTCCACCGCTGCTCTCACTGAACCCCACCCCCTGCTCTCCAGCTCTTTTTAAAATATAGTCTCCTCGCTCTCCACAATCTTTTAAAAATGAAATCTCCCTGCTCTTTTTAAAATGAAGTCTCCCCGCTCTTTTTTAAGTGGGATCTCCCTGCTCTCTGCACTCTTTTTGAAATGACGTCTCCCCGCTCTCTGCGCTCTTTTTATAACGAACTTTTCCCCATTCTCCGTGCTCTTTTTAACTGAGGTCTCCCCGCTCTCTGCACTCTTTTTAAAATGAAGTCTCCTCTGCGTTCTTTTTAAAAATGAATTCTCCCCACTCTCCGCAATCTTTTTAAAATGAAATCTCCTCGCTATCCCTGCACTCCACGCGCTTTTTAAAATGAAGTCTCCCCGCTCTTTTTTGAAATACAGAAAGGCATAAAGCATGGAAGACTTATACTTGAGACCACTTCCTGTCTAAAACTGTTTATAGCCACTGTAACAACTTTGAAGTATAGTTACTGCTGTAATATGGGGAAAGCAACAACAATTGGTGCACAGCTAACTCTCACAGACACCAATGTGATTACCAGTTAAACATTTTCTGATGTTGATTGAGATTTTTGTGCTTAAGCCCTTGAGTGAGTCTTGAACCCAGAACCTTGTGATTCAGTGTTGAGAGGGCACCAAAACTGTACCACAATTAATGGTACAGGGTACAGCCTCATGTCCCCAGTACCCAATACCTGAAGCCCCTCCGTTTGGAATTTTGTCAGTAACTGTGACTTTGCACATTTGTCTGGAAAGAGATAGAAAAATCGCAGAAATGTGATTGTTTGAAGAAAGACACTGAATTACGGAACAGTTACTCATCGACAATTTTAGCTAAAACTTCATCTTTTAGTTCAGTTGCATCCAATTTGCGGGCACAGAGGAAAGCGAGAACGAGGAGAGAGACAGATTTCATGGCGGATCAGCTCAGTAGGTCCTGAAACAGAACTAAATAAGGATCAGCTCAATGGTGTGAAATGTTTTCCAGTAACAGTAATCATACACACTGAGAAGTGCATTGAGACACCGACTGATCACAGTTCATTCTTGCAGAAAAAAATAGCACAAGGTCGTGTGATCACAGTCCCCACTTACAGGGAGATTCCAATAACTGCTTCCAGTCCTATGCATGTTCAGCATAATTAAACGGCCATGTCTGGAAGTTTTTGACTTCGTGTGCAGTCCTTTGCATTTTTCTACATGTGTTTTATAATGAAATAATTTTATTTGTGGTGCAGGTCAAGCGAAGAAAAAAACAACACGAATTCTCATTGAAATGAAGTGTTCTTTGCAAAGGTTATTTCCCGACACCCAATGCAGAATCTCTATTTCTAGAGCAACTGAGATGGGACTTTGTAAATATCTGCTGAATGCAAAATCTGCAAAAAGGAAATATTTGCATCACATTTTAAATGTGCTTTTCTTCTTCTGAAACAGTTATGGTTTATTCGGATATTAAGTTATCTTAATTTCGTAACAGCTGGAATTACTGCTTGACCGATTGCTGGTTCATTTAATCCAGGAACCAAGTACCTCGCACCGTTCATATGCATGCACACTGTGTACATGCAGCTTATTTCTGAATTGGATAGTGATATCTTCTGTCTGTTTTCCTTTCAACCAGTTTGCCACTTTAGAAAAATCTATGGCTTTAATTAAGTTTTATGGAGTTGGAGTAAGATGCTTCCTTAATCTTAGGTGTGATTCTGCCCAACAAATGTTGGAGAGAGAGACTTTCCACAGTGTGGAAAACATCAACTCCATATAAATTTTAATTGAAATTCAGTTTATTTACATAAAATATTATATTTCTGAAGCTCTCAGGACCGAGGAGTTGTCATAGTGTAACTATGTACTTACACATTTGTTTTGTGTCCATAATGGATCCACTTCTTGAGTTACTACTTAATACGTTCCATTGGCATGTTAGTTTTCAGTACTAAATAATATTGCTACATTGTACTTGGAAGGAAGCAGAATTCTGTGGTCCACACAGAGTGAAACCAATGGCTGGAATAATCAAATATGAACATTTGAACTGGAACAGGCGATTCAGCCCCTCAAGCTAGTTCACCATTTCATTGAATCTTTTCTGCCTTGATTCTATATCCCTTAATAACATTGCCTAGGAAATATCTATCACTCCCAATCTTGAAACTTCCCCTCATCCACCGTCATATCCCTATTAAACTGTTCGCTCTTCGAGGAATGAGTCAAACTTTACCTGGATTTCACTGCACGTGAAAAAGAACTTTTGAAGACACAATACCTCGCCTAGGAGACTAATCTGGAACAGAGAAACGGGAATTACTCAGAGACAATTGTGTGAAAGAGCTATAGAAAAACAACGAAAATTCGATCTCTTACCTGCACTCTACACTCCCTTTGTCTTCACTGTCTGGATATCTGTGAGTCGCAGAGAGGTGCACCTGCCCGGTATTTAACAGCAATTCAATGAGCCTGCTGATGTGTATGACCTTAAATGGGCAAGAATTCCATATGTTATTGAAGTAGCTTCAAGATGTAACTCCTGATAACGTAATGTGGTAAATGTTGCATCCGCTGTGATACTGACTGTTGTGAAATCGTTGCACTCATTCAGGGCGGGGACATAGGGCATGAAGTTGGCCTCAGGGTCCACAGAGTTGTGGAGGGGGTAGATCCAACCAGAGCTCACCCCCCTATCAACACGCCCATGGCTCGTGGTCGCAAATACTCATGTTTGGTGAACACAGGGCCAGGCCTAGATATAGTGCCCCTACTATACTTTAATATTTCACAAACATTCAATATCTGGACTCATACATGAGGAATGTGGCTGTGACTAATAGGCTAAACAAGAGAGAAAGTTGCGGATCTAGCATATTTCGGTTTTCAGAAGGCATAATGAGTTGCTACAGAAAAGTTAATATCAAGAGATTCGGGATAATTGGATTGGAGGTAGTACATTAGCGTGGTTTGGAAATTGGTTACTGAAGTGCAAACAAAGAATAAGAACAAACAGGATGGCAAGATGGAGTGCCACAAGGTTCAGAGTTTTGGATCCAGGTATTTTCAATCAATATCAATGATTGATATTAACATAAGGAAGCAAAGTTTAATGGCTCCTAATTTACTGAGGACACAAGGCTAGGTGAGAAAGTAAGCCGTGATGAAAGCACAAATAGGCTGAACAGGGATGAACAAGTTAAATGATTGGGCAGGGTGGGCCAGATGAAATAGAAAGTGTGAAATTATCCACCTTGGCAAGCAGAATGGGAATCTGAATAAATTTCAAATGGTGCGAGAGTGTAAACTTTTGGTATTCAATGGGACTTTGGTGTTCTTGGACACAAAGCATGGAAAGTTGCAGATACAACAAGCAATTAGGATTGAAAATTGTATGTTAGCATTTGTCATAATGGAATTCAAGTATCACAGTAAGGAAGCATTGTTGAAATTGTATTGGCCTTTGTGAGACCACATCTGGAGTGCAACATAGAATTTTGATCTTCTCACCTAAGGAAGAATAACCTTGATTTAGATGAGGTGCAACAAAGTGGTATTAATTGTTGGAATGGGAGCACTGTCGCATTTATTGAGGGAAAATGGCCTTTTCGAGTCTGGAATTTAGAAGGATTATGAGTGATCTTATTGAAAGATAGAAAATGCTTTGAGGGCCCGACAGGTGAATACCAACCAGCTGTTTGTCCTGGTTGGAGAGTGCAGTCTCAGGGTAAGGAGTTGGCCATTTAGAACTGAGTTGAGGAGAAATGTATTTACTCGGTAATTGTGAATCTTTGGAATTCTTTATCCCAGTCGGCGGTGGTGAGCATATTCAAGGCTTTTTTGGGGCATCAGGGGATATGGACACAGAGCGGGAAGGTGATTCAAATGTTCACCAAGGTCTTAGTGAATCTCAGAGAAGTCTCCAAATGCCGAATGGCCCAGTCCTGTTCATATTTCTTATTATTTCTTATTAACTAACTGAGTCATCTACCATTGAGTGACTGACACCTGTGGAACACCAATTGAAACTTGGAAAGGAATTGAGGGTGTGAAGCGCACAATTAATGATGCCACACAGTTAATAATGAACTGTGAGTACTCACATTCTCGGAGTGAGATGAGCAGAGGCTATTTATTTTGCTATGGTGGATCCATGAATTATTAGAGTTAAATGTGAGTTCAACTCAACATGCAGCTTATGGGGGAAAACAGGGTAGTGGGATTGAGGAACTGTACCAAAGAACTAGGGAAAGAGCATTGGCCGATTAACTCCCTTCTGTATTTATGATTCCAAGATTCTATAATTATGAATTTTTCATTACTGTTCTCGTTTCTAGGTCAGAAATTTAAAAGTCAGACTCTTGCATTTGATCCAACAACTCCCAATGACAGAACATATCATAGTGTAGGATTACTGTAATGTTGCAGGAACTGTTCTTCAGATGAATGACCAAAAGAGGCCTCTGCTGAAATAGATGGCGAATCATAGAATCGGAGCATTGTTACTGTAAATAACGAGGAAATTCGGCCCGTCTTCGGCCCTTTGTAAGAGAAGCTCAGCTTATCCCACTCTCCCCTCATTTCTCCATATCCTGAATTCTTTTCCCACCGTCCGCTCTCCTTGATCCGTTTTGTTTTCCTGATAGGGCCAAGGCTCTGAGGCTGAGGCCCAATCGTTTCCCTGCAGTTTTTTTTTCAGATGGGCCTCATGATCGGGGATTCGCTCTTTCGATATGCCTTTATGAATGTCTAGATGAGACAGAGACAAACGTTTTGATAAAACATGTTGGGATTTTAATTCTGTCTGTGGATAAAAATTGTTTTGGGTGCCAACATGGAGGGAAGTTTATAGCTGAAATAATCGGCACTCTGGGTAACCGTTGAACATAGAACTTGTGGGGAATCGGAGTGAGGAGTTCCTCATTTTCTGTTTCGCCTGGAATGGAAGATAATGTTTAAGCACCATTATCACATGACCACATCGCATTTATCAGAAAGTCAAATGCTAACGAGAGAGTAAATGGCTAGCATCATTACATAATGCCGAATCAAACACTTCCAATTCACGCACAGAACGGGTTAGATGTAGAGTAATGTTCGCTCAATTCAGTGTCTTGTACCTATAAGAGACAAGTACAACATTGCTTTGATACAGAGTAAGAGTCCACCCACGCTTCCCTAATAGGCATTCCCAGGGCAGGTGCGGTACCGGTACCATGAAGTGAGAGCGGGGAAGCATGTGAGAATCATGCCAGGGATATAGTTTTCAATAAACTGGTGTTTGATTCACACAAACTCCCACATGAGTCTGAAAAGCACATTTCCCGCAGGAGTGAGAAACTCCCTTTAATTTCAGGGCATGGAAGGTGAACTGGATGAACAACATTTGGATACAACAGGCACATTTCACTTAGGAAGCCTAGGAAGATAATTTTATATAACCCCAGGAAGGAATAAGGGAGCCAAAGGAAGAAGGGAGAAGACTAGCTGGGGTGCCGTTCATTCATTTTTACCTCTGACCGCAGCTCATTCCTTCTGTAGGGTCTCTAGTTAGAAAACACCAACATTTGGATGAATAAATGAAAGTCACATCTATCTATTCAACGGACACTCTGTTCCCATTGGTCAGAAATGATTTCACCCCAAAACCTAACCTGTACCGTATCTGCATTCGGATTGATTGATGGGGAAGTGCAGAGCAGGCATTGCTCTCTACCTGTTCTGTACAATTCTTGCCGTCTGTGCACTTGCCAGGCCAATCTAGAGACAGGTTTACCTTGCATCTAATCCGAGCTGTAATTGTTCAGGGATTGTGCGAAAAATGTCACTGACTGTACTTTTCATCTAGAGAGTTTTGCACGTAACTTTAGCGCTGTGGTGGAGCTTTACTGAGTGTCTTACCCGTGTTGTACCTGCCTTATGGATGTATGACGGGGCTGCACAGAGAGAGCTTTACACTTTATCAACGTTACTTCACAGTCTCATGATATTGCTCTTTTGCAACTCAACAGCTTCTTTGAACAATAGATTTAATCTACCATTTTGACAGATGATGAATAATCGTTATTTTTGTTGGTACATTTATCAGTAGAAATTATCATGGGACGTGATGAAATGGCAGAAAAGTTGAGGAAATATTTTGTGTCTGTATTCACAGGATAGGACACAACAGTAATTGAGGGTAACCAAGTGGCTAATTAGAGTGAGCAACTTTAAGCAATTAGTATAATTGGATAAACATCATTGGACCAATTTCAGAGGTAGAGATCTGACAAAATTCCACTACCTGATAGCCTACATCTCAGGGCTCTAATAGAGGTAGTCCAGAGATAGTGAAAGCTCTGCCTATGATATTCCAAATTCCCTAGGCTCCTCAAAAGTCCCAGCGGACAGGATACTAGCAAATGTAACATCATTATTCAAGAAAGTAGAGAGGGGGAGAAAATGAACAACAAGACAATTTGTCTGACGTAAGTTGTCGGGCAAAGTTTGGAATCGAGAATGAAAAAAGCCTTAACAATGCAGTTAGAAAATCATAGTGTGATCGAACAACATCAACATGGTTTTGCGAAAGGAAAATGCATTTGACACATTTATGAGAGGTTGTTTTGACAATGTAGATAGTCGGGAAGATAAAGGGGAGCTAGTAGATGTATACTTAAATTTCCAGGAGACATTAAGTAAGGTACCCAAGATAAACGTTTAATGCACGATTAGGGTTCATGGAGTTGTGGGTTAATATATTTGCATGTACAGAAGATTTGTTAACAGAAAGGAAGCTGAGAATAGGGATACATGGAATATTTTGAAGTTAGCAAATACAAATCGCGGCGTGCCACAAGGATCAGCCCTGAGTTCATGTGTATTTGTAATCTATTAAAGAATTAAATTAAGAGACTGATTACTGCGTCCAGGTTTACTGATGATACCAAGCTAGGTGAGGATGTAAGGTGTCAGCAGATTCAAAAGCGATTCAAAGAGATTTAGACAGTTTACCAGTGTATACAACAAGTTGGCGGATTGAGCATAATGTGGGAAAGCGTTAGGTCATTCACTTTGATGTTAAGAACAGAAAAGCAGGATATGTGATTCCAACAGCCGCATCACTTCTAAATGTTGATGTCGCGAGAGACTTGATTGCACTCAAACAAGGAGCAAATGAAGTTAATATGTAGGCGCAGAAATCAATTAGAAAGGCAAGTCACATGTGGCACCTATTTCATGGAGTTTGGAGTACAACAATAAGGAAATCTTATGATAACTGTACGTGCCTTTGGTCTCTCAGGGAATCAAAGGATGAGGGGTGCGGGTGGAGGAGTGGAGTTGAATCTGAAAATCAGCCATGTCCCTATTTAGTTTTGGGGCAGGCTTGATGGGCCGTATGTTCGTTTCCTACTCTTATTTCTCCTGTTCTTCTGAGATCGCAGCTGGGGTACTGTGTGCACTTTTGGTCACTATACTGGATAGAGGATATCATTGCATTGCACATGGTACTGTGAAGGTTCATTAGATTGATAATTGGGAGGATAGGGTTATCCAACGATAGAAAGGTAAGTAAGTTGGACCTATTCTCTCCGGAGTTTAGAAGCATGAGAAGTGATCGCATTGAACTAGACAAGCTTCTAAAGGGGCTTGACGTGGTTGAAACTGAAAAGTTTCTTCCCCTGGCTGTAGAATCTAGAACATGAGGCCATAATCTCCGGGTAAGGGATCGATCATTTAGGTGTGAGATTAGGAGACAATTCTGCAATCAAATGATGTGAATCTTTGAAATGATTTATCCCAAATGATTCCGGATGCTCCATCGTTGAGTACGTTCAATGTGAATATAGGCAGAATTTTGTTCCCTCAGGGAATCAAGGGAGTGGACGGGAAGCGGAACTGAGGCAGCAGATGAACTATGAACATATTGAGTAGTGGAATAGTATCGAGGGGGTGTATTGTTTATTGCTGTTCCTAATGCTGAAACTCTAATGTTTTTATCCTCGCCACTTGTGTCGCTCAGTTTCCTGTGTTCATTCAGCTGTGCTTTATGCCCAAATCATAGCTTTGCCTCTTTCCATTCTCCTCTGGGGAATCCTCCTCCTTTGAGCATCTCACCTTGTTTCATTCTTCTAATTTAAAACCCCTATTCTGTACCATCCACCCAAATGCCACTGCAAATTTCTCATTGAGATATCGTCTGTGCTTTCTTCCCTTCACCTCTGCACTCAGCAAGTTCTCATCCTTGGCCATTCCAAACTGCACCTCAACATTTTTGTTTTTTCTGCTCTGAATATATTCCCCGCCTTTCCTTCCAAAATCCTTCTCTATATATTAATAGTCCAATCATACCCATACAATCTTATGATCTAAGGTGGCCACACTACCCTTCTAGCCACTGTCACTGCCAAGGCAATCCCTGATCATTTCCTTGTATCGCATTCTATTCACGTTCATCTTTATCTTCCCAAATCTACTTCTTTCTCCCTTTGAAAAAGAAAAGGTTATTCGACAAGTCACTTACCATTCCACGTTCAATTTCCCAAGAAACTTTGAGAAGCAATTCATCATGACACATCAACAGCTATTCATTTGTTAAATTACACCATCTCCACCACTTTTAATGATCTTGGCACCAATTAGATGACTGACCCGTCTCACCTAAATCGGCTCTGTACATCTGGGTCGTGATAATGGCTTAATGGTAATGTCACTAGACTGGTAATCCAGCATCCTAGGCTAACGTTGTGGCAACACAGGTTCCAATTTGAATTAAAATCATACAATAAAAGCTAATAATGAAGCTATCATCAATTGTTGTAAAAACCCATCTGGTTCACTAATATTCTTTTTGGAATGAAAGTCTGGCATCCTTACCTGGTCTGGCCTACATGTGGCTCCAGACCCACAGCAATATGGTTAACTGTTAACTGCCCTCTGCAATGGCTTAACAAGCCACCCAGTTCAAGGG
This sequence comes from Cetorhinus maximus, assembly GCF_964194155.1. Lineage (NCBI taxonomy): Eukaryota > Metazoa > Chordata > Chondrichthyes > Lamniformes > Cetorhinidae > Cetorhinus > Cetorhinus maximus. Next base: position 7,891,571 of record NC_135912.1, on the reverse strand, counting down.
CAATTAGGGATGGGCAACAAATGCTGGTCCAGCCAGCGACGCCCCTCTCCCATTAACAAATAAAAAAAATAAAGAATTTCTAGCCAAGGTTCTGCATTGGTAAGATTGCACATGATTCAAAGATCGCTCAGAAATGCATAATAACCAGTGCGTTCTGTTCATTACCACAGACTTTCTTCAAATACCCCCCTTCCCTTCTTCCCTGACTGCCATTTCTGAAAGTGAATGTAAGGGTCTCATGGACTTCAGTCATCATCAAGGTGTTGATGCAGGAAGGATGTTTCCCCTGGCTTGGGGGTCTAGGACCAGAGGACACTGTCTCAGAATAAGGGGTAGGCCATTTAGGACCGAGATGAGATGGAATTTCTTCAGTCAGGGGGTAGTGAATCTTTGGAATTCTCTACCCCAGGAGGCTCAGTCATTGAGTATGTTCAAAGCAGAGATCCATAGATTTCTAGATACCAATGACATCGAGAGATACTGGAATAGATCGGGAAGTTGGCGCTGAGGTTGATCAGCCATAATCCAGTTCATTGGCAGAGCAACATCAAGGAGCTAAATGGCCTATTCCTGTTCCTGTGTTCATATATACCTTTGTTGCATTCAGCTGGCGCCTGTGACCTCCATCCTCTCGTTAGCCAGTCAGGTCAAATCTCCCCCCACCCCCCACCACCCCAAAATTTCACTCTTCCCTCGCCATGAAATCACGTTTCCCTAGAGTTCCATGCGGTCTTCTGCAATGCTGACTTAGCTATAATATTGTCCATCAGAGTCTCCTCTTTTCCCGCTATCCTACTACAACCACGTGCTTGACCATCAGTTGCCACATGGAAATATGGTGTAGCGTCAGTACCGGGGAAGGAGAGCACTCAAACGTAATGCCCGAATATTTCAGGCAGCAACATTAACCATCTGGCTGGCACAGCATTTGTTGATGTCCTTGACTCGGAGCTGCTGCGCATTTCTCCCGTAGAAATCTAAGCCTGGCTTTCCCAGGAATACACAACACACGGTTCATCGGGGAACTCCGTGTTGGGAGAAGACAGGACACGCCCCCTTTGACGTATGGTAAGGTTAAATGTTCCCATTGAATGTTGGTCAATGAATGAGTGAATGGGCGAGTGAGTGAATGGGTGAGTGAGTGAATGGGTGAGAGGGTAAGTGAGTGAATGGGTGAGTGAGTGAATGGGTGAGTGAGTGAATGGGTGAGAGGGAGTGAGTGAGTGAATGGGTGGCTAGGTGGGTGAGTGAGTCAATGGGTGAATGAGTTAGTGGGTGAGTGAGTGAATTGATGAATGGGTAAGTGGGTTGTTGAGTGAGGTGGGTTAGTGGGTTGGCGGGGGGGGTGGGAGAGGTGGGTAAGTGTGGAGGTGGGTGAGGCACAGGTGGGTGAGTTGCTGAGGTGGTTAAGTGGGTAGCCGGGTCACGGAGTATCTGGATCAGTCGGGTCGGGGTATTAGTTGGGTCGGGTTGGTAGGGTAGTCCAGTGGCCGAGATGTGTAATCACGTCAGGGGATAGTCGGGTGGCCGAGTGGAATCAGGTCGGGTCAGCGGTTGCGGTTGGGTCAGGCTTGGTAGTGCGGTAGTTGTGGATGTAGCGGGGTGATAGTCAGGTGGTCTGGGTAGTCAGGTTAGATGGGGGGGGTAGTAGGATTGGAGGTAGTCGGGTCAGGGAGGTAAACGGGGAGTGGGGTAATCAGGTGGTCAGGGGGATTTCAGGCTAAATCGAGCAGGTAGTCGGGTCGGGGTAGGCGGGTCACGGGTACTGAGGCTGGGTGGTAGTCAAGTCGCTTGAGGGGGTAGTTGGGTTTCACGTTGTCGTGGCGCGGCCTGGAGTTCAGTGAGGGTATTGGGCGGGGGCAATCAGGTGGTAAGGGACACTTGGGTCGGATTGGGGGTGGTAACTGAGTCTATCTCAGAGTCTGAGCCATTCACAGAGAGTCCAGGGAGCAAGGGGATTCCCAATCGGAAATTGAAACTTCCCAGGCAATTCCTAGGTACATCCGCACGTCAGGAGTTCCACCGGGTCCTGATGCACATCTTTAGTCACATGTTGGGTATCCAACCATTCAGAGACCGGAAGATTTGGTCCATCTTTGCTGCAACATATTCCAAAGATACATGGGAGAAAAAAATAGGGGATTGTAGTTTTTATCAAGCATACAGTTTTGGCTCTAGTAATGCATCGTGTAGTCAAAATATATGATCAATTTGGTTAAAATGGGGAGCAATAAACATTGGCACTTTCCCAAATAGTGGGAAGGGGAATAGAGAGGTAAATTTTAGACGAATTGCATAATAATGCAAGAATTCTGGAATAATAATACAGGACGAATTATTTACCCTAATCCAGAATGTAAATCGTAAAGATTAGGAGGAATCCCTGATGTGTACACATTGGGCCTTTTGTTGCTCGGTAGCTTTCTAGTTCAATGAGGAAGCAAATAATTTTACATGCGGGAAATGAAGGCAGGCAGTTGGACATCCTTCCGTGGGGCAGCATTTGGCAGAGAGTGACAGTAAAATCAGCAGATTTAGAATATTTAGGAAATAGCACAAGCACCAACCAGGTGCAAGCATATTAAACTGGGGGAGCGCTAATTATGTTATGAAATGTGACATAGCCCAGCTGGGTGGAAATCAAATATGGACAGGCAAAACTCACTCAAATAGTAGGTGCCAAGTGCAGGAGGGAGAAAGGGAGTGTAACCAAAACTACGGCTCTCTGGATGCTTCAAATAGAGAAAAATAGTACTTAAAAGGGAGGGAGGGTACGTATGATGGAGGACGCAAAATGCACCGGAGAACCAGACTGAATACAGAAAATGCAGAAGTCTTTAAAAAAATCCAATGATAGAGGCAAAGTGAGTGAATGGTACCAATCTGAAAGTTGCGCTGCAGGAACTTCACCAAGGCTCCTTCGACAGCACCATCCAAACTCACGACCACTACCATCTAGAAGGACAAGGGCAGCAGACAACTTGGAAACACCACCACCTGGAACTTCCCCTCCAAGCCACTCACCATCCTGACTTGGAAATATATCGCCACTCCTTCGCTATCACTGGTTCAAAATCCTGGAACTCCCTCCCCAACACTGCTGTGGATGGGCCCACACTACGTGGACTCCAGCGGTGCAAGGAGGCAGCGCACCACCACATTCTCAAGGGCAATTAGAGATGGGCAAGAAATGCCGCCTAGCCAGCGACGCCCGCACCCCATCAATGAATTTAATAAAAATCATTAGTCAACATAAAACGGTTATCCAAAAGTCTTCATGAAATGTCGACTTAGGGGATATGATGGCGTAGTGGTAAAGTCATTAACCCCAGAAGCTTGGGCTAATGCTCTGGGCACATGGGTTCAGATCCCACCACAGGATCTGAGGGAATTTAAATTCAATTGATTAAAGCCTGGAATATAAAGCTAGTCTCATTAATGGTGATCCTGACAGTATCATCGATTGCCATTTTTTTTTTAAAATCCGATTTATTAATGCGTTTTAAAGAAATAAATCTGCCATCCTTACCTGGTGTGGTATACATGCAGCTCCAAATCCACAGCAATGTGGTTGACCCTTACCTGCCATCTGAAATGCTCTAACAAGTCACTCAGATCAAGGGAAATTAGGGGTGTGCAATAAATGCTGGTCTTGACAGCAACACCCACATCCCATGAAAGAATAATAGAAGTGAGGACACAACGTTTAGGGAACAGAGAGGGATCTTTCTATGAACATGGTCAACTCTTGGCGATGTTGAACATTGTGACAAACGTTATTTCAGCCCGAGTCAGTAACCTACCCAGAGGCGGCCTCACCAAGTGAACCTCGTCTATTGCCGACTGGTCGGAATCTTTTTCCAGCTACATCCATTACATTGGCCCCGAATTTGCTGCACCAGTAATAGCGAAGCCGTTTACGTTCAGCGACATTTTAGCGGTAAAATTGACAGCAACTTTTGATGTCCGCACATGCACATTTAAAAGCAAAATCCAGAAGTTGCTGTAGAGATAACCTGCGCTCACACAGGGAGTGCTATTGCAATTTTCACCTATGGTGTCTACACAAAAATCACTGTTAATGTATGAACATAAATTACTCACTATTATGACACTAAATACAAATGAAAAGCTTACACCGTTTCAATGAGGAATAGTTATATTTAATAGTGTGCAATGCCATAATTATTGTTGCACAACATCTCTGGGCATGAACCCTTAGGTTTGCATTTGTGGAGACTCACTCCCTCAGAAAAAAATTTAAATGCTGTTGATGATCAACAAAATTAAAGCATATTTTCTTGATTTCATATTTATTCATGTAAGTGTCTTCCTTACTCCTCAGTCTAAACTGCCGTGTGCATAAAATTCTTACACTGTAATCCGACAGTTAGAATAAAATTAAATGTTCTCCCAAACGATTTAGCTGTAATTCATTTGATTTATTAATGCATGGTAATTAAGTAATTGATTAATTAATTTTCCTGTCCACTGATTTGTCCGCAGTTCAATTATTTATTTATCTATTCTTTTTGCTATACACATTCTGCCTTGTGGTTTCTGAGGACTCTTCAATTTAATGGGTTAATCAGTGTCCCTGCTTCGTTCCCTGTGCATATATGTCACAGCTTCTCTGGCAGATGGTGCCACCTTTAAGCTGATGTCAGGAAAGGAGCGTTCACACAATCGAGCCCACTCAAACTTTGTGAGCGGATCTCTTTCCCGTGATGAACAACGAGCATTCGATGCTCTGATCCTGGACCAGACCCCCAAGTTTTTGGTATAATCCAATTAGGGACCAGTACCTTCTTGTTTAAAGCAGACACCACACTTGCAAAGAGAATAAATCATTAAGGTTCCGTGAGTTTTGAACAGGCAAAATATGCTTTACTAATCAAAGTTTGAAAATAAATGTCATCTACAAAATATATAGCATACACACTCGCAATTAGAATTAAAGTGAGGTACACATGAGTTACCAGGTAAACTGTGGTCGAACACGCCACAGTGCACATCAAATGGCAGATGGGGCCAAGATAGGTCCTTTGGATTTCTCAACAACTCACCCTGACGTCAGGGGCAATATGAGTCAGCACATCTCATTAAAATTCTGTCTCTTTCACAAGGGATTCCACCTCTGCACTTTCAGAATCTAACCTCAAAACTTCCTCAAAGCCCTTCTGACTCGGATTGCCTCAACGACAGCTCCCCTCCCAGTATTTCAAGCTCATCTCCGGAGATTCTATTCTCCTGGATTCCCGCGTCTGCACTCCAACCTTTAACTACTGGAGCAATTTCAGCTCTCTGGGGCTTCTCTTGAGCGCCCTCTCCCTGAAGCCTGCCAACTCAACTCTTCGGTACTCACAACAGCAACAAATGCAACATGCATAGGAACATCCTGTACTTTAAGTGTTTCAATCTTCACAAGCTACTAGCTTATACAACACACATGGACACAGAAAAAATTGTATTTTATCTCACTGAACAATAGTATCACAATTCATCCAGTCAACTTGCATGGACTCAGAGAGTAATAAAGTTCTGCTGGCAGAGTAGCTGTCGCAAGAGGATAGGTGGTTATATCAATTTAATTTTATTCTTAATGAAGGATTGCAACAGAACTAAATCGCCCTTAAGGCAGCTGTTCTAAGTTTACAAATCGCATCTTGCACTAAATGTGTACTCAAACAAATCACTTAGATTTCTTTCAAAATTACATGGTTACAAAGACAGAATGGAGGGAGGTTGCATTAATGTTTGGAATAAGTATGTGATCCATCTGCAAAAAAATCTTTCAGTCACCTTGCCACTTTACAATCTTAGAAAGTTTAATGAATGGATATTTCACTTCATTCTTCACCTCCTCCCTGAATTTACTCTGGGTTATGGCATAAATAAAAGTGTTTGTGCAGCAACTCAGGAGCTGAAGCATAAAACCAAGTTCCTGTACAATGCGCGACATCTCAGAAATAACAACTATGGGCAGCAGATGAATTCTGGAATACGTCGTGTACACCAGGAACAAAACCCACAGAAGGAAGAACTTTCCAGATATCACAAAAAGTAACGTGATTGATTTTCTTCTGCTCTTCGTTTCTGGATCACTCTGACTCTCCCCATTTACCCAAACCCGGAGTTTCTTGCGAATTCTGATGGTCACTATAATGTGCCTGACAGTTAAAGCATTGAACGTCAGAATCAAAATTAATGGTACACACGGGGTCAAAATATAATGCAGCAATTCAACTCCTGTCCACACTGGTGAATACATGACACTTAAAGTAAGAATGCAGAACCAGGGTGTTCTCATAAGCATATATCTGCTTGTCATCATAAAGTACCAGAAAATGTTCTTCACGAAGAACAACACAGTCATTGTACCAATAACCACAGACGCCGATTTCTCAGTGCAATATTTACTTTTCAGCTTCTGACAACAAATGGCTAGAAATCGATCAAAGGTGAGAGCGACAGTGAACCAGACAGAACAATCTGTGACTGCATAAAGTAACACTGCATGGATATTACACACTGGAATATTGAGAAGGAAATGAAACGTGTTATCATAAACAATAGGAATGTGCCTCATTATCAGATCGATGATAAGGACCAGTAGATCTGCGACAGCCATAGCCACCAGGTAGCGAGTGACACATTTGGAGAGTTCACATTTTCCCCGGGACATGGCCACAATTGTCAATAAGTTAACTATTAGAAAGGGAAAAAAAGAGAATATTATACATCAGGATGAGGGGCGGGAAATCTGTGTGGTGGATCATTAAATGTAATTTTCTGAAAGTATGCGACATCCTGTGACAGAATCTAATTAAAACAGAACTTTAATACAGAGGGTTGTCTTCACACCAAGTATCAGTAAGGATTTTTAAAGTCCATTTCCAAACTAGAAAAGCAAAATGCATTTGTTCATTTAGAAATACCCAGTAATAAAATATGGTTTCTTCTGATGAATGGACAGTAATTACTCTGACTGTCCTGTGAAAAGTCAAATAAATCGAGGGTCATATGGTCTATTCGTGGCCCAGTCAGTTGTAACTGGAATCAATGAACCTGGGATCTGGTAGGTTCTTGCCTCAGGTCCTTCTCCTGCCCATTAACCCAGAGCGATGATTAAGCTGCAATCCCCTCGATGCTGCTGTTGATCAGTATCCCTGGGAAATTATGTGGGTAATCCTTTAGTCCTACTCCTGACTTGTGTCTTGTAGATGGTGGACACACTTCGGGAAGACAGCAGGTAAGTTACTTGCTGCATGATTCCTAGCCTCTTACTTGCTCTTGTAGTCACAGTATTTATATGGCTATTCCAGTTCATTTTCTGGTCAATGGTAACCCCCAAGATGTTCCCAATAAAATTATGTGAATTATTATATCTTCCTGACACCCTACTCCTTATTAAAAAAATGAACAATCATAATTTAAAAATATGGCTTCATTTTTCTGAATCCATCTTACACTACACTATTACATTACTAGATGCATGCATTAACATAACAATATGTACACAAATTCTTGGCATCAACAGAAATCACTGAAGTCCACTGTCCAGGTTTTTTGAATGTCCAATTTTCCCTTTAAGCTTCAAACTCTTGACAATGCATCTGCATTCAGATTTTCTTGCCCTGCTACATGTATAATCTATAGAATAAGGGTTGCAGCAATAAACTCAAGCTGAATAGCCTTGTACTTCTGTCTCAAAATTTCTCCAGAAAAATTTAAAGGATTGTGGTCTGCATAAAAAATTGTTTTTAACTAATGGTTTGTAACATAAATCTCAAAATGCTGCAATGCAAACACAAAACCCACACCCTCCACAACTCGGTGGGACCTAGCTTTAGAATACCGTCGGGATCACAATCTGGTGGGCACATCGCACTTTCTGATCCACAGCAGGAAGAGGCAGGGACTTCCCAGGTCTCTGGCACTCGGAGGACTGCTGGAGGCCAGAAAGTTGCCGAGTCCGAGTCAGATAGCAAGGCTCTGGGGTTGGTCATGTCACAGTTGTTGAAGTTGCAAAGGCAAGCTCAGGAACATCAGGAAGGGATGTGCACTGCACCCCTCAGATGGCAAGGTACGATGGATGAGTCCGCCCATCTTCAGGCTGAGGAGATGGCGCCGGCATTGCAACGCTGCATCACACTGACCACCTTTTGTAAAAGGCAGCCGCCAGTGAGTGCTGTGACGAGACATCAGGGAGGGTGCCTTCTGGTTCCTCTTCAGAGGCTTCTTCAGGCTTGATTGGAGGCCCTGGGTCATGGACTCTGTTGGCTGTTTGGAAGATGTGCCTGTGATACCTGATACTAGTAAGTCACAGCTAGAGGTAGCGAAACTTCAGTTAGAAATGCAGAGGCTTGAATTTGAACAAGGAAAGGAACTGAGAAAACTTGAATTGGAGGCAAATACAAAGGAAACGGAATTAGAAATTAGAGAACAACTGGAACTAGAGGCTGCAGAGAAAGAATGGGGAAAAGTGAGATTAGTTCAAAACGAAAATGATGCAAAAATGTTATCTCCAGAGGGATAAGGTAACAATGGAAGAGAGAATGGAGGAAAGAGACTGGGAGTATCGGCTTAAAAAGATGGATTTTTAAAAAAGAGACATAAGATACTGAGTAAAGTTCTGATGATGAAAAAACCTCTCACTTAAAACCTATTGAGGAGATGTTTAAACTTGTACAAGCTCTTCCAAAGTTTGGGAAGAGATGTGGAAGCATTCTTTATTTGATTTGAGAAGATAGCGAAATAGATATAATGGCCACAGGAAAGCTGGACATTGTTGATACAAGCCAGGTTTCTGGGTACGGCAAATCAGGTTTATGCTTCACTGTCAGAAGAAATGTCGGTGAACTATGCTGTGGTAAATAGAAAGTTTATTTTGAGTGCATATGAGTTGATTACTGAGGCATACAGGCAGAAATTTAGAAATATGAGAAAACAGCCTGGGGAAACTTATATTGAGTTTGAAAGAGTAAAACAAAATAATTTTGAGCGGTGGATACGGACAGTAAAGATGCAGACAACATATATAGCTCTTAGAGAGGTAATTCTATTGGAAGAATTTAAAGATTCAATTCGTTCGGTAGTGAGAACTCATGTGCAATAAAAGAGGGTTCAAATGGTCAGACAAATGGCAGAGGTAGATGATGATTATGCGTTAGTTCATAGAGCTAAACCTTTTTTTCATCGCCCTTTTAAATATGAAAACGATAGAAAGTGGGAAGGTGAAAGGAAGGCGGGTAGTCAGGGAAGAGAGGGAGTAGGTGGAAATTTGCAATAATTTTTTTCTCAGAATAGAACGGAAGGTGTTGAGGGTATAAATGACATTGGAAAAATGATGCGTTTTCATTCTAATAAAGTTGAGTGCTGGAAATTGCAGGGAAAATCTGCTGGAATTAAAGGGGTGCAGAAACGTACTGGAAGTAAAAGTACTGTGGGTTCTGAGGTTCGGGCACAGGATAAAACAATGGTTTGTGTACAGGTAAAAGAGGGAGAATCAGTGATAGGCAAAGAAGTGGGAATGTGTTCACAAATTACCCAAAAGAATTCGGAGGGCAGGTTGCAGAGATGTTTAAAGATTTGTGTGTGAAGGGATGGGCTTTCCACCTCTAAAGGGTGGATTCGTTAAAGGTGTGAAAATTTTAAGAGACACAGGGGCTACTCAATCCTTAATGTTGTGGGACAGTGATATTTGTTGTTAGGAGGGAGTATTGCAGGAACAGGTGATAATAAGTCGAGTTCATGTAGATGCTAAACATATTCCATTCTGGAAGGGAAATTTAAACAGTAAGTGAAAAACAGGTGAGGTGATTGTTGGAATAATAAGTGACCATTGCAGGGGTTCATTTTATTCTGGGAAATAACACAGCTGGATCATAGGTGTGGTTGATGTCTATGGTAGCTGAGGAACCAGTAGAAGTGGTTTCAACAGAAGGGTTGCAGAGAGATCATCCTGGATTGTTTCCGGATTGTGTGATAGCGAGATCACACTCCCTAAGGTTGAAACAAGAAGAACAGGGAGTTAAAAGGCAGAGATATGGGACAGAAATCCAATTAGCTGGTACTGTGTTTGATAAAGTTGTTCAGGAATAAATACTGGAAGACAATTCAACTGAAGTGTTTAACTCAAGAAAGTTAGCGGAACTACAGAAAAATGATTTGCAAATAGAACGTTTATATCAGGTTGATTACTCAGAAACAGAGGCAAAATATATTCCAGAATGTTATTCCATTAAGGGTTAGTTGTAGGAGACAGAGGGTGATGACAGAAGGCTTCGTTAGTGACTGGAAGCCAGCGTCCAGTGGCGTACCATAGAGATCTGTGCTGGGTCCCCTATTATTCACCATTTATATAAACGACATAGATGATTATTTGGGGGTAGGATTAGTAAGTTTGCGAGTAACACAAAGATTGGCCTGGTGGTTAACAGTGAGGATGAGTGTCTTGGGCTACAGGGAGATACAGACAGGATGGTCAAATGGGCAGTTAAGTGGCAGATGGAATTTAACCTTGAAATGTGTGAGGTGACACACTTTGGAAGGAGTAAATTGACAATGAAGTATTCAATGAACGGCATGACACCAGGAAATTCTAAGGAACAAAGGGACCTTGGCATGTGTGTCCATAGATCTCTGAAGGCAGAGGGGCATATTAGTCGGGGGGTGAAAAAGGCATATGGAACACTTGCCTTTTTCAATCGAGGCATAGATTACAAAATTAAGGAGGTCATGTTGGAGTTGTATAGAACCTTGGTGAGGCTACAGCTGGAGTGTTGTGTGCAGTTGTGGTCGCGACATTATAGGAAGGATGTGATTGCACTGGAGGGTGTGCAGAAGAGATTCACCAGGATGTTGCCTCGGATGAAACATTTAAGTTATGAAGAGAGGTTAGATAGACTTGGGTTGTTTTCTTTGGAGCAGAGAATACTGAGGGGCGACCTGATTGAGGTGTACAAGATTATGAGGGGAATGGACAGGGTGGATAGGGAGCAGCTGTTCCCCTTAGTTGAAGGGTCAGTCACGAGGGGACACAAGTTCAAGTTGAGGGGAAGAAGGTTTAGGGGAGATTTGAGGAAAAACTTTTTTACCCAGAGCGTGGTGACGGTCTGGAATGCACTGCCTGGGAGGGTGGAGGAGGCAGGTTGCCTCACATACTTTAAAAAGTACCTGGATGAGCACTTTGCACGTCATAACATTCAAGGCTATGGGCCAAGTGCTGGTAAATGGGATTAGGTAGATAAGTCAGGTGTTTCTCGCGTGTCGGTGCAGACTTGATGGGCTGAAGGGCCTCTTCTGCACTGTGTGATTCTGTGATGCTGTAATGTTTTAATGAGAAAGTGGAGGCCTTTTCATGCTTTAGCAAATGAAAGCTGGAGGGAGGTACATCAGGTTGCCCTATCATTTGAATATAGAAATAAGATTCTGAAGATAGCTCATGAAATTCCAATGGGGAAACATTTAGGACTTAGAAAGACACAGGCGAAAATACAAAAACGTATCTTTTGCCCGGATTGCATAGGAATAGAGTCAAATACTGTAGAACATGTCACACATGATAGGTGATAGGGAAACCACAAGCAGTGAATCGGCTGACACAGCTAATTCCAATTCCAGCACTTGAGAAGCATTTTACTAGGGCCATGTTTGATTGTGTAGGACCCTTCCCTCAGAATGAAAGTGGAAATCAGTTCTTACTGACAAGAATGGATGTCTCTACAAGGTCCTTGAAGCAATGCCCTTGAGAAATATTACAACAAAGTAAATTGTGGAATAGTTAACTAAACTTTATACATGATACAGTTTACCTCAAGAAATACAATCAGATCAGGGTTCAAATTTCATGTCAAGGCTGTTTCAGGAATAAATGGACAGTTTTTAAATTAAACAACTGACATTATCAGCTTAGCATCCTGAATCACATGGGGCTTTGGAAAGTTGGCATCAAACTCCAAAAGCTATGATGAAAGCGTATATCCAGAATTATCCAAAGGATTGGGATAAGGGAATTCCATTCTTGTTGTTTGTTATCAGAGATGCCCCTAATGCATCAACTGGCTTTATTCCTTTTGAACTAGCTTATGGTGATGTTGCAAGGAGACGACTGAAATTGGTTCATGAGAAAATGTTGGATCAAAATTCAGAAACTACTCTCCTAGATTATGTATCAAACTTCAGAGAGAGATTGGACAGAGCATGTGAATTAGTAAGGGAAGATTGAAAGATATTGTAGCAAATGATTAAAATGAAAGCAGACAGGTAACCGACAGCTCATAGTTTTGTTGCTTAGGAGATAGTATTATTTCTGTTACCAGTACTGGATGCCTCATTAAAGGCAAGGTTTAATGGGCCTTACTGGGTTGAAAAGAAGCTGACTGAACTGAATTATTTAATAAATACTCCAGATAGAAGAAAGAAGCAGAGAGTGTGTCATGCAAATATGCTTAAAAAGTAATTTGACAGGAATGGGGACCAAAAGGAGGTCTTTGTAGTGGTAGTTAATGAGGAAGAAGTAGAAATGCAGGATTCTGCAATTGATTTGCTGCTAACCAAGTTGGATAATGAGGGGGGTCTTTAAAATTTAAATGTAATATTGAGTTACCTTCCAGACAAGTGTCAAAGTGGTTTGGAGAAGCTATTGCGGCCACAGGAAAATTGTTGTGGAATTAAGCTGGGAAAGACAAATTTAGCTATACATGATGAGTCTGTAGAAGTTTCATCTTTGCTAAGGCAACATCCGTATAGATTATAGCCAGCAAAAGTATCACAAGTGCAGAAAGAAATCGATGTCATGCTTCAAAATGATATCATTGAGTCTAGTTGCAGTAAACGGATTTCTCCTATTGTGCTGGTACTGAAAACCAGGTGGAACACAAAGACTGTGTGTCGACTATCAAGAGGTGAATGTTGTAACAAAAGAGATTTCATATCCAAAATCAAGGTTGGATGAATACATTGCAAACATGGGACAATCAAAATTTATCACAAAGATTGACTTGCTAAAGGGATATTAGCAAGCAGCGTTATCAGAGAGAACAAAGGAGATATTGGCTTCTGTGACACCAGATGGACTACAGAAGTTTAACATCATGCCATTTGGTATGAAACATGCACCTGTAAGATTTCCAAGACTGACAAATAAAGTAATTGCAGGCCTGAGCAACAGTACTGTTTATATTGACGACTTGATATTTTTCAGTTACATGTGGGAGGAGCATTTACAACATCTGGAAAAAAATATTTACTCGATTGCAATAAGCAAATCTGGTGGCGAACTTGGCTGGCAATGAAGTTTCAAAAGCACAAGTTTCATACCTGGGCCATATCATTGGACATGGGGAGCTGGCTCTAAGTGTTGTGAAAGTCAAGGCTATCGTGAATTTCCCAGTGCCTGCAACAAAATAAGAAGTTTTGAGATTTCTGGGCATGTGTGGGTTTTATCAGAAACATTATCAGAAATCTGAAATAATCAGAAGTTTTAGCCGTGTGGTTGCTCCTTTGACCGAACTGTTAAAAAAAGAATAAGTATTTTCAACGAACACAGGAGTGTCATAAGGCATTTGGCAGATTGAAAACTGTATTAACTATGACACAAGTCTTGGCAGTACTCAATTACGCCAAGCAATTTAAGTTGTCCATTGACACAAGCGATAATGGCAATGGAGCCGCACTGTTGCACGAAGATAACACAGGAATTGAAAAAAAGATAGGGTATTTTTCACGGAAGTTGAATGTACAACTGAGAAGATATTCAATCATGGGAAAAGAAACTTTGGGTTTGGAATTAGCATTGCAGCATTTTGGAATTTATGTTGCAAGCAATTCGTCAGAAATAAATGTTTATACAGACCACAATCTTTTCAAGTTTTTGGACAAATTTCGAGGCCCCAGCACTAGACTGCTCAGATGGAGTATATTACTGCAACCATTTAATTTACAGATTATACATGTGGCTGGGCAAGAACATACAATTGCAGCTGCATTGTCATAAGTTTAACGTTCAAAGGGAAATTGCAAATTTACTACCTGGACACTGGACTGAAATGACCTCTGTTGATACAAAGGATTTCTATATATATATAACAATACAACATTAAGGATTGACCAGCCCCTGTGTCTCTTAAAATTTTAACATAGTTACGTGCTCCACTCTGTACACATGGAAAGGCTTTCCCTTCACACACAATACCTTCAAAAATCTCTGCAAGCTGACCCTCCAAATTCACTTGGGTAATTTGTGAACACATTTCCACTTCTTTACCTATCACTGATTCCCCTTCTTTTACCTGTACACAACCCGTTAGTTTTTCTAAGAATCCATGGTACTTTTACTTCCAGAACTTTTCTGCATCCCTATAATTCCAACAGATTTTCCCTGAAATTTCCAGCACTCAGATTTCGTATGTCCAACTTTATTACAATGAATGCACCTCAATTTTTGAATGCCACTTCTACCGTCAGCACCTTTCCTTTTATTTTGGGAAAAAAACTCCCTGCGAATTTCCACCTGCTCCTCCTCTTCCCTGACTACCCACCTTACTTTCACCTTCCCACTTTCTATCGTTTTAGCAGAAAACAGAGCATGCAGACAAGGTCTTTGTTTGATTGTTTCTCCAATGCATTCGTAATTACCTTCCATTCAAGTCAATTAAAAAAATAAATTCAGATAGGGTTAATGATATGCTGATCGAATATCACACATTTTACACTATGGACAGATTAAAATTATCCAAACGTCAGTCCATTCGTTTGTCACTCTATCTACCTTTCGCTATCCAAACTAGTTTAATAATGCAAGTGATGGACCAATTTCCAGTTACCTGGCAATGCTGTTTGATTTATAGTTACTACCAAAGCACGGATCATGTTGTTAATTATATGGTCCTGCCACCTTGCTTGCGAGGAAGTTATTTAATTTATTCTTTCACGGGATTTGGGTATCGCTGGCAAGGCCAGCATTTGTTTCCCACCAGTAATTGCCCGTGAACTGAGTGTCTTGCCACACCATTTCAGAGGGCAGTTAAGAGTCGACCACTTAGCTATGGGTCTGGAGTCACATGTAGGCCAGACCAAGTAAGTGCAGCAGATTTTCTTCCCTAAAGGGCATTAATGAACCAGATGAGTTTTTACGACAACTGGATCATTACTGAGGCTAGTTTGCCAATTCTCGATTACTAATCCCACCAAATACCAGCAACCCCCCTCCCCCCTATCTGAATGGGAGTGTAACAATGTGAATTAGGCGTGTTCCACCTGCGAGTGGGAACTGCTAAGTCTTCAATTTGAGGGTGGAATGTAAAACGAGAAAATCAAAAAGGAATATATCCCGCACATTGTGCTGTTTACAATCCAACTGGAACAAAAATCAGTTGGTGATATCTGTCACCAAAGGAAACTTGATTATTAACATTATTCATCAGAAATAAAATCCTCAAAATCATGAACAGATATTTTATCTAATTTGATTCACCATCCAACGATTAAACACAGCCTGTCTGGTGCTATTAAAGGAAATCAGCAAATAATATTTTCGGGGCAGCCACACCGAAAGAGCGTTCCACTGAATAAAACGAACGGTGTGGATACTTGCAAAATAAAAACAGCATTTACAGTTAAGTGTAACGTACATTAGGCTGAGGGTGTTGAGAAGAAAGAGTAACAGCAGTTTGGATTTGGTCATTTGAGTCATAAATACAGTTAAAATGGGCATATCAATAAAACCTAGATATTGAGCCTTACCAGGGACACCAATAGCGGCGAGAATGGGATAATAGATTTCCTGTATATCTAAAAGTGCATTTTTTACTGCCGATTCTGCTGAGTATTTCCGATCCATCTTGTCAAACGTTGCAGGACAATAATCCAACTTTGTTCAAGAGACCTTAAGCTTTGACAGACACTCTGAATTAATACAATGAGCGAAGGTCCTTATGTAAGGTGGGAGAAGTTTCCATTGGCATAATTAGAGCGGGAGGAGACTGACTTTATTTACAGTGATCAAACAAACAGCTTCAAATTAACTCCTTACGCAACAACTTGAAAAAACATAAATCATATTTAGCCAGCGATGGCCAGATGTAAACTGAATTTCTGCTAAAGCCAGGGACGAACAGACAATGTCAAACCACATTGGGTGAAAGGAGAATATTTCTTTAAATCTACAAATACCTAATTATTTATACGAGAAAATGTGATTATTTTCAGAGCCTCAGTCAAATTTCCATACTGAGTTTTAAATTTAACCAGTGAAACCAAACCAAGATGTTGAAATCCCGGGGAATTCATTACTCATTTCTGACCATCCACGATGAACAAAAGGTGGAGACCTTCTGAGAGTAAATATGATAGTAAATATGGCCCGGAATTGTATTCAAAAGTACACAAGCATTAACCCTGTACCTATGACTATTCAAATACAGCCTTGTACTTCCTCAACTTTGAAACATTCTTGGGAATTCCCAACAATTACATGGCGTTACGAGAGCATTTTTTGGCGACCGATCCGCTGACACAAACTTTTCCAGAAAACCCGTATAAATAACTAACTCTCAAGAGTAAATTAGACTGATGGTCCACGAGTTATTGACTCCTTATTCAATGCAGAGATCCAGCCATCCAAATTTCCATGAAATTCCATCAAATAAAAATTCAATCCATGATTTTTAACAGGGATATCAGTTGCATGGTCTTAGGAAATAGAGACAGTTTAACTAAGTTATTTTGGTGTTTCAAGGTGCTAGGAATGAATTTTACCTTTAATGTTTCAATTTGATTTATATTTCTGTATCTCTGTGTTAAGGAAGTTGAAATTGAGTTTTAGCTTCACTTTAAAAAGGTGTTTGAATTTCTAGTGAGGCTTTTTTTCTCACTGTTTCAGCTCAGGTAAACAAACAAATGAAGAAGAATAGGGCTGTTGCGTTGCAACAGGAGTCCAGCGAGGCAGCTCCCTCCCACAGAAAAACAAAAGAATCAACAGTTTTGAGTTGAGTTGGTTTGAAGACAGTTGTGATACAGATGCCACCTAGAAGGGGCAGATAGCCAAGCTAAAATTGGTTGAAAGTAGCTGCCAGAGAGAGGCTGGAGCAAAAGAGGTCAGATAGCCAGCCTCAAGTTAAAGAAAAGACCCCCAGAATCCAGGGGAGTGGAACAGCAGAAAGTCCCAGGCAGATCTTCTAGTCAAACTAAGGACAACAACCTGGAAAATATCCTGTTAAGTGGAGTTAAGAGTGAGGGGCAGAAAGTCTCCAAGCTTCAGATTTAAAGAGTCAAAGGCCGCACAAAGCAGTTTCAAAGCGAGAACAGCTTGCAAGAAGCAGGAGTGTCCAAGCAGACAACTGAAGGTCTGTAACTCTTTGCTATGGGCATGTGAAGCAGTGGCAATGTTGATGGCTAAGTCGGTGAGAGAGAGTGTGTGGAAAACGCCTTAAACGTATGTGCTGACCCACGGAAGAGGAGCATCAGAAGGAAAGTTCCAAACCCTGGCGGTGAACCATTCCACAAGGCATTTTGAGAGAATGTTTCAGTTTCATAGAAGATTCCAAGGTGAAGTTTTGGAGCGTGGAGTTTGGAAACCTTCGTGTGAGACGGAGTGCAGTGAGATTAGTTTCCTTATGGTGTGACAAGTGCCTGATGGGAGTTGAGGAGAGATCCATTTGTTTCAGGTGGTGTCTGTCACTTGGTTTCAGAGTGTGGCATGTCTGACCACAGGGTACCTATTGGTTTACATAGATTGTGTACTTACTGTGAACATTAAAGCATAAGATAGCTTTTGTAACTTGCGTTATCCTTACCGGCCTCTATATATCTGTAAAGGTATAATTGTGGGTGAAGGAGTATTGTAATATAGTTCATTGTTTCTTGTTTAATAAATGCTTTATTATTTTGTTAAAACTTCAACAGCTGTGACTCTATTCAGTAGCTACTCACCACATATTTAAACAAACAAATAAAAGTTAGGATCTATCAAGCTGGGCTGCACTCTGAGATTAGGCTTGTCCACTGGGATCGCAGCTGGGATCATAACAATGGGGAGATTTGAGAACCCAGGGATCTTCTCATTAGAAGAGAAAATATTGTTTCGAAATAGACCATTGATCAGCAGCCTGTTGTCAGAGGTGTAAACTAATTGGTAGAAAAATCAACGAGAAAAATAAGGAGTCTTTTTAAAAATGCAGCAATTTGATATCATCTGAACTGAGGTACCTGAACAAGTGGGAAGCAGATTCAATCGATAACTCCTGAAGGAAATTGAATGTCCATTTGAATATGAAAGGTCACATGGTTATGGGAGCGTCGCACCAGTGAGGGATAATTAAATCCCCCTTTTAAAGAGTCTCGTGCAAGCTCCTTCTTTTTGCTATTGTTCTATGGCTGTCTATAAATATCGTCAAATTTCCAATTAACTCTGTAGGCATTTCAACAGGACTGTGACGTGATGATACTGAGTCCATCACCAGGAACACTGTCAGCATTCAAACACCTCCCTACTTTCTCGTGTAAATCACAACACTCATGCCAGGAAGCCGGTTAATGTTGACAGGCTCACCAAAACACAAAATATGTTTTGCCCCTCAATATATGGAGGTAGTTAGTGCCAAGGACGATGAGATGGAATGCATTAGTTTGGGCCTCATGTGATTTGCAGCTCATAGAGAAGCCCTGGGTGCCGTTAGCATACACCAAGCAGTTATGGCTCAGCAAAGTCCTGGGCGGCTGAGAAAGTGACAGAAGGTCACTGGCTCCAAGCTGGAGATGTTTAGGGCTCAGAAGAAGAACTAGAAGCCATTTATAGTTCAGTACAACTGGGCCCTGGAGTTTTGAGAAACCCAGGGGCAGGGCCTGCTTGTTAAGCAGGCAGTTTGTGGAAGAATTGGAATCATGCCAGTTATTAAAGGCTGATGTTCAGCTTTGCAAATTCCATAGACTTCAGTCTCAGGAGAAGAGATTGAACCATTGGGAAGTGAGCCGCCATCGAGCCTTTTGAGGGAATTCAGGGGGAAGTCCTTTGAAAGTGAAGAGTTGAAATCTCTTGTGAGGGAGACATAATTTTAACGAGGTTTTGTGACTCCCAGTGATCACTGACATCTGGGCGGGTTACTGAGAATCCGTGGAAGTTTCTTGGTCACACCTTCCATTTAGTGTGCAGTGTGGTGTGTTTGACCAGTTTTCCTGATAATTCATATTTAACACATGTTAATTCTGATTGTGAGAATATTAGATAGAGATTGTAGATTTTTTACTTTTCTGACTTTTTATCGTAGTGTTTGTTTTGTTTGTTTCAAACAGTGGAAGTTTGTAGCTTTATTCTCTGTGCGGGCAACTGGGATTTCAAACTTCATCTATTTTAAACAAACAGTTGCTTGTTCCTGACCAGATTCTGACAGTACATGCATGCAAACTTTTTGTGGCGCTTTCACGAGTGCACCTAAGGCTTTATGAACATTTAAATGTATAATTGTCACACCTTTTAAAGCATATTATGCTTTTTTAATCTTCTGACCAAGTAAATAACTTGCCCACAGTATGTTCCATCGTTTTGCCTTCTTGAATATTTGCATTCCATGTAGTGTAGGTACACCCATTATGCTGCTTGGGAGGGAGATCCAGAATTTTTACCAACTTTGCACTTGGAAGATTTATATACATGCAACCTAAACACGACCTTCTAAAGCTCATAGTGCTTCTTCGCATGCGCGTATCTTATATGCTACCACATCCCTCTCTCATACTATCAAACACACTCTCTCCATTATGCACCTTAATCCTTTTTTATAATACAGACACTGGGTGTCCACCCCGCTGCTAGTTCAGTTTAGATTCTCCTCATCACACTGGTGATATTCCCATCGAGGACATTGCTCCCAGTCCTGTTGCCGTGCAACGCGACCATATGGAATAGTTGCCTCCTGCCCTAGAACTGTCCGCACTGCCCCAAAAATCTGCAGCCCCGCCTCGTGCAACAAGCTTTGGGGCACGCATTGATCATTCATGCCTTCCTATTGTTCCTCCCGCTGGCAAGTTGCACTGTGCTGGGCGGTGGGGACGTTTTTGGGGGTGGGGAGGTGGGGGAGGAAATCCAGAGGTTACTACATTTTGAGGTCCTACATTTTAATTTCCTCCTTAGCTCCTGATAATCCCACCGTAGGACCTGAATAGCTGTCCTCTCTAAGTCGTTATCGAAATGCACCATAGCTTCTGACTGAATTCCCCCTGCAAAATTTTCTGTACGCTCTCTGTAATGTTCAGCCAAAGGGACATTTTAGAGCACTTTAACAGGGGGTGCAGAGCAATTTGACACTAAACTGGGAAGAAGCAAGAAAATAAAAGGAATCAGCGGCAGATGAGGCATCAGTCAAAAAGGCCGATGTTAAGGTGTTCTTTGAAGGCGCTGCAAGAGGTGACAAGGCAGGTTACTGAGGGTGTTGGGGGGCGGGGGTGAAGCTGGATGAAAGAGTGACCGCTGAGGGCTCAGCAGAGAGCGTGGAGATTGAGAAACAGGCTGATGCTGGAGGCCCAGAGAGTCGGTGCAGACATCAACAGAAACGATGCTCACAGGCACTGGCCTGTGCGAAATGTTGCACTTGCAACCTCATTGTGCTCAGCACAAATGAATCAGAGCTTCACTCTGTTTAAAAACAAGACAAGTTACATCAGGTTATAGAAAGATAGCAAAACTTGGTTAAAAGGCCACAAAATCTCACACCTCAATAAATGCCCTGTAGGTAGCAGACACCATGCTTGACGGCAACTGAAGATCATGAAATGTGTTGGAAAAAGCCCAATCTGAACATTGAAAATCCTCCTTGAATCGCATGATCTGTAATGCACAAAAAAGAACGAATTGCGTGAAACATTTCAGAGCATCTGAAAAGCTTATGCACAAGTTGGTAAAGTTAGTTTCATGTTTATTTAAATTGTTGTTGTTATGTGCATGCGCAATTATAGCAGCAGCCAGCAGGGGGAGTTTGCCGCATGTGAATGCTTGCGTGCGTGTGTGTGTTTGAGTGTGTGAGTGTGTATGTGTGAATGCGTGTGATTGTGCATATGTGCCTGCGTGACTCTGTATATTTGTGTGTGTGTGAGAGAGAGAGAGTGTGTGATGCTAAAGGTGAAACCAGCGACTTTTATTTCAACAGAAAATCCTCTTTGCCAAATTGTTGAGGTCGTCATTGCTGAACTTTAAATAAACCTGAGGTGCTTGGTGACAAGATTTTAACACTGTCTATATTAATTACCTATTTCCCTACTTGGCAAAAATTGCAATTTCAAAATAGATAACGTTTATAAAATAAGTCTCAATGAGTATAGGCTAATGTATCACAATGCTACACCAAAAATCATTTATGAAAATAGCTCTCTATACATGTATCATCCCTTCATGTGGGGACAATGATTGTGATTTGGGTGAGAATTGCAACAGGCGTAACGTTAGAAAGAAAAAGGCTTAATCAGGTCTCTAATAGACATGCAGGTCAATTGTCTATTTGTTAATGCAGTGAGTTACACACAGTATGGGGAGAAACTGATGTGTTTTGATGCGTAATGTAACATCCGCTTTGAATGGTCATGTAATGTACTTTAATAAATGTTGATGAATAAAGAATATTTTTGAAAACAGAAAGGTTTGTCTATAACTCGCTCAGCTCATGCCGAAGCCTCTCCATCTCCTGTCTGATGGCTTCCCCTCTGCTTGTGCAGTAGCGCGTATTCATAAGCAGAGCATGGGGGTCTATCTCTTTAATCATGAGGTAGAGAAACAGGTTTGAGGAGGTGGCACTTTGACCCTTTTTAAATTCATTCACCCCCAGACAAAAGATCTCCCATTGTAAAGCCAGCTGATTCTGAAATGACTTTAGACTTTTCACTCCCACTGCCACATTAGTGCCTAAAATAACAACAGAAAATGTTGGAAAAAACTCAGCAGGTCTATTACCATCTCTGTGGCTTCAGAGCTCTGAAGAAGAGTCAAAAGAACTCGAAACGTTAACTTTTTTTTCTCCGTAGATGCTGTTCGGCCTGCTGAGCTTTTCCAGCATTCTCTATATTTGTTTCAGATTTCCAGCATCCGCAATATTTTGCTTTTATCTCAGTGCCTGAAATGGTCTTTTCCTTTTTTCGCCTTGCAATGACCTTTTCCCTTCAGGTATTGCTCCAATTTCCTCTTGAAAGTTACTGTTGACGGCAGCTGGTTCACAGGAAGATTTGGGGGAGCGGGGTGAGCGAATGGGTGATGGAGAGGGAACAGGACGATGTACCTGGGCAGGTGAGCCGCGCTCCCCAAGGTCCATCAGCCCAGGCTGTGCTCGCCCGTTGTTTTTCTCCAAACAAAAAAAAAATATACAGGGAATGTTGGGTATGAAATGAGAATTGTAAATCTAAGCAGTATTAAGTGTATTGTAGTCTCTCAGACCGCTGTAAAAGAGATTGAACTGTGTTGAAATGTGATGTTGAAGCAGAACTGTTATGCCAATGTGCATATTTTATGAATAACGTATATTTTTGGAAATGTAAAGTATTACACAGTTTCCAGCCTCGTTGTCCTATGGGACAAGAGTCGATTTTTATCTCGGTGAACGTCTCTGGGAACAGCAGAGTCCTGCGTCACGGAGTTGTTTGGGATGAATCTCAATAAAATCCACATCTTTTTTTCAGAGCTGCTTCGCAAAGGCACAATGCAGCATTTCATCAGTCCTGTTCTCCATTTTATCAATCGGCGATACCCTTCGTTCACTTCCTCCCCTCCCTCCTTTTTGCCTGAAGATTCTACTGTGTTTAACCTGTTCCTGCTCTGATCTAAGGCCATTGGCCTGAGGCATTGAAGTCTGCAAAGTTTTAACAGAAAGAAAATGAGTTAGTTAGCTCTCTAATTTACAATATCTGGTCAAGAGAAGTGTTCAAATAAAGTTTGAAAGAAACGCAATCTTTTATAATGTCTCCATGAGTTTTCTCCAGGATTGCACACAGCGGTGTCCGGGAGATCAATCTTTTCCTGGAGACTCCAGGCCAATCCTGGAAGGTTGCCACTTCCTGTCTGATCAACTGCTGAGTTTTTAAAATCATTGGAAGCCTTATCCGTGTGTTTAAAGTAGTGAAACGCTTCTCATCCATCTCCCTACGTGCTGAAAAAAAATCAACCCTGTTAGTCCAGTTGGAACGAGCTGTGAGTGGAAAACGTGCTGTCCTCGCACACAGAAATCATCAGAAAACACACACACACACAGAGACAAACACACACACACAGAAACACCTACATCCTTCTTTCACTCTCTCTCTCTCGGTCCCCCGTGGGCCAGTAACTCTGTTTTTCTCAGTCGCTCGGTCCCTAATCTTTGTCCCTCTCCTTTGAGAATCTGTGGAAAAAAAACCCACAAGCGTCAGCCATTCATTTTAGGTTTGTTCACCGTGGTCATTTGATGTCACCACAGCACTCGGCCATTTATGACAGAGTTGACTCCTAGCTGATGTGACGTTAGTACTTTCAACGTAACAGACACTAAGCAGTGGAGAGACTGAGAGACAAAGTACCAACGAGGAAAGAATCATTCCCTTTAGGGAGGATGTTTGGTGCAGAAAAGATTGATGAGAATGGATCCACGAGTTCAAATCCCACACGGGGATGTTGTGCAATCTGAGTTCTGCTTTTCCCAAAAATACAGTTAACAAACCTGCAATTAAAAATGTCTTTGTCGCGGCAGAGGGATGTCATTTTTAATCTAATCCCATACTGTGTTTGGGTTGCGAGTGTTTGATGAATAGTGTAAATGAAGCTTTCCTCTGAAATGCTCAAATTTAAGTTAAAGGGTGATTTGATCAAACACTTGAAGAGAATAATGGAAGCGGAGAGGGCTGATAAAGAACAACTATTTTGTTGAATGGGGAGTTGGGACTTGGGAATGTCGTACTTTAGATTTTGTTCAGAACTTTAGGTTTTCAGGAGTGAAATTATGAAACACTTCTCCACACCAGGTGTGGTATTAATTTGAAACTCTCCTGCAAAGAGCAATTGATGCTAATCCGCTTGTTAATATTTAAATCTGAGATTGATAGAATTCTGTTAGCCAAAGGTGTAAAGGGATATGAGACAATTTTTTTCCAATGATGGACACGGAAAGCAGTAGACATGGGAGGGTGAAGGTGAATGTGGGAAGAGGGTGATGCAAAGAAATAATCAAACATTGTCTTATCAGAGAGAGAAACGACAGATTTAGCAATGTCATCCAAAAAAGTAAGATCGAATGGAATGCCAGGAATATGGATAGTTGAATTAACATATAGGGAGAGATTTTGGAAATCAAGGTAGGGAGGAATCTCAGAGGAGACCAAATAGAGTTGAGATGAAGTTTGCGATAGCTGAGGATGAGAAGTCACTGAGCACAGAGTTTATTCGAGCAAGCCCAGGAGATATTGAATGGGAAATTGGGAGTGGTATTTCGGTAGGCCGTACAGAACGTGAGGTGGCGGAGGAGGGAGTTAAATGAAAGGCTCAAAGTGTAACACAGAGTGAGATGCTCAGAGGAAGAAGATTTTCCAGGGGAGTAGTGGAACAGATAAAGGTGCTACTTGCACACAAATGCTAGACCACTGAATGATTTCGGCGGGCAAAGGGGTGTAATGCAGATCCAGGCAGCGACACTTCATTAAGAAGAAAGATGCCATAACCAAAGATGTCAACCATGTCTTCATCAAGGCTATAATGTCAATGCGGCTATCCACAATACACTGATAGAGTATTAGTTCCCAGGCGCTTGGTTTTACTGAAGGGTGGAGAGGTGATAGTCAATTTACTGCCAGAGCCCTTAAGAACAGAACTTGGATCTAGGAGGGCAGTCGGAAGGTGACTGGAAAGATTAGCACCTGACAGATGACCAGGGTCAAAATAGAATGAGTTAATTGAGGTTGATGCCCATTTGGAGGCAGCGACAAGTGCCTCGGTGGGCAGGGGGTTTAAAGAAATGCAGAGAATGAAGTCTGATGATTATTGGACAGGGTACCAGGCTGGGAAGCCGTGTGTGAGAAGGAAAGATGATGAGTGCTGAATGACTGATATTTGTGGGGGTAACGGGTAAAACAGAAGCATGATGGCAAAGAAGGAAACTGAGAAATGTGGAAACAGGAACAGAAAAGGGAAAATAGAAATGTTGGGCTTGGGTTCCGAGTGACGGCCAAAAGACGCGAGTGAATGAACACAAGGAAACTGAGTGGCGAAACATTAGTGGCGAAGTTAAGAACATTAGAACATAGGAATTAAGAACAGGAGTAGAACATAGGGCCCCTCGATTCCCTCAGCCACTCAATATGGTCATGGCTGATCTTCTGCCTCAACTCCACTTTCCTGCCCACTGCCCATATCCCATGATTCCCGGAGAGACAGAATTCAGCCTGTGTCTCCCTTGAACACACCCAATGATGAGAATCCAAAACCCTCTGGGGTAATGAATTTCTAAGATTCACAGCCCTCTGAGTGAAGGAATATCTCCTCATCTTAGTGTGAAATGATTGATCGTTTACTCTGAGGCTGTGCTCCTGTGTTCTCGAGTCCTCAGCCAGGGCAATGAACCTCTCAGTACCGACACTATCAAGCCCTTCCACCAGCTTACACATTTCATTGTCATCATCCCTCCTACTTATAACTTCCAGAGCGAACGAGACCCAATTTACACAGCCTCCAATCTTGGGAGAAGCTTCTCATCAGAGGAACCAATTTAATGAACATTGGCTGTAGAGCTTTCAAGGAAGGCATATTCTTCCTTAGGTGTGAAGTCCAATACTCCGCATTGCAATCCAGGCGTGGTTTCACCAAAATTTAAAAATGGAGGGAGATCCCTTCCCCAAATTCTGATGTGGAAGTGCTGGAACAGATAATGGAGGAAAGAGTAAAGCTTATTCGAGGCTGCGTAGATAGCCTTTGTGTGTATCTGGAACAGTTACAGCACAGGAGACCATTCAGCCCAGCGAGATACTGTCGACACTCTGCAAGAGCAGTTTCACTGTTCTCACTCATCTGTCCTTTCCCCATAACCCTGGACACATTTTCCTTCAGCTCCCCATCCAGATATGGCTCAAAAGACACTGGGTGAGC
Source organism: Cetorhinus maximus (assembly GCF_964194155.1). Lineage (NCBI taxonomy): Eukaryota > Metazoa > Chordata > Chondrichthyes > Lamniformes > Cetorhinidae > Cetorhinus > Cetorhinus maximus. The sequence continues at coordinate 7,865,485 of NC_135912.1, read as the reverse complement.
GAGAATAGGAGAGAGAGTGAGCGAGAGGGGATGAGTGAGGGAGGGAGAGAGAGAGAGACGGTCAGAGAGGGGAAGGGAGAGAGAGAGAGAGAGGGAGTGTTGGAGGGATTGGGAGAAAGGAAGAGAGAGACAAAGACAGAGACAGGGAAAGGGAGTGAAAAGGAGAGAGAGAAGGAGAGAGGCAGGTCGAGAGACAAAGACAAACAGACAGAGGGCGAGAGAGAGAGACGGGGTGAGGGAAGATTGGGCGAGAGAGGGAGAGACGAGGTGAGAGAAATGGAGGGAGATCGCGTCTCCACTTTTAAAATGAGGGAGATTCCTTCCCCGTCTTTAAAATGGAGGGAGATCCCTTCTACATTTTTAAAATAAAGGTAGATCCCTTCACCGTCTTTAAGTAGGAGGTCGATCCCTTATCCATCCATAAAGCAATGGGAGATCCCTTCTCCATATTTAAAATGGAGGGCTATCCCTTATCCCTCTTTAAACTGGAGGGATATCCCTCATCCATCTATTAAAAAAAAGGGAGATCACTTCTCCATGTTTAAAATGGAGGGAGATTCACTGAAGATCATCCTCGGTGAATTAAAGGGAAACAGATATTGGAAGATGGTGGGACTTGAGGTGATAGGGAGGAGTCATTTACAGAAGACATCTCCAAACTTATGCCACCCCCTGTCCGAGGAAGTGTTTCTCAATTTCACTCTTGAAAGGGTTTCAGGCTATCGTTAAATTCTTAGACTCTGATTTTAGTCCTCGGCTCCACAATAAGTAAGAAGCATTTCCCTCTGTCTACCCCATCAGATTCCATTATTCATCTGAAAACTGTGATCAACTCGTCCCTGATCTTTTGGTATTCTACATTAGATAATCCTTGTTTGGGTGTGCATAGCTGTGTCTCTGTCATATTTAAAGCACTAACATTACATTCGTGAGGAGTCAAATCTGTCATAAATGTCTCAGAGCTGCGCTGACATAAAATGGTCAGCGTGAATAAAGCAAAAATAGCTGACTGACGTTTGTGGATTTTTTACTGATTCTCAGAGAGAGAGAGAGAGAGAGACTAAGAGGAGACACTGACCGAGCGAATGTGAAATACAGAAAGAGACAGATCGAGAGGGAGACCAAGAGACAGAGAAGAATATTGATCAAAACACATGGGAAAACAAGGATCCCATTTAATCCCTCAAAGCTTTTCTGACATTCAATGTGACCATGGCTGATCTGTGATCTAACTCTATATCACTTTACACCTTTGATTAACAAAAACTCATCAGTCTCAGGTGTAAACATTAACAAGCGACTTAACATCAATTACCATTTGCAGAAGATTGTTCCAAACTAATACCAAGCATGGTGTGGCTAATAGTTATTTAAATTCAGTTCTAAAAGTATAAAATTCTAAACATAGTCCACTATCCCCAAGTCCCAGTCCCAGTTAATCAGCTGAAAAAGTTGCTCTTTATCGGCCATCTCCCTTTCCATTATTATCTTGAAGTGTTTGATCAAATCACCTCTTAATCTAAATTCCAATGTTTGAGAGTAAAACTTCGTCTGCACTGTTTATCACTCTCCAACACAAAGACAGTATGGGGTTCGATACAGAGTAAAATTCCCTCTGTAATGCAGGTTTTTATTTTAACTGATAGGAAAAACAGAACTCAAATTGGACAGCATCCCAGTGTGGGTTCAATCTCTTGTTTATTTCAATCATTAGCTCAGGACTTCACATTACAACATGCAGAGAATTATCACCTTTCTAATGTAGTTGTCTGCCTGTATTATTTTTTGCATATTCTCTCTTTCTCTATCTTTCTCACTTGTCCTGACAAATTTGAATTATAGACATTGGTTAATCATTCCTTTCTCATGAAATGTAAGCTCATGTGAAACGACAATGGACTCAATCTAATGCAATTAACAAAAATATTGCATCTTTATTCATCAGTCGCATTTCCTATCTCTAAAACACATGGCACACATTTCCAGAATACACGAATGTCTGTAACTAACTGTGGAAAGTCCATTCAACTGACAGTTTCCAAAATCCAAATTGAATCTCTAAAACTACCACAGAAAAGTGACTGGTTATTTAAACACAGAAACTGAACTATTTTCAGGTGTGATACAAGCACATCAGGCAGAAATTGTGACCCCGTGGGATGAAAGTTATCAGATTTACATAACAACATTCAGGTACCTTGTGTACTGAGTTTAACAACATTTGCAGCATTTCCAAGATATAATATACATTGCTGCTTGTATTGTGTCAATCCAGCTGTGAACTGGTTTAAAATTTCAAACATCAGAAAGAGAGACAGTGAGAGAGATACAATCCGAGAGGGTGAGCGAGAGACAGGGAGCTGGTGATGGAAGGACACTTGGATTTTCAAAAGGGATTCCATAAGGCTGCCTCACGAAAGATAGTTACACAGGAAAAGGACTCATACTTTCCCCTAGTCTCCTCATCAGTTCCTCTTAAATTTTGACAAATTGATCAAATCGCCCCAATGCTTCTAAATTTCAGGGAATACAACCCCAGTTTGTGCAATCTCACTTTGTAATTTTACCCTTGGAACCCAGGTCTCATTCTGGCAAAACTGCGTTGCACTCAAACTGTCTAAACTGTCCCTGGAGTGTCGGATTAACCAGGATCACTCTCACACCAGGGTCAGGCTCAAGACTCACCTGTCTCAGTCACTGAGACAGACGTTCCTGTATCACTTGCCTTACTGTAGTTGGATGCCGTGTTTGGGAGCAGGACAGGTACACGGGATTAGGACGGCTGCTCGTGTGGAGGATAAGCACCAAGAATCTATCAGAGTATCAGAACAGACTAGGGAGAATCAAAGAATGAAGCTCGTGTTGAATTTGTGGGCCTTGCCTTATGAAATGCTTTCATGTTTGGTGATAAAGTTGCCATCAAATACTCCCAGAGCAGGTACAGCACGGGGTTAGATACTGAGTCAAGCTCCCTCTACACTGTCCCATCAGAATTTCCCAGAGATGGTATATCATGGGGTCAGAACCAGAGTAAAGGTCCCTCGACACTGCCCACCAAACACTCCCTGCGTAGGTGGAGCACGAGGTTAGACACAGAGTAAAGCTCCCTCTACACTCTGCCCATCAAACACTCCCAGGGCAGGTACAGCACGGGGTTAGATACAGAGTAAAGCTCCCTCTACACTCTGCCCATCAAACACTCCCAGGGCAGGTACAGCACGGGGTTAGATACAGAGTAAATCTTCCTCTACACTCTGCCCATCAAACACTCCCAGGGTAGGTACAGCACGGGGTTAGATACAGAGTAAATCTCCCTCTAAACTGTCCAGATCAATCACTCCCAGGACAGGTACAGCACGGGGCTAGATACAGAGTAAATCTTCCTCTACGCTGTCCACATCAAACACTCCCAGGATAGGTACAGCACGGGGTTAGATACAGATTAAATCTTCCTCTACACTGTCGCCATCAAACACTCCCAGGATAGGTACTGCACGGGGTTAGATACAGAGTAAATCTTCCTCTACGCTGTCCACATCAAACGCTCCCAGGGTAGGTACAGCACGGGGTTAGATACAGGGTAAATCTCCCTCTAAACTGTCCCGATCAATAACTCCCAGGACAGGTACAGCACGGGGTTAGATACAGAGTAAACTTCACTCTACACTGTCCCCTTCAAACACTTCCAGGACAGGTACAGCACGGGGTTAGATACAGAGGAAATCTCACACCAACTCTTTTTCCTCTCTCAACCCATCACTCTGTCGCTCTCCCCCTCTCGCCCCGTCTCTCTCTCTCTCTCTCGTTTCATCTCTCTATTTCACATAGTTGTACTATGACAACTCTGCGTACCTGCGAACATCAACAATATAATTTTTTATATAACTAAGCTGAATTTCAATTAACATTTATGTAGAGACGATGTTTTTCACGATATGGAAAGTCTCTGTCTTCAGCATTTGGTCGGTAGAATCGGATCTAAGATTAAGAAAGCGCCTTGCTCCAACCCCAGAACACGCTTCTGGTTAAAACCATGGTATTTTTTTTAAAATGACAAACTGATTAAAAAGAAAACGGGCAGAAGATATAACTGTCCAGTTCAGGAATAATCTGAATGTACACAGTGTGCATGCATATGAAAGGTGTGAGATAGTTGGTCCCTGGATTAAATGAACCAGCAATCGACCAAGCAGTAATTCCAGCAAAGTTACTAAATAAAGATAACTTAACCTCCGAATAAACCGGAACTGTTTCAGAGGAGGGAAAGAACATTTAAAGTGCGATGCAAATACTTCCTTTTTGGAGATTCAGTAGATATTTATAAATTTCCATCTCAGTTGTTCCAGAAATAGAGATTCTGCAGTTCCTCTCTGGGAATAACCTCTGTAAAGAGCATTCCTTTTCAATGAGAATTCGTGTTGTTCTTTTCTGTGTTTTCCACTATGTAACACATTTAGAAGAATGCAAAGAACTTCATACAAAGACAAAACCTTCCAGACATGGTTGTTTAATTATATTGAACGTGCAAATAAAAAAGGCATGGGACAGGAAGCAGTTATTGACATCCTGGTTCAAAAACAAATCAGACCAATGTTGAGTGACAGTGAATCAAGCTAATCAGATATTGGGTTCAAGTAGAAGATCAACATTGAGCAACATAGCGAGGTCTTTCTGCCACTTTAGGCATCACTGGGATGGCAACACGTGGAACATTGTTTATAGTCCAAATCGCCACAATACAGGAAGGGCATTGCAGCAATTGATAGGTTACAGGGGCCAAAACGATTGTGAAGATGGGCAGAGTGTTAGGATGAGCGAATATGTAAAATGATCATGCGCTCACAAGAATAGAGAAGACTGAGGGTCGAAATGACTTTTGGAGGAGGGGGATTTTGAAGCTAATCATAAATGTAGACTGTGATAAATCATTTCACACTGTCTACAGCAGTAGAGCCACGGCCAGCGCTGAAAAGGTGCCAAATTTAAACGGATTTGCATTAAGTTAATTATCCGATAGAAAATGAGGTAAGTTTCATTCAGAAAACAATATTTTTTCTCCTTTCATATTCCAGTCTACTGCAGACTAATTGAGAGAGATCAATTATTAACCTTTACACAAAAAAGTGACCTTTCTATGATGTGACTGCAGGATGGGAAAAGGCGAATTAGATGGTTCTTGGAATTTGACTTATAGCCGCTCCAATGCAATCTCATGGTGCAAGCGATTAGCAAGATGCTTCAAACACTGGTCAAGCATTAACTGTATTACTGAGCCCTCTTGATCAGAGTGTAACTCATTTAAACAATCTATAAAACACTGACTAATATACACAGTGATACGGCCATGGCCTAATTGAAGAACAGAACAGGTTCAGCGGGACGATTTGTTACATTCTGTGATCATGTGGCTAGAGTGCTCCTCTTCAGGTTATGGCTCTTTATACACTTTTTAAATGTAGAAACATGGGTAACAATAGATGGCAGAAGAACATTAAGTGCCTTTCGGTGCACCGCCAGCAGAGGGCGGCGTTGTATCACTTCAATCACAAGACAGTGAAACAGGTTTGAAGGGGGAGAGAGTCTTTGACCCTTTTTTAATTCGTTCATTCGCCCAGATCACCCATTGTAGCCGCTGCTGCTTCTGAAGTGATCTTAGACTTTTCACTCCCAAAGGCAAATCGGCTCAGGAAATGATCTTTGTCTCTCCCCCCCACCACCTTCCCTAGAATGATTTCCCAGCTGACTGACCTGAAACATTCACTCTGTCTCCCTGCCCAAAGTTGCTGCCGGACCTGCTGAGAATGTCCAGGGTTTTTCTCTGCTGGGTTCACATTTCCAGCTCCTGCTGTTTTTTTGACTTTGATTGAACAAAGGGTTAATGGGAGCAACTGTTCCACTGGCACCTGGCAGAATGTTAATCCCCTCTCACTCTCTCCAGCCACCCCCACCCCGGACACAGGGAAATTCACTGCGGACTGTCCTGTACCTGGGGGCAGGTACGGAGACACTCAAAGCTGGTGGCGGATAGGTGAAGGATCCCTCTCTGGGTGGAGTGGGGTCTGAGTGACAGACCCTCTGCTCTCAGAGAACAGGTGAGAGGCCCCTGCTCCCTCTTAAACCCCTGGGATGGACATCAACCAGCAGGCTGCTGAACATGGCTCTTTTAAACATAGAAACGAGAAGCAGGAGTAGGCCATTCGGCCCTTCGAGCCTGCTCCACCATTCAATATTATCATGGCTGACCCTCTATCTCAATGCCATACTCCCGCTCTCTCCCCATACCCCTTGACGTCTTTAGAGTCTAGAAATCTATCGATTTCCTTCTTAAATATATTCAGTGACTTGCCCTCCACAGCCTCTGTGGTAGAGAATTCCACAGGTTCACCACCCTCTGAGTGAAGAAGTTTCTCCTCATCTCAGTCCTAAATGGCTGACCCCGTATCCTGAGACTCCAACTCCTTGTTCTAGACTCCCCCAGCCAGAGGAGACATCATCCCTGCATCCAGTCTGTCCAGCCCTGTCAGAATTTTATATAGTTTAATGAGATCCCCTCTCATTCTTCTAAACTCCTAACTGGCCCAATCTCTCCTCATGGGACAATCCTGCCATCCCAGGAATTGGTCTGGTGAACCTTTGCTGCACACCCTCTATGGCAAGTATTTCCTTTCTTAGGTAAGGAGAACACAACTGCTCACAATACTCCAGGTGTGGTCTCACCAAGGCCCTGTACCGCTGCAGTCAGACTTCCTTGCTCCTGTACTCAAGTCCTCTCGCAGCGAAGGCCAACATCCCATTTGCCTTAACGGTTTGTTGCACCTGCATGCTTGCTTTCATTGAATGGTGTACAAGAACACCTAGATCCCTTTGTACATCAATATTCCCCAATCTATCACCATTTAAATAATACTCTGCCATTCTGTTTTTGCTACCAAAGTGGATAACTTCACACTTATCCACATTATACTGCATCTGCCATGTACTTGCCCACTCGCTCAACCTGTCTAAACCCCTTGAAGCCTCTTAACATCGTTTTCTCCGATCACATTCCCACATAGTTTGGTGTCATCGGCAAGCTTCCAAATATTACATTCTGTTCCTCATCGAAATATTGATTGTGAAATGCTGGGGCCCAGGTACTGATACCTGCAGTACCACATTGGCAACCGCCTGTCATTCCGGGAAAAAAATCATTTATTCCTACTCTCTGTTTCCTGTCTACTAACCAATTCTCAATCCATGCCAATATATTGCCCCCAATTCCATATGGTTTAATTTTTACACACTAACCTCTTATGTGGGACTTTATCAAAAGCTTTCTGAAAATCCAAATACACCACATCCACTGGTTCTCCCTTATCTATTCTGCTAGTTACGTCCTCAAAAAATCTCCAGCAGGTATGTCAAACATGATTTGCCTTTCATAAATCCATGTGGCTTTGTCTAATCCCACTGATATTTTCTAAGTGTTCTGTTATCACATCCTTTCTAATAGACTCTAGCGTTTTCCCTGCCACTGATGTTAGGCTAACCAGTCTGTAATTCCCTGTTTTCTCCCTCCTTTTTTAAATTGTGGTGTTACATTTTCTGTTTTCTAAAACAATGTGTGGTGCATTGTAAGGAGAGGGTCTGTAAAGAGTCTTGTGTACGCCTGTGTCTTGACACACTGTGCTGTGACTGTGTGAGTTTTTTTGTGTGTGTCTGTACCCTGTGAGGCAGTGTCTGCTCTATACCAGTTTGTGTGTGTGTGTGTGAGAGAGAGAGACTGAGCCCTGTCTGGATCTCCAGGAGGTTCAGGCTCAGTTTCTCCTCCCCCTCTGGCCCTGGTTAGGTTGTGTTTCCTGCAACTGGCCGTGTGCTGGGAGGGACACATTCCCAAAGCTGGGAAAAGTGGATCAGGAGACGCTGGATGGAATCAGAGGGAAAACTCAGTCGGCTGTGTGTGGGTGAGTATAATGGACCCTCTTTTGCTCCCCTTCCTATCACTGATCTCTTTTTCTCATCCTTCTCTCTCTCTCTCTTACTCTCCATTCACCTCGTACTTTCCCCTTTTCTCATTTTGCCTTTTTCTAATCTGTTGGATTTTTTCTGCATGCTTTGCTGTCTCTCTCTCGACCTCCTGTCTAACTCCCTTTGTCTTTCTGATCCTTCCATCTATCTAGTCTCTTTTCTCAATCTCTTCACAACTCCACTCCTTTATCTCTGCTCATAACTTTGGTTTCCTCACTCTCATTTTCTGTCTGCATTCCGCTCTCTTACTGCCTTCCCTCCCCTCTCTCTCTCTCTCCCTGCCTTTCCCATTCTCCCTCTCCCAGCCTATCCCCTCTTTTTTTCCCTCCCTGTTTTGCCTCCCTTTTTCCCTCCCTATTCTCTCTTTCTGTTTGTTCTAACTTTCACTCTTTTCTGTCTCTTTCACTTTTATTCTGGCCTTTCCCTTCCTGACTCTTTTATTTTCTGACACCATTCCCCCTCATATTTGGAGTTCCCCCCGCCCAATGAATATTGGAATTCCCCCCACTTCTCCCCATCAATTTTGAGGTCCACCCATACATTTCCCTTCTGATCATTCTTGTGAGGCACAACATTACTTCATGCTCCCCTAATTATGGGGGGGGTCACCCCATCAATTTCAACCCTCCCTCAAATTTGTGGTGGCACCCCATTAATTTATAAACCCCCCCACCCTCAGTTTTGTGCCCCCCTTTAATATTGTCCAACCTTTAATTTTTGGGGGGCACCGCATCAATTTATGACCCTCCCTCCCTCAATTATAGGGGGCCCACAATTTTCACAGCCTCAAAATTAGGGCACCCATAAATTTTGGGGGCACCCTCAATTTGTAGCCCACCCCCTCAGTCTTGGGGGCCTAGTAATCAAATGTGGAAGGCCCTTACATTTTCACCTCCCCTCAGTTTTGGGGGAACCTCCTTGATTTCTCCCTCCACCACCTCCAAATTCATGCAAGCCCCACCCACTCCATTTTTGGCCCAACCCATTTCCTTGGACCCCCTCCCCTTCCTGTCCTGCAAATCTCCCCCTGCACAAAATTCATCACCGCACCCCCCCACCCCAAACATTGCCAATGCTTATGTAAATTTGGGAGGGGCACATATACTTATGCTGAGGGTCCCCAAATCTATGCTGGGGCACCCAGGTTTATGCACCCACATAAATTTAGGTCCCCAAATTTGTGTCCCTCGAACATATGAACAAGGAGGAGGCCATTCGGCCCCTCGAGCCTGCACCACCACTTAATAAGGTCATGGCTGCTCTGATAGTAACCTCAAATCTGCCCCCCAACTACCCCCGATAACCTGTCACCCCCTTGCTTACCAAGAATCTATCCACCTCTGCTTTAAAAATAACCAAAGATTCTGCTTCCACCGCCTTTTCAGGAAGAGAGTTCCAAATACTCACGACCCCCTGAGAGAAAAAGTTTCGTCTCATCTCTGTTCTAACTGGGTGACTCTTTATTTTTAAACAGTGACCCCCTAGTTTTAGATTCTCCCGCAAGAGGAAACATCCTCTCTACATCCACCCTGTCAAGACCCCTCAGGATCTTATATGTTTCAAACAAGTTGCCTCTTACTCTTCCAAACTCCAGCAGATACATACCTGGCCTGTCCAACCTTTCTTCATAAGACGACCCACCCATTCCAGGTATTAGTCTGGTAAACCTTCTCTGAACTGCCTTCAATGCATTTACATCCTTCCTTAAATAAGGTGACCAATACTGTACATAGTACTCCAGATGTGGTCTCACTAGTGCCCTGTACAACTGAAGCATAACCTCCCCATTTTTGTATTCAATTCCTCTCTCATTAAATGATAACATTCTATTAACTCTCCTAATTACCTGCTGTACCTGCATACTAGCCTTTTGTGGTTCATGCACTAGGACACCCAGATCCCTCTGCATCTCAGAGATCTGCAATCTCACCATTTAGGTAATATGCTTCTCTTTTGTTCCTCCTGCCAAAATGGACAATTTCACATTTTCCCACATTATACTCCAGTTGCCAGATCTTTGCCCACTCACTGTACCTATGTATATCTTTTAGTTAGCCTCCTTATGTCCTCTTCACAACTTACTTTCCTACCTATCTTTGTGTCACCAGCATCCATCCCATCCATCCCTTCATCCAAGTCATTTATATAAACTGTAAACAGTTGAGGTCCCAGCGCTGATCACTGTGGCACACCACTCGCTACATCTTGCCAACCTGAAAAGGGCTCATTTATGCCTACTATCTGCTTCCTGTTAGCCAGCCAATCTTCTATCCATCAAGATGTTACCCCCATATCATTAGCTTTTATTTTCCACAATAACCTCTGATGTGGCACTTTAATAATGCCTTCTGGAAATCCAAGTACAGTACATCCACCAGTTCCCCTTTATCCACAGCCCATGTTACTTCTTCAAAAAAACTCCAATAAGTTGGTTAAACACCATTTCCCTTTCACAAAACCATGTTGACTCTGCCTGATGACCTTGAGCTTATCCAAGTGCCCTGTTATAACTTATTTAATAATAGCTGCTAACATTTTCCCTGCAACAGGTGTTAAGCTAAATTACCTCTAGTTTCCCACTTTCTGTTCCCCTCCCTTTTCAAATAAAGGAATTACATGCGCTATTTTCCAATCTAATGGGACCTTTCCCGAATCCAGGGAGTTTTGAAAAATTAAAACCAATGCATCAACTATCTCACTATAGCCACTTCTTTTAAGACCCTAGGATGAAGTCCGACAGGACTTATCTCAGTTCAGGTACAGTGGCTAGTGATAAAAGGGCGAATGCACAACCCGAGCTCCCACGACAAACTTCAATCACGCACAATATTGTTCAATGTTCACACTTCATCAATATGTCTCCAGATGCAGCCGTCCAGTTACTGAACTTCTCTGAGGCTCAAAGACCAGTGCCTGTAGTAACTGTGAGCAGCCAGCAGATGGTGGCATTGTATCACTTTAATCACAAGATAGTGAAACAGGCTTGAGGAGGAGAGTGACTTTGACCCTTAATTAGTTCAGTCATTCGCCCAGACACTAAAGATCACCCATTGCAGCCCCTGCTGCTTCTGATGAGGGCTGAAAGGCAGCAGCTTCGAATAGTGCAACACTGCCTCAGTACTTGAAAGTACTTGGATTATGTGCTCAAGTCTCTGGTGTGGGAGGAGAGCACTAACCAATGAACCACAGCTGATGAGAGACATTAGCCTCCACACACTCACTGACCTGTTTGAGAAACTCATAAACAGAAGAAGGTTATTTCCACAGCTCACAGCTCACTGGAGAACATTGAGAGGGAGGGCTGGACACAGAGAATGAAGGGGGAAAGAAGGATTATTAAAACCTGTAATGGATCGAGCACATCGAGGGAGCTTTACTCTGTATCTAACCCCGTGCTGTACCTGTCCTGGGAGTGTTTGATGGGGACAGTGTAGAGGGAGCTTTACTCTGTATCTAACCCCGTGCTGTACCTGTCCTGGGAGTGTTTGATGGGGATAGTGTAGAGGGAGCTTTACTCTGTATCTAACCCCGTGCTGTACCTGTCCTGGGTGTGTTTGATGGGGACAGTGTAGAGGGAGCTTTACTCTGTATCTAACCCCATGCTGTACCTGTCCTGGGAGTGTTTGACGGGGACAGTGTAGAGGGGGCTTTACTATACTGTGAGCCTGACCAATAACCTTAAGTTGGTCATCAGCTTAATTCTTGGCCCACTCAGGATTGTTTAGTAAATTGAGGCTCATAGAATCGGAAGGTCCAAGTCAGCTTGGATCAAAAAAAATTGGCTTAAAGACAGAAAATAGTAAGTTGTGGTAAATGGTTATTACTCAGATTGAAGAGTGATAGACAGTGGTGTTCTACAAGAGACAGTGTAAGATTTCAGTGTTATACCTAAATAGGCAGTTGACTAGTCATAAGCAATTTTAAGATGATTTATTAAGTTTAGTCATAAACAGCTGTTTGGATGTAATGTATTAACTAATTAGACAGAAAAAAGCATATGACCCGTGACAGTTGAGAGCAGTTTACTGATCCCAGAGGGCAGACAAAAGGTTGGCACAGAGTTGATCTCATCTTCCTCCTCCTCCTTGCCCACTCTGCAGAAGGCAGGTACCGATGGGTACAGCAGTACCTCACAAGGACCTCATCAGGACACCTCAGCAAGATTTCACCAGTATACAGCCCCACCAGTACATGGCCCCTGTGCCTGAACACTTGTTAACACACAGTTTTCTTCAGGGGGTTGGTAGCTTGGCCAGCGTCAATCACCTATTCAAACTATTCTGACCAATGGACTCAAGGTACTCAAAACTGTCAGGTTACCAACCCCCTTGTGGGTCACCCTGCTTGAGGTCAGCCTTTTAGCTTACTACCTGCTGAGGGTCATATCCTGGCCCTTTCAAAACGCTCGCATGGATAAGGGGGTGCACAGCTTGGGAATGTCAACATGGCAGCCTGAACTGAGACTGTTTAGAGGTCAAAGTGTTTAGAAATCCTTTTTCCAGAGAGTGAATCAGCGCTGTTTAGAAAATCCTACAAAGGTTCGATATGATGCAGAAAATGCCTATTTATTGACGACCCCAATTTCTTACAACAGTGTGAGGACCATTGCCTTTTTGATCTAAATTGCTTTGATTTTGGGTTACAGAGCGAAATTTCAAAATTTGCCGAGGATTCCATCTTTGGATGTTTGTCTGACTGTGAAATTCACTGAAGCAGGAATAGATGGACTAGCACAATTGGCAGACTAGTGGCAGACCAAGCTTACAACAGAGGAGTGTGAGGTGATGCTTTTTTAGTCGGTCGGGAGAGGCCTGGATGAGTGCATTTCAACAACACTCAAGAAGCTTAACACCATCTAGGACAGGGTGATGGTGGTCAGGGAGGGTTGGAGGGGTGGGGGTTGTGGGGTGGCAATGGAACTGTTTGGATTGCTTCGCAAAGAGCCGGCATGAACTCCCTGGGCCGAATGGCCTCCTTCTCTGCCACCATGGCTCGACAATTCTCTGACACTTTTGAATTTGTACAAGCATGCCGGCTGAATGCAGATTGCAAAGTACCGCTGATCCCATTGTGCTGTGCGGCCACACACAGCATTGGCCAGCAAGGGGAGACATTGGTGTAATGATAATGCTGCTGGACCAGTAATCCCAGGTTCTGGGGGGAGCAGAGGTTCAATTCCCACCACAGCATCTGGTGGACTTTCGAATTCAGTTAATAAACCTGGAATTGAAAGCTAGTCTCAGTAATGGTGACCATGAAACTATCATTGACAGTTACAACAACCCATCTGGTTCATTATTGTCCCTTTAGGGAATGAAACCTACAATCTTTACCCAGTCTGGTCTACATGTGACTCCAGACCCACACAGCAAAGTGGTTGACTCTGAAACCACCTAGCAAGACACTCAGTTCAAGGGCAATTAGGGATGGGTAACAAATGCCAATGAAGCCCACATCCCATAAAATAATAAAGGGGAGAAATAAACCAAGCCACTTTCACACCTGCTGATTAGGATCAGGCTGAGTTTATGGCTGGACATCAAGACAAGGGTCTCCATTCTCATTCACTGAGGTAGTGAAGTCTCAGCCTCTCTGTGATTTATACTTGCTTATCCAAAGATTTCCATTTAGCTAAGACAACAAGGATTGAGATTCCATTGAAACCTGAAGGTGGGTCACTCGGTTTGAAGTCTGGGGTGCTTACCATTGCACCACAGAACCTGCACCACTGATGTTGACCCTTTACTGACGGAGAGACTCTCAAAAAAACCCTCTCCCTCCCACCCAACCACCCAGCTCCCAAACCCTTCACTGTGGAGACTCCCGATTCATGTCGCTGAGTAGAGATGACAAGATATCCGATTAAAGCCCTTGCAATATTATCAAAGTGGACTTTAATTTTAAGATTTACAATCCCAGATGCAATTTTGAATCTGATTACACTTTGTTGATCTTCCGTTTGTTGATTATTATTGAGGTGGGTGTAGAGTACAAGGTCACATCCTGTATTTCATCGATTATGTTGGAAAAGAAACCCTTTGCATTTATTCCCAGTTGAACCGAACGACTGTTAATTCAACCGATCGACCCCCAGGAGGATGTCTAAGGCCCCTTTGTGGTGGGGAAATGCAGGTTTGAGTTCTAGACATGCTCAGACCAGAGAAATGTCATCAATTTAAGCTTATTTTCCTTTTGGAGATGCAAAGATTACCAAGGCTGAAGTGCATTGCAGCACTTAAACAGGTCTTATTAAGGGATCATCAATCATTGTTATCAATGCATAATACAGTCACTGATCAGCACAGAGTACATTATTGATCGTTTAGTACCATCAAGTAATTGTGTCCTCACTTAAACTCAGTTTCTCAAGGACGTTGACTGACTGTGGGTTATTTTGGTGAAAGGTTGGAAGCAGTTGCACACTGGGTGCCTGGCTATAATAAGACACGCCTGTTTGAAAGTCAGGTTTTAGCAGGTAATTGCCCATCAGCGTGATTTGAACTTGCCCAGGCCCTAAGCCAAACCCCCTGCTGGTTGAACACTCAAGAGCTCGTCCCACACAATTGAAGTCGAGTGGGAGATCTAACCCCCTCGCAGCCACATCCACTGAGCGTGTACAGGAAGCTGGCTGACACACGGTAGCACAGTTTAGGGGTGGCTCAGGGAACTGAGGGAGAGAGGGCACGGGGCTTTCCAAAGCAGCACTGGAGGTCCTGGTGGAGGGAGGAATCCGTGTTACCCACTTATCCCTCCTGCCTCTCCCTCCTGCAGCAGCTGGTGCTGCTTTGCAAGACCTCATGGCCTCCTCCTGTTCCCCCTGCAGACCCTTAGCAAGATGTCCTTGACCAATCGCTCCCTTACTCATGGTGACTCCTAGAAAATGGAATAGCTCAGTACTCATTCTTTTTACATGAAAGTTTCGGAGGATTTCTGGAATAATTGTTAATGGATTGTTGGTGAAGCCTTGGCAAAGTCTCAGGGAGTCTCCTGATGCGTTTTGTAAGATCTCTTCACACTTCCAGCACCAAGTGAATCTAAATTGCTTTTTTTATTCACCCATGGGCTGTGAGCCTCTCTGGCTGGGCCAGCATTTATTGCCCATTCCTAGTTGACCTTGAGAAGGTGGTGGTGAGCTGCCTTCTTGAGCCGCTGCAGTCCATGTGGTGTAGGTACACCCACAGTGCTGTTAGGGAGGGAGTTCCAGGATTTTGACCCAGCGACAGTGAAGGAACGGCCGATATATTTCCAAGTCAGGATGGTGCGTGACCTGGAGGGGAACTTCCAGGTGGTGATGTTCCCATGTGCCTGCTGCCCTTGTCCTTCTAGATGGTAGTGGTCATGGGTTTGGAAGGTGCTGTCTAAGGAGGCTTGGTGAGTTGCTGCAGTGCATCTTGTAGATGGTACACACACTGCTGCTACTGTGCGTCGGTGGTGGAGGGAGTGAATGTTTGTGGATGTAGTTTCAATCGAAGGATTCAAAAGGGAATTAGATTGTTATCTGAAAAGGGTCAGGTTATGCGGAGAAGGCGGGGGAGTGGGACTAGGTGAGTTGCCCATTCGGAGGGCTGGGTGCAGACACGACGGGCCAAATGGCCTCCTGCTACCCCATGACAGTCCTGTGATTCTGTGGACGTTGCTGCCCGTCTTTGTCGGGATTTGTCCAGAGCGTTTGTGTCCGGTTTTCCCGTTGGGTTGGCTTCCTCCCCTCAGTGAGAATGAAACATTCAGGACAGCAAGGTTTCTTCAGCAATGTTTTTATTAATAATTGATGGCCCTTTACCCCCATTTCTCCCCACAGGAGAAGCAGATTCATCAATAACTGTGCAGATCATTGATAGTATCAGATTTAACAAATGGTGATGAAGAGAAAAGTAACCTGGCTGTGCCTTGTGGCACTCGGGTTTAAAGTGAGACACGCAGACGAGGTGACACAGGGCACAGGAGACGCTGATCCTCAGTTCGGTTGCCAGCCTGCATGCTGTGTGCTGCCCTACACTCAGTCCAAACAGCAGACAAATAAAGACACGGAGACACTGCAGTCCCTCAGACGTAAGCGTTCTTCCCATAGTTGCTCGCGTTGTCCATCTCCGAGTTCAGTTTCTTGGACATGGCTGCAGGAGTTGATCGGGCAGCTCTGTACGTGTACGAGTAGCTCCTGCTAAAAGGGAAGCAGAACACAATGAAGCCTGTGCCGTGTTGGCAACACAGGCCATGTTACCGCGGCATCAGAGAGAGTTTCGCATCGCTGGCTAGTGTCTGGGCAGTGGGGTGTTTCAGTGCCCAGGGAGGGATCAGAGCCCAGGGAGGGGTTAGTGTCTGGCGCCAGTGCTCAAAGAGGGGTCAGTGCCTGGGGCCAGTGCCCAGAGAGGGGGTCAGTGTGGAGGGAGGGGTTCAGTGCACAGGGAGGGGTCAGTGCCCAGGGAGACTGGGGTCAGTGCCCAGGGAGGCTGGGGTCAGTGCCCAGGGAGATTGGGGTCAGTGCCCAGGGAGACAGGGGTCAGTGCCCAGGGAGACTGGGGTCAGTGCCCAGGGAGACAGGGGTCAGTGCCCAGGGAGGCTGGGGTCAATGCCCAGAGAGTACGGGGAGTTGGGGGGGGCAAGGTCAGTACCCAGGAATGGGGCAGTCAGCCTCTGGGTGTTGGATCAGTGCCCATCGTGGGGAAGGAGGGGTGGTTCAGCGTCCAAGGTGGGGTTGGGGAGTGGGGGGGCGCGGGGTGGTGGGAAGGGGGAAAAGCAGTGCCCAGCATTCAGCCTGAGGGCGGTTTTGTCTGTATTAACCTCTGTGACTGGGAGTTTTCAGTCTGTGGTACTTACCCTGTGGCTCCTGTGGATGCTTTACAAGAGAGGCACAGGAAGATCCCACCGATCAGCTCCAGCAATCCCCCAGCCCAGCCAATGTAGAGACCTGATCCAAATTCATACCTTGAATCAGGGAGGGAGGTTACCATGGTTACCAGTGCTGACACCTCAAGGCCAATGTCTCACAGCAGCATAACACCACAAGCCCCTCCCCCTTGCCACCCCAACCCCCAAACCTCTGCAAGTAGCTGATTGGTTACAGCATCGGTTTGTATTTCTTGAAACTAGGGCAGTTGCTTAAACTCAAATCTGGGGGAACATGTCTATTATTTAATTACATTGGAGAGCACAGAGGTACAGAGTGCAGAAAATGGAGTTGGAAGCAAAGTAACAGGGTGTCTGAAACCCAGAGGGAGCACGAGCATTAGGGAATATGTCTTTAGTTTATTTCTGCCAAGTTTAGTTTGTTCTTAAATAGAAGTACGGCAGGGCACCTCAGCCCCATGGAATGCACATCCTGTTCCACGTGGGAACTCCCGGATGCTGCTCGCGACCTGGACAAACACATGTGCAGGAAGTGTCATCAGCTGGAGGAGCTCAAGATCTGGGCTTCAAAGCTTGAGATTCAAGGCTCAATACCACGTGGGTGACACATTCTTAGAAGTGGCCATCTACAGCTTAAGAGTATGCATCACAGGGGAAGTGGGTAACCTCCAGACAGTCGAGCAGGACTAGTCAGCTAGTGCAAGAGTGCACCTTGATCTCTGACCAAAATACTGGGAGTTACTCTGAGTGCCCAGGCGACTGAATACAGAAGTAGGAGGATAAAAGCAAAAGACTGCGGAAGCTGGAAATCCAAAACAAAAACAAAAATAGCTGGAAAAACTCAGCAGGTCTGATAGCATCTGCGGAGAGGAACACAGTTAACGTTTCGAGTCTGAATGACTCTTCCTCAGAACTAAGAAACATAGAAATGAGGTGGAATATAAGCTGGTTGAGGGGAGTGGGACAGGTGAAGCTGGATAGAGGGACAGTGATAGTTGGAGGCAAAGGAGAGATTGCCAAAGGTGTCATAGACAAAAGGACAAAGGGGTGTTGACGGTGGTGATATTAGCTGTGGAAAGTGCTAATGATGACATTAAGGGTAGAAAGCAGGACGAGCAAGAGGGCTCTAGTGGGGGTGGGGTGGGGGGGAAGGGATCAAAATAGGCTAAAAGGTAGAGATAAAACAATGGATGGAAATACATTGAAAAATTCCATACTTCCATTATTTTTAAATGTCCCGAGGCCTAAATCCGATCATTTTCGGGCTTCCCCCACGTCTGGGTGATCCTCCCACTCACCCGAGAGTGTGGGGGTGGTGGGGGTGGGGGTGTGGTTGGGGAAAGAGTGGCCAGTAAGTGTTCAATAACTGGCCACTTGAAGGCTTCAATTGGGGCGAGGGTGGGCAGCCAGTCTGAGGCCTCGTCCGCCCCAGTGCAAAATCACTGAGAGGTTAGGAAGGGCGGGAAGCCCATTAGTCCGATCTGACATTCCCACCCCTCCCCCCCAACACCCCCCCACCCCCACAATCAAAAAACCCACCAGTCGAGGGGTGTGAAATTCGGGCCAATAAACGGGATGATTCTGAGAAGTGTAGAGGAAGTGAGGGGCCTTGGAATGAATGTCCACAGATTCCTGAAGGTAAGACGGGAAGTAGATAAGGTGGTCAAGATGGCACAGAGGGTTCATTTCCCTTATTGGCTGAGGCCTAGCGTATAGGAGCAGGGGGGTTAATGGTAGAACTGCAGGAAACCCGAGTCAGATCACAGTTGCGGGTGCAGGGTACAGTTCCGTTCACCACATCACAGGAAGGATGTGATCACAGTTGAGAGGGAACAGAGGAGATTTACACAGGATGTTGGTGGGACTGGGAGAACCTTAGAGAGGGGGAAAGGCTGGGGCTATTGGCTATTGTCTTCAGGACAGAGGAAGTAGAGGGGGATTTATAAAGCTATGACGGACCTCGATAGAGTACGACTTCCCTTAGCAGGGAAGTTAATACCCAGGGTCAGAGAATTAAACTCATCAACAGCAGGGGTTTGGGTGTGGGGGGGCGGTGATGGCTGTTGAGCAGTAAACTTTTCATCCAGAGGATGTTGGTGGTCAGCAACGTGAAAGAAATCCACAATGTATTGAAAATAAAAACACTGGGATATTCACTTCAGGTACTGATACTGACGGAGCAACAGACAAACAGCAGGAACAGAGCACTAGACCGGACAGCTCTTCATCAGACAAAACTGACCCAATAGGCTGATGGCCTGTGTTGGTGCCAATAATCTGTCAAAACATTTCCAGGGTCCCATTCTTTAAACAGCCCGTTGAGCATTCATACAGATAACCTGCCCAAGTCATCCAGACGAAAGGTTGGTGATTGTGATCATGAGCAGGAACAAGGCCAGGCAGGGAGTGGACGCAGAGCAAAATGTCAGAAAACACCACCTCTACAACACTCATTCAGCAGAGAGATGCTACAGTTAAACTGTATCCAAAACTAACACAGAAACACTCCTGTTAAACTGTGTCTCCACACTGTCACTCAGACACACGCCTGTTAAACTGTGTCTCCACACTGTCACTCAGACACATGCCTGTTAAACTGTGTCTCCACACTGTCACTCAGACACGCGCCTGTTAAACTGTGTCTCCACACTGTCACTCAGACACGCGCCTGTTAAACTGTGTCTCCACACTGTCACTCAGACACGCGCCTGTTAAACTGTGTCTCCATACTGTCACTCAGACACACGCCTGTTAAACTGTGTCTCCACACTGTCACTCAGACACACGCCTGTTAAACTGTGTCTCCACACATTCACTCAGACACACGCCTGTTAAACTGTGTCTCCACACAGTCACTCAGACACACTCCTGTTAAACTGTGTCTCCACACAGTCACTCAGACACACTCCTGTTAAACTGTGTCTCCACACAGTCACTCAGACACACTCCTGTTAAACTGTGTCTCCACACAGTCACTCAGACACACTCCTGTTAAACTGTCTCCCCACACAGTCACTCAGACACACGCCTGTTAAACTGTGTTCCCACACTGTCACTCAGACACACTCCTGTTAAACTGTCTCCCCACACTGTCACTCAGGGACACTCCTGTTTAACTGTGTCTCCACACTGTCACTCAGACACATGCCTGTTAAACTGTGTCTCCGCACTGTCACTCATACACACGCCTGTTAAACTGTCTCTCTACACACAGTCACACTCCTGTTAAACTGTGTCTCCACACTGTCACTCAGACACACTCCTGTTAAACTGTCTGTCTACACACAGTCACACTCCTGTTAAACTGTGTCTCCACACTGTCACTCAGACACACTCCTGTTAAACTGTCTCCCTACACACAGTCACACTCCTGTTAAACCGTGTCTCCACACTGTCACTCAGACACACGCCTGTTAAACTGTGTCTCCACACAGTCACTCAGACACACTCCGGTTAAACTATGTCTCCACACTGTCACTCATACTCACTCCTGTTAAACTGTCTGTCTACACACAGTCACACTCCTGTTAAACTGTGTCTCCACACAGTCACTCAGACACACTCCTGTTAAACTGTGTCCCCACACAGTCACTCAGACTGAACATTCTGCCATAGTCAAATATTCCTTTTCTCAAAGCCCTTTTGTTCAATTTGGGACGTTGCTGTGGGGAGGAATCAGTTCTCATTGTCCAAATGTATCTGTGATCTTCCAGAAATAAAACCTGGGGGCCACGAGGCACATACTTACTTGGTTCCTGGGTAGATTGGGTCATAGAACTGCACTGTGACATTGTAGGCATACCAGGACACTGGAACAATTGCACACAGGGCTGGAGGAGAAATACAGGAATATCAACCACAATCAGGTACAGCAGAGAGTTCACTCCCACCACCGCACACCCACCCCCAACTCACAGCTCCCAGCTCGCACCCACCGAGCTCACAGCCCCCACACCCCCTCAACCCACACTCCCTCCAGCTCACACCTCCACCAGCTCTCACCCACCCCCCGCATCCCAGCTTATGTACCTCCGCTCTCACCTACTGCAGCTCACATCCCTTCCCCACACCCCCGATCAGTAGTGAATTGCCACACACTCCCCGAGGACTGGAGTACAGCTCCCGGTCCACACACCCACCCAGATTCACACTCACCTGCCACAATAAATAGAGCTCCTCCAGTTGTTGCAATCTTCGATTTCACAATGGGATCAGTGTTACCCAGTAGGGTGCATTTCAGTCCAAACAAACTGGCAATTCCAGCGAAAAATCCCAGCAGGATGGATATAATCATCAGGGCCTGGGAGGCACGGACATAATCTAAAGGCAACACAGAAATCGGGCTGAGAATCCAAGGTTCAATTCATCACAGGGTAATCGAGAATACAAACTGCAGCCAATCCCCATAAGCCTCCCAACTGACCTACACCAATCAAATCAACACACAGGGAGCCAGCACCCAATCAAATCAACACACGGGTACCCAGCGCCCAATCAAATCAACACACGGGTACCCAGCGCCCAATCAAATCAACACACAGGTATCCAGCGCCCAATCAAATCAACACACAGGTACCCAGCACCCAATCAAATCAACACACAGGTATCCAGCGCCCAATCAAATCAACACACAGGTACCCAGCGCCCAATCAAATCAACACACGGGTACCCAGCGCCCAATCAAATCAACACACAGGTATCCAGCGCCCAATCAAATCAACACACGGGTACCCAGCGCCCAATCAAATCAACACACAGGTATCCAGCGCCCAATCAAATCAACACACGGGTACCCAGCGCCCAATCAAATCAACACACAGGTATCCAGCGCCCAATCAAATCAACACACAGGTACCCAGCGCCCAATCAAATCAACACACGGGTATCCAGCGCCCAATCAAATCACCACACAGGGACCCAGTACCCAATCAAATCACCACACAGGGACTCAGTACCCAATCAAATCACCACACAGGGGCCCAACACCCAATAAAATCACCCCACAGGGACCCAGCGCCCAATCGAATCACCGCACAGGGACCCAGTACCCAATCAAATCACCACACAGGGACACAGTGCCCAATCAAATCACCACACAGGGGCCCAACACCCAATAAAATCACCCCACAGGGACCCAGCGCCCAATCGAATCACCGCACAGGTACCCAGCGCCCAATCAAATCGCTACACAGGTACCCAGCACCCAGTCAAATCACCACACAGGGACCCAACACCCAATCAAATCACCACACAGGGGCCCAACACCCAATCAAATCACCACACAGGGGCCCAACACCCAATCAAATCACCACACAGGTACCCAACACCCAATCAAATCACCGCACAGGTACCCAACACCCAATCAAATCACCACACAGGGACACAGCGCCCAATCAAATCGCTACACAGGTACCCAACACCCAATCAAATCACCACACAGGGGCCCAACACCCAATCAAATCACCACACAGGGGCCCAACACCCAATCAAATCACCACACAGGGGCCCAACACCCAATCAAATCACCACACAGGGGCCCAACACCCAATCAAATCACCACACAGATACCCAGCACCCAATCAAATCAACACACAGATACCCAGCGCCCAATCAAATCAACACACACAGGGACCCAGCGCCCAATCAAATCACCACACAGGGGCCCAGCACCCAATCAAATCACCACACAGGGGCCCAACACCCAATCAAATCACCACACAGGGGCCCAACACCCAATCAAATCACCACACAGATACCCAGCACCCAATCAAATCAACACACAGATACCCAGCGCCCAATCAAATCAACACACACAGGGACCCAGCGCCCAATCAAATCACCACACAGGGGCCCAACACCCAATCAAATCACCACACAGGGGCCCAACACCCAATCAAATCACCACACAGATACCCAGCACCGAATCAAATCAACACACAGATACCCAGCGCCCAATCAAATCAACACACACTGGGACCCAGCGCCCAATCAAATCACCACACAGGTACCCAGCGCCCAATCAAATCACCACACAGGTATCCAGCGCCCAATCAAATCACCACACAGGGGCCCAACACCCAATCAAATCACCACACAGGGGCCCAACACCCAATCAAATCAACACACAGATACCCAGCACCCAATCAAATCACTATATAGGTACCAGAATCCAATCAAATCAACACACAGGAACCCAGGGCCCAACCAACACAGAATTTGAATCCCAGTTTCTGAACAAGCCTGGCTCTGAGACACTGTAAACATTCCTGTTTAATCTGGACCACTGCCTGCTGGAATGAGCTACTTCCCCAGTTAGAACAGACAGCATTGTGGAATAGACCTCCAGTATTGCTTTAACCTCTTTGTCATTCAAATCTGCCAATGTTAGGTGTCGCAGCACAGAAACAGGCCCAACTATCCTTGGAGGTGTTTACCCTGCACACAAACAAATAGTCCTGTCCCCATATCACTCCAACCCCTCTTCATTCACCCACCCGACCAATCTAATCCAATACAGTTTCTTCTCAATCGCTAATCCTGGAAGTAAACTGCACAGCCGCACAATTCTCTGATCTCTCAACTCCCAGAGCCGAACAGCAATGGTCAGCATAGTTTCCAAAGTTGGCAGAAGCCTGTTTGCAATTGAACTTTCACAATACACTCGTAAAACAGGTGAGGTGTTCTCACACCAACGCCGCCACCTTCTTAACAGAAATTCAGGAGCACAGAATCAGTCCGGTGTGAGGAAATACAAGGCAAGTCTTTAAGAACTGAGCCGCTTTCCTCAGCACGGCACAGTGAGGGGTTTGGGAAGGATGTAAAAACTGATTTTCTCATGTTCAACAACAACTTATATTTGCGTAGCACCCTTAACGTAACACAGGTTCCCAAGGCACTTCACAGGAGCATTAGACAACAAAATGTGACACCGAGGCACATAAGGAAATAGAGGTTGACCAAAGGTTTAATTAAAAGGTTTTGAGGAGCGTCTTAAAGGAGGAGAGACAGGCGGAGAGGTTTAGGGAGGGAATTCTAGAGCTTGGGGCCCAGGCAGCTGAAGGCACGTCTGCCAATGGCGGAGCGATTAAAATCAGGGGTGCTCAGGAGGCTGGAGTTAGACTACTGCAGATATCTCAGAGGGTTTTGAGGCTGGAGAAGGTTACAATGATACGGAGGGATGGGAACATGGAAGGATTTGGAAACCAGGCTGAGAAATTTAAAATTAAGGCGGTGCTGAACTGGGGCAATGTAAGTCAGCGGGCACTGGGGTGACAGGTGAATGGTGCGGGTAAGGACATGGGCAGTAGAGTTTGGGATGATGTCAAGTTTGCAGAATGTAGACTGTCGGAGGCTAGATATGAGCGCATTGGGAGTAGTCAAAGTTGAAGCTATCAAAGGCATGAATGAGGGTTTCAGCATCTGAACAGCTGAGACAGAGCCAGGGTGATGTTATGGTCATAGAAATGGACAGTCTTAATGATGGCGTGGATAAAAGCTCACCTCAGGATCAAATATTAGGCCACGTTTGCGATCGGTCTGATTCAGCCTCAGACAGTTATCAGGGAGAAGGATGGAAAGATAGATGGCAACATGGTAAGGCTGTGGACATTATTGGCATAACCAGCATCACTCATCCCGAATTGCCCCTTGAGAAGGTGGTGGGTGAGCCACCTTCTTGAACACCTGGAGTCCATGTGGTGTAGGTACACCTACAGTGCTGTTAGGGAGGAAGTTCCAGGATTTTGACCCAGCGACAGTGAAGGAACAGCGACATATTTCCAAGTCAGGGTGGTGTGTGGCTTGGAGGGGAACTTGCAGGTGGTGGTGTTTCCATGTGTCTGCTGTGCTTGTCCTTCTAGATGGTAGTGGTCGCAGGTGCTGTTGAAGGAGTTTTGGCAAGTTATTGGCAGTGCATCTTGTAGATGGTACACACACTGCTGCTTCACTGCCTGCTGGTAGTGAAGGGAGTGAATGCTGAAGCTGGTGGATGGGATGCTGATCAAGCGGGCAGCTTTGTCCTGGATGGTCTGGAGCTTCCTGAGTGTCATTGGAGAGAGGGGGGAATGGGACAGTTTAGGGGTCTGCAATGCGGAGACAAAAATCAATTTGAAATTGAGGACAGACAGCAGGAGAGACTGTATGAGAGGAAAGTTCTGACCTGAATCACAGACCAGATTGATATTTGAGAATAGCTTAGGCTGGTGGTTGAAGGGAAGAGGATTATGGGATCCAGGCTGGATACTGTTTATGTGGAGGTAAACACCAACACCCTCTTGATGGATCAAAGACAGGATCAAGGGACTGTTCATAGAAATTAAGAACAATTCTACTGTTAGCCTTACCTTCAACTCTTTACCCTCCCTTCCTAGCCTTAAGACACTTTTCTTTCAATTGCATCACAGGAAATTCTCAAACCCCAGGCTGTGATACTGGGAATGCTAAACACCTTGCTTAGTTCAACTCAGCAAGACTAATAGATCTGCAGTGATATACTCATTATCCTCACTATCATGAGGTAATTGCATTACGCTCAAACAGTATGGCATATTCCGATTACTTAGTCATACTGTGGCACTTTATTACCTGCTATGATCAGATTTTATGTCAAGGGATGATAATTCAATGCTGTTATCAGCGAGTGATCATTCTACTGTCTGGCAGTTCTTGTGTGACATAAGATCTGATATGGGGCAAACTCTCAGACAGCCATTACAGCCGTGCATCTTAAGGGTGTGCAGAGGCCTGTCAATCCCATCAGATACCCCTGCACTCCTACTTCCCTCTCAGATACTCCGACACTCCCGCACCCCACTTCCAGTAATTCGGTCCACAGCTCCAATGGAAATTGGATGTAAACAAGTCACACTGCAATCATTCCTGTTGGCCCGTGTATCATTTCAGTGTAACATAGGCAGTTAGTGGTTACATGTCCATATGAGGAAACTGTATAATGTATGCAAGAGTGAAAGGTGGTTGTAAAGCTCGGCACTGGAGTTTAAAAGGAAGACTGCTGACAAGGAAGGCTTTAGACAGTAGTTGTGTCTGGGATGGCTTGCTTCACTGCTCTCACTTACTGACCTGGGCCATCACTACCTCAAGAAGGTTTGGAGGTTCCTGGCATCAGCTCACAGTTTACTCCTGTTTAACTCCTTGCAGACGGAAAGAATATGTACGCACATTGCGCCTGTTTCAGCTAAACAAAATAAGTGACAGCCATTCACTGACTCATTCCTCAGGGCAATGCCTTGACCAATCAGGGTCAAGCTTCCTGGTTTGAATTACAAACAATGTTTGCAGTTAACTGGCAGTCACCATCAATTGGTGCATTCTCCATGGCAACGCTTCTACCAACAAGAGTCCACTTACCAACCAATCAGCAGTCTCCTCTCATACAGTATAAATTGTTGTTTTCTCCTTATGTTGGTATTCTTGCCAAGTGTCTTAATGAGTGCAAGACAAAAAGCTTTGAAATGTCTCTTTTTTCAGCAATACTCAAGAGTTTAGTCCATGAGGCTGCAATTTTTAACATGGCTTTAGGGTTTCCATTGGTGAACAAAGTAAAAAAGTCAATCAATCCCTAAATATAAAGCACACACAACCTAGATATTAGACATAGCGGATGGCTATGTGACGGTTTTATAATCTAATCTCTGTGCTATCTCAACCCAGCTTCAAAGTCCACACATTAAGTCCCATTGCAGCTCACAAGGGACTGATAAGACACGGACTGTGATCTGAGCATTGATCCGTCTCATGGGAGATCATCAAGAATACATTTATTCTATTCATTTTTCTGATCCAAGCCTCGCTGGCTAGGCCAGCATTTGTTGCCCATCCCTAATTGCCCTTGAGAAGGTGGTGGTGAGCCACCTTCTCGAACCGCTGCAGTCCCTGTGGTGTAGGTACATCCACAGTGCTGTTAGGGAGGGAGTTCCAGGATTTTGACCCAGCGACAGTGAAGGAACAGCCGATATATTTCCAAGTCAGGATGGTGAGTGGCTTGGAGGGGAATTTCCAGGGGTGGTGTTCCCATGTGTCTGCTGCCCTTGTCCTTCTAGGTGGTAGAGGTTGCAGGTTTGGAAGGTGCTGTTGAAGGAGTTTTGGCAAGTTGTTGGCAGTGCATCTTGTAGATGGTAAACACTGCTGCCACTGTGCGTCGGTGGTGGAGGGAGTGCCAATCAAGCGGGTTGCTTTATGCAGGATGGAGTCGAATCTTTGAGTGTTGTGGGAGCTGCACTCATCCAGCCAAGTGGGGAGTATTCCATCACCTCTTGTGCCTTGTTGACGGTGGGCAGGCTTTGGGGAGTCAGGAGGTGAGTTACTCGCCACAGGTTTCCTAACCTCTGACCTGCTCTTGTAGTCACAGCATTTATATGGCTAGTCCAGTTCAGTTTCTGGTCAATGGTAACACCCAGATGTTGATAGTGGGGGATTCAGTGATGGTAATGTCATTGAATGTCAAGGGGTGATGGTTAGATTTCTCTTGTTGGAGAAGGTCATTGCCTGGCTCTTGTGTGGCATGAATGTTACTTGCCACTTGTCAGCCCAAGCCTGGATATTGTTCAGGTCTTGTTGCATTTGGACATGGGCTGCTTCACTATCTGAGGAGTCGCGAATGTTGCTGAACATTGTGCAATCATCAATGAACAATCATCAGCGAACATCCCCACTTCTGACCTCATGGTGGAAGGAAGGCCATTGATGAAGCAGCTGAAGGTGGTTGGGCCGAGGTCACTACCCTGAGGAACTCCTGCAGTGATGTCCTGGAGCTGAGATGACTGACCTCCAACAACCACAACCATCTTCCTTTGTGCTAGGTATGACTCCAACCGGCGCAGAGTTTACCCCCTGATTCCCAGATGGGCAGGGAGGGGGCAGATACAGGCTAATGGGATGAGCAGGGAGGGGACAGATAGAGGTTAATGGAATGGGCAGGGAGGACAAAGATACAGGCTAATGGAATGGGCAGAGAGGGGGCAAATACAGGTTAATGGGATGGCCAATGAGAAGACAGATAGTATGAAACGTGAAAAGATCTGAAGTGTTACATTTTTGGAGGAAAGAATAAGCACTGATAGCGTATATTAAGCAGGAATATAATGAAGCATGTGAATAAAGATAGAGAGGTCCCGAGGCTCAGATGTAGAGTCTTCTGATAGAGCAGGGGGCTAAGGTCAATAGAATTAGAGGGTTTATAAATAGGGGCATAGTGTATAAGAGTGAATAAATAATAGCCCCTCCCACCCTGAGTGAAGTTACGGATCCGACGAATTGAATGAAGATTTAAGTGGCTCGCCGCGTCCGCCAGGGGGAGATACACAGCAGTGGAGCTATAAAACCCTGGCCAATGGGTGCACAACATTGGCTAGTTCACAGCTGGAGCAATTTTGTACACTCCATTCTGGAAAGAACATTTAAAACCATAGAGAGAGAGACCAGACAGCGAAAATTCACTAGGGCACTGACAGGGATAGGAACATAGGACTTAGAAGCAGGAGTAGACCATTCAGCCCTTCGATCCTGGTCATGTTCTCAAGTCCACTTTGCCCTCTCCCCCCATAACCCTTGACTCCCTGGTCTAAGAAAAATCTGTCTAAGTCAGCCTTGAACATATTCAATGACCCAGCCTCCACTGCTCTTTAGGGAATAGAATTCCACAGACTAACAAGCCTTTGAGAGAAAAAAGTTTCTCCTCATCTCCGTCTTAAAAGGGAGAACTCTTATTCTTAAACTGTGTCCCCTAGTTCTAGTCTCCCTATGGAAACACCCTATGGTTATCCACCCTATCAAATGCCCTCAGGATCTCATATATTTCAATAAGATCTCCTCTCATCCTGCTAAACTCCAATGGGTATAGACCCAACCTGTCCAACCTTTCTCCGTAAGACAAGCCCATCATCCTGGGGACGAGTCTTCTCTAAACTGCTTCAAACACAATTATATCTTTTCTTCTCAAATAAGGAGACTAAAATTGCACACAGTATGCTAGATGAGGCAAACACCCAATGCTGTCTTCCACCTACACCCCGTGTATCTGACTGCAAGCACCCAACGTAGTCTCACACCTACAACACCGTGTGCCTGACTGCAAACACCCACAGTCTCACACCTACAACCCCGTGTGCCTGACTGCAAACACCCACAGTCTCACACCTACAACCCCGTGTGCCTGACTGCAAGCACCCAACGCAGTCTCACACCTACAACTCCATGTGTCTGACTGCAAACACCCACAGTCTCACACCTACAACCCCCTGTATCTGACTGCAAACACCCACAGTCTCACATCTACAACCCCCTGTACCTGACTGCAAACACCCACAGTCTCACACCTACAACCCCCTGTATCTGACTGCAAACACCCAACGCAGTCTCACACCTACAACCCCCTATGTCTGACTGAAAACACCCAACGCAGTCTCACACCTACAACCCCGTGTGTCTGACTGCAAACACCCAACACAGTCTCACACCTACAACCCCCTGTATCTGACTGCAAACACCCAACGCATTCTCACACCTACAACCCCCTGTATCTGACTGAAAACACCCAACGCAGTCTCACACCTACAACCCCCTGTATCTGACTGCAAACACCCAACGTAGTCTCACACCTACAACTCCGTGTATTTAACTGAAAACACCCAACGCAGTCTCACGCCTACAACCCCCTATATCTGACTGCAAACACCCAACGCAGTCTCACGCCTACAACCCCCTGTATCTGACTGCAAACACCCAACACAGTCTCACACCTACAACCCCGTGTATCTGACTGCAAACACCCACAGACTCACACCTACAACCCCGTGTATCTGACTGCAAACACCCACAGACTCACACCTACAACCCCGTGTATCTGACTGCAAACACCCACAGACTCACACCTACAACCCCGTGTATCTGACTGCAAACACCCACAGACTCACACCTACAACCCCGTGTATCTGACTGCAAACACCCACAGACTCACACCTACAACCCCGTGTATCTGACTGCAAACACCCACAGCCTCACACCTACAACCCCGTGTATCTGACTGCAAACACCCACAGACTCACACCTACAACCCCCTGTATCTGACTGCAAACACCCAACACAGTCTCACACCTACAACCCCGTGTATCTGACTGAAAACACCCAACACAGTCTCACACCTACAACCCCCTGTATCCGACTGCAAACAACTAACGCAGTCTCACACCTACAACCCCGTGTATCTGACTGCAAACACCCAACACAGTCTCACACCTACAACCCCGTGTATCTGACTGCAAACACCCAACGCAGTCGCACACCTACAATCCCCTGTATCTGACTGCAAACACCCAACGCAGTCTCACACCTACAACTCCATGTGTCTGACTGCAAACACCCAACGCAGTCTCACACCTACAACCCTGTGTATCTGACTGCAAACACCCAACGCAGTCGCACACCTACAACCCCCTGTATCTGACTGCAAACACCCAACGCAGTCTCACACCAACAACCCCCTGTATCTGACTGCAAATACCCAACGCAGTATCACACCTACAACCCCGTGTTTCTGACTGCAAATACCCAACACAGTCTCACACCTACAACCCCGTGTTTCTGACTGCAAATACCCAACACAGTCTCACACCTACAACTCCATGTGTCTGACTGCAAACACCCAACGCAGTCTCACACCTACAACCCCGTGTATCTGACTGAAAACACCCAACACAGTCTCACACCTACAACTCCATGTGTCTGACTGCAAACACGCAATGCAGTCTCACACCTACAACCCCGTGTTTCTGACTGCAAACACCCAACACAGTCTCACACCTATAACTCCATGTGTCTGACTGCAAATACCCAACGCAGTCTCACACCTACAACCCCGTGTTTCTGACTGAAAACACCCAACGCAGTCTCACACCTACAACTCCATGTGTCTGACTGCAAACACCCAACACAGTCTCACACCTACAACCCCCTGTATCTGACTGCAAACACCCACAGTCTCACACCTACAACCCCGTGTTTCTGACTGCAAACACCCACAGACTCACACCTACAACCCCGTGTTTCTGACTGCAAACACCCACAGACTCACACCTACAACCCCGTGTTTCTGACTGAAAACACCCAACACAGTCTCACACCTACAACCCCCTGTATCTGACTGCAAACACCCAACACAGTCTCACACCTACAACCCCGTGTATCTGACTGCAAACACCCACAGACTCACACCTACAACCCCGTGTATCTGACTGCAAACACCCACAGACTCACACCTACAACCCCGTGTATCTGACTGCAAACACCCATAGCCTCACACCTACAACCCCGTGTATCTGACTGCAAACACCCACAGACTCACACCTACAACCCCCTGTATCTGACTGCAAACACCCAACACAGTCTCACACCTACAACCCCGTGTATCTGACTGAAAACACCCAACACAGTCTCACACCTACAACCCCCTGTATCCGACTGCAAACAACTAACACAGTCTCACACCTACAACCCCGTGTTTCTGACTGAAAACACCCAACGCAGTCTCACACCTACAACCCCGTGTATCTGACTGCAAACACCCAACACAGTCTCACACCCACAACCCCGTCTGTCTGACTGCAAACACCCAGTCTCACACCTACAACCCCGTGTATCTGACTGCAAACACCCATCAGAGTCTCACACCTACAACACCGTGTATCTGACTGCAATCACCCACAGTCTCACACCTACAACTCTATGCATCTGGCTGCAAATACCCAACACAGTCTCACACCTACATCCCCGTGTATCTGACTGCAAATACCCAACACAGTCTCACACCTACAACCCCGTCTGTCTGACTGCAAACACCCACAGTCTCACACCTACAACCCCGTGTATCTGACTGCAAATACCCAACACAGTCTCACACCTACAACCCCGTGTTTCTGACTACAAATACCCAACACAGTCTCACACCTACAACCCCGTGTTTCTGACTGCAAACACCCAACGCAGTCTCACACCTACAACCCCGTGTATCTGACTGCAAACACCCAACACAGTCTCACACCTACATCCCCGTGTATCTGACTGCAAATACCCAACACAGTCTCACACCTACAACCCCGTCTGTCTGACTGCAAACACCCACAGTCTCACACCTACAACCCCGTGTATCTGACTGCAAATACCCAACACAGTCTCACACCTACAACCCCGTGTTTCTGACTGCAAACACCCAACACAGTCTCACACCTATAACTCCATGTGTCTGACTGCAAATACCCAACGCAGTCTCACACCTACAACCCCGTGTTTCTGACTGAAAACACCCAACGCAGTCTCACACCTACAACTCCATGTGTCTGACTGCAAACACCCAACACAGTCTCACACCTACAACCCCCTGTATCTGACTGCAAACACCCACAGTCTCACACCTACAACCCCGTGTTTCTGACTGCAAACACCCACAGACTCACACCTACAACCCCGTGTTTCTGACTGCAAACACCCACAGACTCACACCTACAACCCCGTGTTTCTGACTGAAAACACCCAACACAGTCTCACACCTACAACCCCCTGTATCTGACTGCAAACACCCAACACAGTCTCACACCTACAACCCCGTGTATCTGACTGCAAACACCCACAGACTCACACCTACAACCCCGTGTATCTGACTGCAAACACCCACAGACTCACACCTACAACCCCGTGTATCTGACTGCAAACACCCATAGCCTCACACCTACAACCCCGTGTATCTGACTGCAAACACCCACAGACTCACACCTACAACCCCCTGTATCTGACTGCAAACACCCAACACAGTCTCACACCTACAACCCCGTGTATCTGACTGAAAACACCCAACACAGTCTCACACCTACAACCCCCTGTATCCGACTGCAAACAACTAACACAGTCTCACACCTACAACCCCGTGTTTCTGACTGAAAACACCCAACGCAGTCTCACACCTACAACCCCGTGTATCTGACTGCAAACACCCAACACAGTCTCACACCCACAACCCCGTCTGTCTGACTGCAAACACCCAGTCTCACACCTACAACCCCGTGTATCTGACTGCAAACACCCAACACAGTCTCACACCTACAACACCGTGTATCTGACTGCAATCACCCACAGTCTCACACCTACAACTCTATGCATCTGGCTGCAAATACCCAACACAGTCTCACACCTACATCCCCGTGTATCTGACTGCAAATACCCAACACAGTCTCACACCTACAACCCCGTCTGTCTGACTGCAAACACCCACAGTCTCACACCTACAACCCCGTGTATCTGACTGCAAATACCCAACACAGTCTCACACCTACAACCCCGTGTTTCTGACTACAAATACCCAACACAGTCTCACACCTACAACCCCGTGTTTCTGACTGCAAACACCCAACGCAGTCTCACACCTACAACCCCGTGTATCTGACTGCAAACACCCAACACAGTCTCACACCTACATCCCCGTGTATCTGACTGCAAATACCCAACACAGTCTCACACCTACAACCCCGTCTGTCTGACTGCAAACACCCACAGTCTCACACCTACAACCCCGTGTATCTGACTGCAAATACCCAACACAGTCTCACACCTACAACCCCGTGTTTCTGACTGCAAACACCCACAGTCTCACACCTACAACCCCGTGTATCTGGCTGCAAATACCCAACACAGTCTCACACCTACATCCCCGTGTATCTGACTGCAAATACCCAACACAGTCTCACACCTACAACCCCGTCTGTCTGACTGCAAACACCCACAGTCTCACACCTACAACCCCGTGTATCTGACTGCAAATACCCAACACAGTCTCACACCTACAACCCCGTGTTTCTGACTGCAAACACCCACAGTCTCACACCTACAACCCCGTGTTTCTGACTGCAAATACCCAACACAGTCTCACACCTACAACCCCGTGTTTCTGACTGCAAATACCCAACACAGTCTCACAGCTACAACCCCCTGTATCTGACTGCAAACACCCAACACAGTCTCACACCTACAACCCCGTGTATCTGACTGCAAACACCCAACACAGTCTCACACCTACAACCCCGTGTATCTGACTGCAAATACCCAACACAGTCTCACACCTACAACCCCCTGTATCTGACTGCAAACACCCAACACAGTCTCACACCTACAACCCCCTGTATCTGACTGCAAACACCCAACACAGTCTCACACCTACAACCCCGTGTATCTGACTGCAAACACCCAACACAGTCTCACACCTACAACCCCGTGTATCTGACTGCAAACACCCAACACTGAACCAAGACCCAAGACTTTCATCTCATTCCAGTCTTCGCACTGCCATTGGGATTTGCTCTCCTCTTGCTGCCTGGGACCGTTCTCTCTCTCTCTCTCTCCCTCTCTGGATGCTGCCATTGAACACAGCTCCCCTTGTCTCTCTTTCCTCCCTCCCTCTCCCTCTCCTACATCCTTGGTCTGGTCCCCAACTCCCTGGCGGTACCTGAGAGGCCGAATAGGCTGAGGAAGTCCCTGCAGTTGTACACTCCGGTGGAGTCACTAGCGCAGCTCTTCCACAGGTTCCCGTAGACGGTGGAGGTGGTGATAACACTGCCATCCAGACTGGAGACCTTCCATTGATCGACCCCCAGGCAGACCCCGATCAGGGCCCAACCTACTAAGCCCACCAGGAACCCCACTGAGTCCAGGGCCGACATTGGACCGAGCGAGTCCGGGACAGCACAGGCTTAACTTGAAGAATGGACTCGGGTTATTGACTGTCTGCTGGAGAGTTGACTGGGGTTAGGGAACTGGTCCAGTGCCGCTGGCGCTAGTTGCCCCGGGTTTGCTGACTCGGGTTAGATGCCCCGGGTTTGCTGACTCGGGTTAGTTGCCCCGGGTTTGCTGACTCGGGCTAGTTGCCCCGGGTTTGCTGACTCGGGTTAGTTGCCCCGGGTTTGCTGACTCGGGTTAGTTGCCCCGGGTTTGCTGACTCGGGTTAGTTGCCCCGGGTTTGCTGACTCGGGTTAGTTGCCCCGGGTTTGCTGACTCGGGCTAGTTGCCCCGGGTTTGCTGACTCGGGTTAGTTGCCCCGGGTTTGCTGACTCGGGTTAGTTGCCCCGGGTTTGCTGACTCGGGCTAGTTGCCCCGGGTTTGCTGACTCGGGTTAGTTGCCCCGGGTTTGCTGACTCGGGTTAGTTGCCCCGGGTTTGCTGACTCGGGTTAGTTGCCCCGGGTTTGCTGACTCGGGCTAGTTGCCCCGGGTTTGCTGACTCGGGTTAGTTGCCCCGGGTTTGCTGACTCGGGCTAGTTGCCCCGGGTTTGCTGACTCGGGCTAGTTGCCCCGGGTTTGCTGACTCGGGTTAGTTGCCCCGGGTTTGCTGACTCGGGCTAGTTGCCCCGGGTTTGCTGACTCGGGCTAGTTGCCCCGGGTTTGCTGACTCGGGTTAGTTGCCCCGGGTTTGCTGACTCGGGCTAGTTGCCCCGGGTTTGCTGACTCGGGCTAGTTGCCCCGGGTTTGCTGACTCGGGTTAGATGCCCCGGGTTTGCTGACTCGGGTTAGTTGTCTTAGGTTTGCTGACTCTGATGAACTGGGTCTGTTGCCTCCCTCTGTACCTCTCCTGCAGAAGTTTTATAAATGTTGACGTCAGATATGTTCCAGTCCAAATCCATAAACAGGTCCAACAAAAAAAAAACTGGGAAAAATTCCAGTAACAGAGACAACTACCTCCCCACCCCCCAACTCAGTGTTCACAGCTCCCCCACCCACACCTACATTCTTTGGGTAACAGAATATCAAATCTACTGAAAATAACTGATGTCCTCTCCAGATACCGGGCTGCATCTCCAACCTATAAAACCAAATACCCTGGATCCTGGAAATATGGAATAAAAACAGAAAATGCTGGGAATACTCAGCAGTTCTGGCAGCCTCTGTGAAAGGAGAGAGAGAGTGTTAACCTTTCAGCTCCATGGATTTTAACCCAGTCAGTCACCCAGTTCCTTCACCATTCAGAGAGGACAGGGAACTTGGCCCAACACCAAACTGAAAATACTGCACATGCTGGAAATCAGGAATAGATGTAAAAGGTGCTGTGGATCATTCAGCCGGCCAATAGCATCTCTGTGGAGAGAGTTCACCTTTCAGCTCCATGATCTCTCATTAGAAAAATCAAACTTGTTTGTCTCACCATACAGGCTGCCTGACCTTCCAGCATCCACAACATTGGATTTTTGTTTTAACTCTTTAGATCTCTCTCTGTGTGTCTATCTGTCTGTCTTCCCCTGTATGCCTGTCTCTCCCTCTCCCTCTGTGTCTGTCTTTCGCTCTTTCTCTCCCTCTCCGTCTGTCTCTCTCTCTCTTTCTGCGTCTGTCTCTCTCTCTGCCTGTCTCTCTCCCTCTCTGTCTCCCTTTCTGTGTCTGTCTTTATCTCTCTCTGCCTCTGTCGCTCCCTCTGCCTCTCTCTGTCTTTGTCTCCATATCTTTCTTCCTCTTTTTCGCTGTCTCTCTTCGTATCTTTCTGTCTCTGTCTGTCACTCTCTGCACCTCTCTGCCCCCCTGCGTCTGTCTCTTTCTCCCCTGTCTCTATACCTTTCTGCCCCTCTCTGTCTTTCTCTATTTCTCTCTGTCTTTCTCTCTGTCTCTATCTCTCTCTATGCATCTTCCTCCCTGTCTCTCTTTCTATCCCCCTGTCACTTTGCCCTTTCCCTGCTTCTCTCTTCCTATATCTCTCTCTCTCACACACACACTGCCTCTCTCATCTCTCCCACTACTCAATGTCTGTCGCACTCTCTCGATTTCTGTCTATCGCCCCTGTATCTTTGGCTCAGCATTTCCCGTCCTCTGCAGGTCCCTGGCATTTAGATGTTCCCCATCATTCGGAAATCTCCGACCTTCCCCCGACTCGGGGGCCCATGGCTGTGGCGTAGAGGAGGTTACTCCGCACATCCAGCGAAGTTGGCTGAGTGGGTGGGTGGAGTGCTGATGGGGTGGGTAAGCAGTGGCAAGGATCCCTGTTCTAACCTCCTGGACCAGGGCTCACATTAAGTTTGGGTTAATGTGATGATCAGATCGATTCAAACATCAGAGGTCGTTTAAGTTATCTCATTTGTGATTGCCTCATATCTCATGATAAGAGACTGCTGAAGCTATAAGCCACAGTTTCACAGGCAATAAGAACAAAGGAGCTGAGACGTTTTTTTTTTACTGTACTTGATGGCGACAAAGCGCTTTGCAGGCGATAAGCTACTTCTGAAGTATTGGAGTGGATTATATGATACAGCACACCAGGAGGTTATTCAGCCCATCCGGCCTATTCCAGCTCCTTGAAGAAGTTATCCAGATAGTCCCATTCCCTGCTCAAGGGGCACTGGAAGGGCTGAAGGCAGGTAGTTAAAGTGGAGAAGTCACCCAAGCAGATAGGATGCACCCTGGTGGCAGACAGAAGGTCCGTAAGGGAAGCAAAGCTGCTGCCTATAAACTGCCAGTGCTGTTTAGGAACATAGGACTTAGGAGCAGGAGGAGGCCATTCAGCCCTTCAAGCCTGTTCTGCCATTCAATAAGACCATGGCTGATCTGGTTGTGGTCCACTTTTCCGTCTCCCCCCACCCCCCCCAAAACCCTTGACTCCCTTGTCTATCAAAAAGCTGTTTAACTCTGCCTTGAATGAATTCACTGACCCAGCCTCCACTGTTTTCTGGGGAAGAGAATTCCACAGACTAATGAACCTCAGAGCGAAAAGAATTCTCCTCATCTCCATCTTATCCTTAAACTGTGCCCCCTCGTTCTAGTCTCCCCCACGAGAGGAAACATCCTCCCGGTATCCACCCTATCCAGTCCCCTCAGAATCTTACATGTTTCAATAGGATCACTTGTATTTTTTTATTCGTTCACAGGATGTTAGTATCGCTGGCTGGGTCAGCATTTATTGTCCATCCCTAATTGCCCCTTGAGAATGTGGTGGTGGGCTGCCTTCTTGAGCCGCTGCAGTCCATCTGGTGTATGTACACCCACAGTGCTGTTAGGGAGGGAGTTCCAGGATTTCGACCCAGCGACAGTGAAGGAACGGCCCATATATTTCCAAGTCAGGATGGTGAGTGGCTTGGAGGGGAACTTCCAGGCGGTGGTGTTCCCTTGTGTTTGCTGCCCTTGTCCTTCTAGATGGTAGTGGTCGTGGTTTTGGAAGGTGCTGTCTAAGGAGGCTTGGTGAGTTGCTGCAGTGTATCTTTTCGATGGTACACACACTGCTGCTACTGTGCGTCGGTGGTGGAGGTACTATGAGTATAGGCCCAACCAGTTCAACCTTTTATCATAAGATCACCCCAGGAGTGAGTCAAGTGAACCTTCTCTCCACCGCTTCTTATGCAATTATATCTTGTTTTTTTTTCAAATATGGAGATAAGAGCTGTGCACAGAAGCTGCTTAGATATGGAGATGGTACTAGATGATTGCAAATTTTAGGCTCTTATTCAGAAAGGAGACTGGGATGAATCTGGCCATTACAGGCCAGTGGGTTTGACATGGGTGGTGGGGAAGCTTGCAAGGAACAGTAATCTGGGGAAAAATTAACAGCCGCTCGCTTGCCTGACAGAGATCAGAAAATGTTGGAAACGCCCGACAGCATCTGTGGAGAGGGAGACAGAGTTAGCGTCTCAGCTATGTGAACCTGCTGAGTATGTCCAGCATTTTCTGTTCTTATTTCAGATCTCCCGCGTCCCACAGTATTTTGCCTTTATATTTGCGCTTGACTGGCTGAGATTTCCGATAATGTCAGAGATTGTGAATGAGGGCAGTGCAGCTGATGCTTGCTTTGGAGATGGTCTTTCAAAAAGCATTTGATAAAGTGCCACATAATAGGCTTGTTGTCAATGTTGAAGCCTCTGGGTTTAAAAGAAAATCACTTGGATCTGCACTTGAAGTACTTTAAGCACGAGACTATGGACCAAGAAATGAAAATCTGGATGACGCCAGATAGCACTCCTTTGACCTGTATACAGACGATGAACTAAATAACCTCCTCCTGATTAAATATAATTTTTATCCTTCTGAAAGAGCCAGCAGGAGCTTGGTTGCAAAATGGGCTAAAGGTCAGAATTGTAGTGAATGGCTGTTTGTCAGGCTGGAAGGAGATAACAGTGGTAATCCCCAGGGTTCGGTACAAGGACCGCTGGAAGTACACTAATGGGCTGGAGCGTTCAGTGTACAATTTCAAATGGATATGAAAATTGGAAAAGTGGCAAGCAGTGAGTTCTCGCCCTGGCCATTCCTGCTAATAGGGGCCTCATTGCTGTTCCCTTAAATGTAGGAGACGAGGGGATATGGCGAACAGTTTGTTTTGCCTTCTGCTGCCAGAACTGGCTGGACCACATAAATCACTATCAGGTCCTGCTCTCCTCTGCTAAAACTGTTCACTATTCAGGGACCATCCTGGAATGGAAAGATAAACCCAGCTTTCTGTTTGCCTACCACTAGCCATCTTCTTAAACCCTTGTCCCCTTCACCCTCACTTATAACGATAAGTGTGTGTTTCTCGCTAAGGTCGGGACCATCCAATCAGCTGCGGCCCTTCCTCACAAGCCCAATTGGCCAAAATTCCCTCTTCCCTTTAGATCTGCCGTCATCACCCCTCTACTCAAAAAAGCAACCCTTGACCCCGCCATCCTAGCAACTACCCGTCCAATCTCCAGCCTCCCTTTCCTCCCCAAAGTCTTTGAACATGTTGTCACCTCCCAAATCCCGAAATTTGTTCCCGTATTTCCCGCAGCTCCACGTTTGAATCCTTCCCATCAGTTTGCATTCTGGTTAATGTACTGAAAAGGCTTTTTATCAAAGTCACAAACGATATCCTGTGTGACTGTGACAAAGGGAAACTTTCCCTCTTCATCCTTCTCGATATTTCTGCAGCCTTTGACACAGTTGACCACACCATCCTCCTCCAACACCTCTCTGCTGTTATCCAGCTGGGTTGGACTGTTCTCATCTGGTTCCATTCTTATATATCTAATCATAGGCAGAGAATCACTCACAATTGCTTCTCTTCCTGCTTGTGCACTGTTACCTCTGGAACTCCCCCCAGGGATCTATCCTTGGTCCCATCCAATTCCTCAGCTACATGCTGCCCCTTGGCGACATCATCCAAAAGCACAGTGCTAGTTTTGACATGTCCATTGACGACTCCTAGCTCTCCCTCACCTCCACCTCTCTCGACTCCTTCGCTGTCACTAAATTATCTGACTGCCTATCTGACATCCAGTACTGGATGAGCAGAGATTTCCTCCCATTAGATATTGGAAAGACTAAGGCCATTGTCTTTGGTCCCCACTCCAAACTCTGTTCCCAAGCCACTGCCTCCATTCCTCTCCCTGGCAACTGCTGAGAAGAATTAAGATCGTTTGAAACCGTGGTGTCACATTTGACCCTGAAATGAGCTCCTGATCCGATATTCACAACATCAACTAAGGCCACTTATTTCCACCACTGTCACATTCCCTGTCTCTGCCTTACCTCGGCTGCGGAAACTCTCATTCATGCTTTCTTACCTCTGGACTCGACCATTCCAATGCACTTCTGGCTGGTCTCCCACATTCTACCCTCCATAAACTTGAGCTCAGCCAACACTATGCCCATGCCTTAACTCGGACCAAGTTCCGTTCCCCTATAACCCCTGTGCTCACTGGCCAAAATTGGCTTTCGGCCAAGCAATGTCTATGTTTTCAAATTCTCACAATTGTTTTCAAATCTCTCCACAGCCTCGCCCCTCCCTACCTCTGTAATCTCTTCCAGCCCCCACAACCCTCCGAGATCTCTGCCCTCATCTAACTCTTGCACCTTGAGCTTCCCCCGATTTTAGTTGCTCCACTATTGGTGGCCACAACTTCAGCTGCCTGGGTCCCAAGCTCTGAAACTAGCCTCCCAACCCCACCCCTCCTAAACATCTCCACCTCTCTTCCCTCCTTTAATACGCCCCTTAAATCCAACCCCTTGGACCAAGCTTTTGGTCATCTGACCTAATACCTCCTTATGTAGCTCAGCGTCATGTTTCACTTTATAATATCTTTGCAAAGCAGTTGGGAATTTTATTACATTAAAGGTGCCATATAAAGTTGTTATTTTCAAGAGGGAGTGGACAAACTGGACAAATGGCCAATGAGAGTTGCAGGAATGAGAGTCAATATTAGCTGAATGGCACAGTTTAGCTGAGATGCAAGAACAAAGAGAGATTTGATCTCATTCTTTCCTGGGATGTGGGCATCGCCCACATTTGCTGCCCATCCCTAATTGTTGAGCTCAGCCATTTCAGAGGGGTAGTTAAGAGCCAACCACATTGCTGTGGGTCTGGAGTCACATGTAGGCCAGACTGGCAAATTTCCTTCTCTAAAGGGCATTTGTGAACCAGATGGGTTTCTATGACAGTGGTTTCATAGATACCATTACCGATGCCAGTTTTCAATTCAATTCAATTCAAATTCCACCAGCTGCCGTGGTGGGATTTGAACCCATGTCCCCAGGCGAATAGCCTGAGCCTCTGCATTACCAGTCCAGTGACATTATCACTACGCCACTGTCTCCCCTGTGTGGTGTAAACAGGGTGTAAACTAGGTGCAAGTGGGGTATAAGCCTGGTTGTAAACTGCCTGGAGATGGTAGTGGATGTTGCCATGGTGGCTTAGACTGTCCAGGAGCTACAGGTTTAAGATTCCATGAACTAAAACAAAGATACCTGGAAAAACTCAGCAGGTCTGACAGCATCTGCAGAGAGGGATACAGTTGACGTTTCCATATGACCCTTCATCAGAACTAAGACATATAGAAATGAGATGAAATGTAAGCTGGTAGAAGGGGGTGGGACAGGAGAGATCGATAGGGGGCCAGTGATAGGTGGAGGTCAACAAGAGACTGCCAAAGAAATTAATTAATAAAATTAAGATTCCATGGTGGGTTACTACGTCTATTACTTAAATCAAGCCTGCACCTCATAAAGGTAAGCTGCATTGCGGCTAGTGTTGGAATTCATTGCAGAAATGACTTGGACCTGGCAAGGACCTGGGAATGGTACAACGAGGCAGAGAGCAGGCTCCAAAGTTCTCTGCAGTGAGGCCTTGGTGCAGGGAGTGGATAGGATTAGGGAGGTCCTTTACCCCCACAAGGGAGCAAGAGAGCCTCCAAGCAGACAGACGCTGCGAGGGCAGTGGAAGCGGATAGCCGTCATGGTCAACGAGTGTAGCCCCGAGGACCTGGATGCCATACCGAAAGAAGCTCAATGACCTCACACAAATTGTCAAAGTAAGACGATGGATCTTCAAATACCTCATTCCATCAAGTGCCCCACTAGCCTATTCCACTGCTCACTCTATGTCACCCTGAACACCAATCTCTAGCAATCACAACTCATGTACCACCTACATTGTTTCACCTCACCCTCACACACCTTACATAGGATATACGGCAGAGAAACAAGCCATTCAGCCCAGCCAGTCCACACTGGTGTTTATAACCCCTACCCATTTACAATCTTAACCATCTATTCCATTCTCCCTCATATGTCTGTCTAGCTTCCCCTTAGATGCATCCCTCTTCATCTTCTCAGGCAGTCCCTCGGGAGCAAGGCTGACCTGCTTCCACTCCGGTTCGATGAGCTCTGAGAGGGCTGATAAGTCGAATGCGGGATCTGCAGACTCAGCCACACACTGGGCAGGTGGTGCTTGAAGGGTTGGGTGGATGGGTTGTTTGTCAGTTTGTACGCTCTCTCTGATACCTTGACTTCACCTCTGCACATTCCCGACAAAGTCTCTTGGTGTGTTCAGTGCCTTCCCGAATGAATCTCCATTTCAGTTGGTCACAAACCAGGGTCTCCCATGAGTCAGCGGGTACGTTTGACCTTTCCAGGGACGCTTTGAGGACATCCCTAAAGCATTTCCGCTGTCCCCCTGGGGGTCTCCTGCTACAACTGAGTTCTGAGTAGAGCAGTTGCTTTGGGAGTCTGGTGTCAGG
Organism: Cetorhinus maximus; assembly: GCF_964194155.1. Taxonomy (NCBI): domain Eukaryota; kingdom Metazoa; phylum Chordata; class Chondrichthyes; order Lamniformes; family Cetorhinidae; genus Cetorhinus; species Cetorhinus maximus. Next base: position 7,822,645 of record NC_135912.1, on the reverse strand, counting down.
CACACGAAAGACATGCCCGGTCCAGTTAAGATGGTATTGAGTAATTAGCTCCTCAATGCTGGGCATGTTGACTTGGGAGAGGGCATTGCAGTGCATCTTGTAGATGGTACGCGCTGCTTCCACTGTGCGTCAGTGGTGGAGGGAGTGAAAGCTTGTGGATGGGGTGTCAATCAAGAGGGCTGCTTTGGCCTGGAGCTTCTTGAGCCTTGTTGGAGCTGCACTCATCCAGGCAAGTGGAGAGTATTCCATCACACTCCTAACTTGTGCCTTGTAGGTGGTGGACAGACTTTGGGGAATCAGGAGGTGAGTTACTCTCTGCAGGATTCCTAGCCTCTAACCTGCTCTTGTAGCCACAGTATTTATATGGCTAGTCCAGTTCAGTTTCCGGTCAGTGGTAACTCCAGGTTGTTGATAGCATACCCACTTGTTTCTGGTATTGTCCTTGTAAATCTTCTCTGCACCCTCTCGAGTGTCTCTATATCCTTTGTATAATATGGTGACCAGAACTGTACGCAGCAGTGCAAGTGTGGTCTAACCAAGCTTCAATACAGATTTAACATAACCTCCCTACTTATCAATTCTATCCCTCTAGAAATAAAGCTTTATGTTCGGTTTGTGTTTTTGGAACCTTGCTAACCTGTGGTTTAACTTTTAGTGTTTGATATGTTTGCACTCCGAGATCCCCTTGTTCCTCTACCCCACCCGGACTCTCACCTTCCAAGCAATAAGTGACCTCCCTGTTCTTCCTACCAAAATGTACTCCCTCACATTTATCTGTGTTGAACTTCATTTGCCTGTAATTTGCCCATTCCACAGGTTTTATCAATGTCCCACAGTAATGGTGTTGCCCTCCTCAGTGTTGACAATTCCCCCAACTTGCTACCATTTGCAAATTGAGAAATTATGTTTCGGTACACGGTGGTGCAGTGCTGCTGCCTCACAACTCCAGGGGCCCTGGTTCGATTCTGACCTCAGGTGTCTGGCTGTGTGGAGTTTGCACCTTCTCCCCATGTCCACGTGGGCTTCTGCCAGGTCCTCCGGTTCCCTCCCACCATCCAAAGACGTGCTGGTTAGTAGATTGGCTATGGTAAATTGTCCTTCTGTGTCTGTGAGTGTTTGTGTTCCCTGTGATGGACTGGTGTCCCGCCCTGGATGTACCCTGCCCATTGCCTGTCGGGATAGGCTCCGACTCCCCATAACCCTGAATTGGATAAAGCGGTTCTGGAAAAGTGAGTGAGTGTTTCTGATTCCAAAATCTAAATGGTTAGTGCAGATTGTGAGCAGCAGTGGTGCCAGCACTGAGCCTTGTGGAACATCACTTCCCACCTCCTGAATAATTACACATTACCTCTACTCGCTGCTTTCTGTCTTGAAGCCAGTGAGCAATCCATTCCCCCACTTGTCCACCTGACTCCACGTTCTCTGACCTTATTCATTAGTCTATTGTGGGGTATATTATCGAAGGCCTTTCGAAAATCCACATAAACTACATCCACTACATTACCATTGTCTATTCCCAAAACATTCAATAAGGTCGGTCAAGCAAGATTTTCCCTTTCAAAATCCATGCTGACTATTCATTATTATATTTCCAATTTCTAGCCGTTCTTCTATTCCCTTCTTTAGTAAGGATTCCATTATTTTTCCTACCGCCCACATTAAGCTGACTGGTTCCGGGACATGTTCTGTGTCCCCTTCTTAAATATACTCAGCATTGCTCCAAGCCTCACACCCACACCTCTCAGCTCGCACACACGTTCAACCTTGACAGCCACATACACCTGTACATCGTACCACACTCACTGACGCACTTCCCTCTCTCTTGCAGGGCAAGCTGGTGTACAACCGGGGGCAGTAGGTGAAATTCCGTGGGGGGGTCAAGCATAGCTACACCATCACTGGAGCGCCCAGTGCTGAGACTGTGGCCAGTGGCAGGATTGAAACAAGAGAAGGTGATGGCATCTTCATACCTGACCCTCCTCTCACATCCCACTTTCCTCATAGAACTGACAGCAGCTTAGAAGCAGCCTCTGCAGATGGTGATTTATCAGGCATAAGAGGCTGGCAGCCAGGGTAGCAGGCAAGGGTAGTGCAGGTGCCAGCTGTCTGGAGGGTGAGGCTGCACTATTATGACACAGCAGTTGGTAAAGGCTGTGTTATTTAAATCCAAGAGGGAAACTTGAATTACTGTCATAACCTATATTTTCAATTGGTATGTTTGAGATGCAGCTCTGAATACAGGGATAAAACCACCAAGCCTTAAGAGAATTTTTATATAAAACTAAATTAAACATTTATTAATTTAACAACAAATTAAACGTCTACAAATTACTACCATAATAACTTTAAACAAATCCTCAAATTAATCATTCCCAAGTAAATCTTCCCCAAGGCAACAATAACCCATAGACTTTAAACAGACGCCAGGCGAAGCACAGGCAAAACACAAAGATAGGTAGGAAAGTATGTTGTGAAGAAGACATAAGGAGTTTGCGGACAGATATAGATAGGTGGAGTGAGTGGGCAAAAATCGGGCAGATGGAGTATGACGTGGGAAGATGTGAAGTTGTTCACTTTGGCAGGAAGAATAAAAAAGCAGAGTGTTACTTAAACGGCACCTTATAAATTCAAAATCAGGTTCCTTTGCAGACACAGTCCTAGGCTTACAGGCTGGTTAGAGCTTAAATGCCTCTGACTCTCACACACAAACTCCTTTCTGTTTATATCCAGCTTCCCCTTTGAATGTAAATTTTTCATTTTATTACTAGGTTTTTTTTAATTTTACCTCTCCTAACAATAATCCTTTCATTCCACCAATTGTATTAGTAATATAAACACATTGCTTGGCATCCCCCAGCTAGGTGCAAGATTCTACTCCCACTCTTGAATGCTTTTTTCAACAAATGCAAATTTATACTTTACCTTTTCCTTCTTAGTGTTGAGATGTTAATTAGATATAAGTACGATACTTCAAAGCGCCCAGACTAGCTGGCCTTAATCCAATTAAGACAAACACATAGACACACAGATAGACACAGACCCTACTACAATTCCAATTTTAAAATAACTTACAGTAACATTATAGACATTAATATCTCTTCATGACAGCATAGAGAACTCAGAAGAGGAAATCGATGGGGTGGCATACAGAATAAGACTGATGGGCACACACAATGAAACACATGGTGCATTGTCAGGCCTACCAGAACATAGGACTCAGGAACTGGAGCAGGCCCTTCAGCCCTTTGAGCCTGTTCCACCATTCAATAAGGTGATGGCTGATCTGGTTGAGCTCTCAGCTCCACTTTCCTGTCTGCGTCCCAGGACCCTTGACTCCCCGGCCAGGAAAAATCTGTCTAACGCACCCTTGAATAAATTCAAGGATCCAGCCTCCGCTGCTCTCTGGGGAAGAGGGTTCCACAGACTAAAGACCCTCTGAGAAAAAAATTCTCCTCATCTCTGTCTTAAAAGGGAGATATCTTATTTTTAAACTGTGTCCCCTAGTCCTAGTCTCCCCCACAAGAGGAAATATCCTCCCCGTACCCAGCCTGTCAAGTCCCCTCAGGATTTTATATGTTTCGAACGTACGAAATAGGAGCAGAAGTGGGCCATTGTGCCCCTCGAACCTGCTTCGCCATTCAATAAGATCATGGCTGATCTGTTTGTGTTTCGATTTCCACATTTGCATCTACCGCCGATAACCTTTGATTCCTTTGCCTAACAAGAATCTATCTACCTCTGCCTTAAAAATATTCTATGACCCCACCTCCACCACCTTCTGAGGCAGAGAGTTCCAAAGTCGCACAACCCTCAGAGAGAATAAATTATCCTCATCTCTGTCCTATAAGGGTGACCCCTAATTTTAAATCAGTGCCCCCTAGTTCTGGACCCACCCACAAGAGGAAACTTCCTTTCCACGTCCACCTTGTCAAGGCCATTCAGGATCTTGTAAACTTCAATCAAATCACCCCCTCACTCTTCTAAACTCCAGTGGAAACAAGCCCAGTCTGTCCAACCTTTCCTCATAAGACAACCCGCTCATTCCAGGTATCAACCTAGTAAACCTCCTCTGAACCGCCTCCAATGCATTTACATCCTTCCTTAAATAAGGAGACCAAAACTGCACACACTGTTCGAGATGTGGTCTCACCAATGCCCTGTATAACTGAAGCATAAAATCCTTACTTTTATGTTCAATCCCTCTCGTAACAAATTCCATCAGCCTTCTTGATTACTTGCTGTACCTGCATATTAATGTTTTGTAACTCATGCAGTAGAACACCTAGATCCCTCTGCACCTCAGAATTCTGCAGTCGTTGTCCGCTTAAGTAACACTCTGCTTTTTTATTCTTCCTGCCAAAGTGAACAACTTCACATTTTCCCACGTCATACTCCATCTGCCAGATTTTTGCCCACTCACTCAACCTATCTATATCCGTCTGCAAACTCCTTACGTCTTCGTCACAACATACTTTCCTACCTATCTTTGTGTCATCTGCAAATTTAGCTACCACGCTTTAGTTTCAATAACATCACCTCTCATTCCTCTAAACTCCAATGGGTATGGGCGCAACCTGTTCAACTTTCCTTCACACGATAATCCCTTCATTCCCAGGAATGATTTGAGTGGACCTTCATCTCAAAAAGCCTGCTGGCACTGCCAAGGAGCATGGAGGGGTTCAGCTCCAACTTGGCACTGAGCTTGGCACAGAGCTTGAAGCCCACACTTTATATCGTGGGCTTGAGTACCTGGGATGCAGAGTGAAGCCATGAGCCAGGTGGTCAGTGGAGGGCCCTGTTGCTCAACAGCCAATAGGTTTTGACAGGGTGGCTAAACTACTGGCCTGAATTTTACGTGCCCCTGGTTGGCGGGGTGGGGGGGGATTTCCTATGTAGGGGGGGGCATGTAAAATGGGGTGGGCGCCCATCGCAGCACCTTCCCGCCCACCCATGAGCTCTCCCCCATAATGCGGGGGTGGGCCGGGCAGGTGCCAAAATTAGCAGCCCGCCCGCCATATTTAAATGATTAATTAAGGGTCGATTAGGCCTGTTATCAAGCCAATTGACCCTGATAATACGCTGCCCACGCTATGAAGCGTTTAGTGTGGGCAGCTGGGTGGGAGGGGGAAGCCCGTTTTTTAACCTTAAATGTTTAAAGGGCGGGAAGGAAGGGGGGGGCGGTTTGCTCTTTGGGAGGGTGTCCTTGGCCAATCATGGGGCAGTCGCACCCCCCCACCACCCTCAGGTTGAAACTGCCTTCCTTCCTAACGCTCCCTCCCCCCACCCCACCACCACACCACCACCACCCCTCCTGTCAACTCCCTTCTACCTAACCTACCCAAACACTCCTGGCCCAGCACCCGGAGAGGTCTGGGGATCCATGGGCCTTTGCCTTCCTCTTTTCCTGTAGTCCCGGCAGCTGCCAGTGACAGCTTCCTGGCACTGCCAGGGCTGTTGGAGCTGCCGGCCAACTGATCAGCTGGTAGCTCCAGAGGGCATGCCTCCCACCCCAATGACAGGGGGGGCAGCACACACGGCCCTCATTAACCCACCCCGCAGTACTTTATAGCTGTGGGGCAGGTCGGCGTGGTTTCCGAGGTGGGGGGCGGTGGGCCATCCAACCTCCCCTGTATTATTCTGCCCACTGATGTTAAGCACACTGGCACAGAATAGAAGCATCGTAACTGCTGACTGGATATCGGACGTTGACCTACTTGATGTGCTGTGCATGGTCACACAACAACTGCACATTCACGGAGTGGAAGCCTTTGCCAGGTATGTTTCTACATTGCGATGACGCCACAGAGCCTTTACAGAGGCACACTGCACCGTGGGGGAGCCCGCTATCCTGGTAAAGCCATATACACACTCGTCCCTGCTTCTCTCTAGCCAGAGACAATGTCATGTGTTCCCCTCTCCAGGTGTAATGTGCATCAGTGGCCTCCCTAAATCAGCAGAGGACTGGGAGGTGTTAAAGATGTCGCTTGCTCTCGCCTGGAAAGATCCCAGATGTCCACGGCCACGGCCATGTTTTCAGCCCCTGACAGAGTCAGCCATGTCCCGCACTTGGGCTGCAGCTCTGCTTACAAGAGCTGGAAGATTTCAACAAGTGCCATATTGCTCCATGCTGAAATGAGGTAAGAGAATTTTGCCTGAGGCAGACATGACCTCCTGCTGAGAGCCCTTCCTCCTCCTCCTCCTCCTCATCCTCCTCCCTCTTCCAACAGCTTGTCCTCCTCTATGTTACCTCTGCTCGCTCTCCCTGTCAAGTGAGGTAGTAACAATAGCACTCAAATCAGGGAGCAAGCAGTCTAACTACAACCTCTGCAGTCAGAACAAAAGAACCATGTGCACTATGAGCCCCTACAAACATCACCAACTTTAAATAGTGTTATATACCACCTAACAGTCCTACCAATTCAACAACAGCCAGGAGAAATCAATCAGCAACTAACCTGAAAGTATTTTATGATCTCACTGTTGGAGGCCATTCCTGCTGCTGAACTCACAGTTCAGCTATGCAAGGTTAAGAGAGGCTATTAGAACAATGATGTCTAAGATGGCACTACCAGACTCAATCAATTACTCCCTGACTGATGTCATGACCTGCCTCCTCTGCAAACATCCAGCATACACCCTAACACTCGTGTTAATTGGCACAAAGATGCTGTTCACTGTAACTGCACCAGAAGTGTACACACACTGCACAGGTGCCATTTTGCACCCAAAATAGTACACATACCACCAAAAATGCAAAAGCAAATTTTCTGGTCTCTGTCTCTCTCTCTCTCTCTCCCTCTCTCCCTCTCTCTCTCCCCATCTCTCTCTCTCACAATTTCTTTATAATCGTCTCTGTCTCCTTCTTTCTCTCTATCTGTCTCTCTCTTTGTCTGTGTCTGCCTGTCTCTCTCTCTCTCCCTCTCTCCCTCTCTCTCTCTCTCTCTCTCCGTCTCTCCCTCTCTCTCTCTCTCTCTCTCACCATATCTCTATCTTCCACTCTGTCTCCTTCTTTCTGTCTGTTTCTCTCTCTCTTTGTCTCTGTCTCTCTCCAACTCTATCTCTGGCTCTCTCTCGGTCTCTCTTTCTCCCTCTGTTTCTCTCTGTCTCCCTATCTCTGTCTCACTGCCTCTTTGTCTCTCTCTCTCTTCTTGTGTCTTTCTGTCAGCTCTCTTCTCTCTCTGTCTATCTGTCTCTATCTCTCTCTCTCTTCTTGTGTCTTTCTGTCAGCTCTCTTCTCTCTCTCTCTTTCTGTCTCTGTCTCTCTTCTCTCTCTGTCTCTATCCACTGTCTTTGTCTCTCTATCACTGCCTTTCTCTCTGTTTTTCTCTCTCTCCCTCTATCTCTATGGCCAGAATTTTACAGTGATAAGCAGGCATTGAAATATATTTTATGAGCCCCGCACCAGTGAGGGTCTCTCAGATTGTGGTTGTCCCAGTGAGGGTCTCTTGGATTGTGGTTGTGTGTTTAGCTTTACACAGCCTTGCGCTGCAGAGCAGCGAGCCCCTGGCTATGAAAGACATTGTGAAACAAAAGGCACCATCAAGGTAAGGAGCGTAAGGGGGCAGCTGAAGAAAGCAGCGGCAGTGAGGCACACACGAGGCTCTATGGTGTTAACAAGGCTCGGGAAGCTGTTATATTGAGGTTTTTCTCTTCAACTTCACCTGCTCAGCCACTGACATCTGCTGGGTGTCCCATAAAGGGTTAACAGATGTGTTAAAACTAAAATGTGATGTAGTTGATGATGTACCTCTGACATCAGTCAGTCATGTGTTAGTCTTGAGAGAGAGAGAGAGAAAGACAGAGAGGTTGGAATCATGTCCAGGCACAACGTGCCTATTCTGTAACCTGTTTATATGTAGCACTCATAAACAAGTAGTAAGCAGATACCAGAGTATGTCTACAGTCTGTCTACTAACCAAGTTCCACACCTAGAGTCCAAGATAGAAAAAAACATCCCACAACATGGTGGCAGCAATGCAGACATTGATGTTCAAAACACATTGGTGTTATCAAAGGAACCACAGAATGAAGAAAACCTTGATGTTGATTCATAGCAAATCAGCAGAAGGAAGAGGCACACTGGAGAGAGGTAACGATGACTGACCCTGGTGAGCAGTCCCTGCCCCTATCCTACCCATTTGACTGCCTTGAGGGCCCACAGAGAGGCCACAGGGAGTTATGGAAATGCCATTTTCTCCGGTAATAAGCAGCATTAGGTCTTCACTCTAAAGTCAGTACCCTTCTTTATGCAGTAGGTCCAGTAGCAGATGACATTCTCCTAAGGCAGGGTGTGGAGGAGTCCACCGCGGACTTTGAGACCATTCTTCAAGCCTTTCATACTTACTTTAGCCCAAAGCGAAACTTAGTAATTAAGTTAGCACATTTTAACTGGAGGTTGCAACGACTTGGGAAATCAATTTAATTACTTGTAACTGACCTATATCACCTAGCTAGTCCTTACGAATATGGGGCACTGAAGGATGAGCTGGTCTGTAATTGCATAGTCGTGGGTGTCCAGGATGAAAAAGTATCTCGCTTTCAACACACCAAAGATGGTCTCACTTTGGAGCAAGTGGTCCAGTATGCGAGGCAGGCCAAGCTTCAAGCATTTAATTGGGCTCTAGTTCGGGGAGACTCCAAGGCTTCACATGACTCCATTGACTGTGTAGGCCCATGGGCAGCAACCCCACCCACAAGAAAGCCCGCCAGTCCAGGAAAAAGAGCAGGACATTCCACATCGGCAGCCATTTTGAGATGCCTGCGCTGTGGTGTGAAAACCCACCATAGACGCCCGGACTGCCCAGCAGGGGACGCAGAATGCTTCCCGTGCATCAAAACTGGACATTTCAAACATTTCTGCAAATCCAACAATTTTAATCGAAGTCGTAGATCAGTAAATATTTATGAAACACACACCATCCAAGGAAGGGGGAATCAAAAACAAGACAAATGTAGAGAGTTTCTCGGGGAAGTCGATAGTCTTAATCCCGACTACTGGACAGTTACAGTCCAAGTCCAAGGCTTCAATCCCACTTTTAAAATTGATACTGGCTCTACTGTTAAAATATTAGCCAATGACCTCCACTGGCCTCCGCCAATGACCGTTCATCCATCAAACATCAAGTTACAAGGCCCAGGCAGCACAGACCTTCCAATCAAAGGCAGGATTATTGCTCCTCTTAGCTATAAGGGGTGACAGATGATTGGTTCACTCTATGTTCTTCACACTCAACGTACATAACTATTGAGGGGTGATGTTGACATACTTCTAGGAACCCTACAAAAGCCAGATGATGCTGATCATTTGAATGGCTCACTGTATTCCCTGCAACATTTTTCATCCTTTTGTTTAGAAGCAGTGGAAATTTAGCCTTCAGAAGCTGAGGAAGTTTAGACACTCAGCAGCAAGTTCCTTTCTTTCACAGAGACACCACCCACGAGGCCCCAGGCAGAGATTGAAGTTATGAATCCCTCAGTTCTTCATGAAGTAAAGCCAGAGGTGGCGGAAACAGACGGTGACCGTCCCCACGAGGACCTGCTGGACCTGGATTGGCTCTTCCTGGAGAGTGATGAGGAAGAATCCCTGGCAGTACTGAGTGATCTCCTGGAGTCTCAGGTCCTGGCAGATGATTCATCTTTCCCGTTGATGGATGTGCCTTAAGATCACACTGCTAAAGAGCTGGTACCTTCCATGTAGTGAGGCAGTGATATAGTGGAGGCTGTATTGTCACTGGACTAGTATTCTAGAGACCCAGGGTAATGCTATGGGGGACCCAGCCTCAATTCCTACCATGCCAGGAATTAAGAGTCTGATGATGACCATTGCTGACTGCTGTGAAAACCCACTAAAGTATCTAGGGAAGGAAATCGGCCATCCTTACCTGGTCTGGCCTACACTAGGTGTGACTCCAGGCCCCCACACCATGGTGGTTGTATCTTAAATGCAATAAATGCTGGCCTAGCCAGTGATGCCCACATCCCAAAAATCAATTGGCACCCATGCTTCAGTCCCAGGCTGAAAGTCTTCTCTGGAGCTAGAGGGTCAGCACTAAAGCTACAGGAATCTGTACAACAATCTTGTCCTCAAGTTGATTGTCCAAAGGAAATTCCTCTGATTACAGAAGGTGAGGCTGTCTTGTCTCTATATCCTCAGTAATCCTTCCCTTTGCCCACAGAACAACCTCGTACAGAGTGAAGTGTGACTCTCTTACCACTGCCTACAGGAAGTAGACTGGCCTCCTGGAAAACCATTGGCAAATTATCTCTTCCTGTTTTCCTGACAGGCTTACAGGAAGTTGGTTATTTTTCCCTTCGTCGTCTGAGTTCATTGAAATCCCAGATCTTCAATGTCTTTTCAATCTTTGATACAGCAGCTGAGGTTACAGCTGTGATAGTCTTCCCTGGAGTTGAAGATCATTTATCTTCTCAAGTTCTTTCCCTGTGTGCTTCGAATGGGGAAACAAGCCCCTCCGAATGTCCCAAGATCTTCTCTTCTGATTCCAAGGGTCCATTCTCTTCAGTCTTCCCTTTTGGGTCACTCTTTTATTGCAAAGTCTTCATTGTCCTTGCAACCTACACTCAGCTTCCCAGCAATGCTGACAGCAATGATGATAAAGTGTTGCCCTATTCTGCAGATGATAATGCCCTACCAGATGCAGGAGAAAGCCCTCATGTCTCCAAGCTGCCTTCCCTGAGGGCTGAGAATACTGTGGGAGACTTGAATCCCTCAGGACTGTGACTTGGGGAGGGGAAGAGTTGGAGTTGGTGAGGATCTGTATTTGTAAAAAGGGAGTTACAGAAACGCACTGTAAATAGTTAAAGATATAGTTTTGTGTTCTTCCCGAAAATAGAAAAGTATACTTGGGCTGGGGCGAAGATGTAATATAAAGTGTTAACAGATAGGATATGCTAACGTATGATGTAGATGATGATGTGCCACTGATATCAGTCAGGCATGTGTTAGACTCAAGAGCGAGAGAGAGAGAGGTTGGAATCATGCCTATGGGCAACGTGCCTACTCTGTAACCTGATTAGATGTAGTACTAGTAAACAAGTGTTAAGTAGATATCAAAGGATATCTACAATCTGTTTCCTAATAAAGTACCAAACCTAGAGTCCAAGATAAAAGGAGCCAATCTCAGAATACTGGAGGCCCAGGTTCATTTATCCATCGGCACATTGTTCTTCTGCAATGATCCATCTGAATAGCACCCAAGCCCATGGCCAAACCCAGCACCTTGTCTCACCCCTTCCCACCTCACCAGAGTCACCATCGCTCCATTGGCAACACTCCCACAATGCTCAAGAAGCTCGACACCATCCAGGACAAAGCAGCCTGCTTGATTGGCACCCCATCCACAAACATTCACTCATCTCAGCTGAGGCAAGTCTAAAGCTTGGACTGGTAACCCTGAACGTGCCAAAAGAGACTTACAATGTGTCATAGCGCACTATGCCATTGACCACTGAACAGATCCTACAAAGATAGGGTTGGCAGGGCTTTGGATGTCTACCTGGAGAATATCATCCAGGGGTAGATGAGATTGTAAGGCCAATTCAGCATCTGCTGAGAAGAGTTCCAGCTGCCCTCAATTCTAGCCCAAAAAACAAGATAGAAGAGCTGGAAAAGAAGGGAGTTATCGAGAAAGTGACAACTCCTACAGACTGGATTACCAGCATGGGAAACCATGCTTAGGCCTAATGAATCTAAATAACACAATCTCACAACCCCATACCAACCATCAAAGGAGTTTTATTTTTATTCATTCAGTGAATGCGGGGTCACTGGCTAAGCCAGCATTTATTGCCCATCCCTAATTGCTCAGGAGGCATTCTTTTTAATTCTTATCTTGTCTGGAGTCACATGTAGGCCAGACCAGGTGAGAACAGCAGATTTCTTTCATTAAAGGGCATCAGTGAACCAGATGGGTTATTATGACAATCAACAATGGTGTCACTTGGCACAGGAGGCCATTCAAGAGGGGGGAGCAAAAAGACAAGTGGTTGTTGTAGGGGAATCTATAATTAGGGGAATTGATAGCTTCCTTTGTAAGCAGGATCGAGAGTCCCGCATGGTATGTTGCCTGCCCAATGCCAGGGTGAGGGACATCTCTGACCGGTTTGAAAGGATATTGGAGAGGGAGGGGGAGGATCCAGTTGTTGTGGTCCACGTCGGGACAAATAACATAGGTAAGACTAGGAAAGAGGACCTGTTTGGGGATTATCAGGAACTAGGGACTAAATTAAAGAACAGGTCCTCAAGGGTTATAATCTCCGGATTACTACCCGAGCCACGTGCAAATTGGCATAGGGACGCGAGAATAAGGGGAAGTAAACACGTGGCTAAAGGAGTGGTGCGGGAAAGAGGGGTTCCATTTCGTGGGGGACTGGCAACAGTATTGGAACAGGAGGGATCTGTATCATTGGGACGGTCTCCACCTGAACCGATCTGGGACCAATGTTCTAGCGAAAAGGGTAAATAGGGTGGTCAACAGGACTTTAAACTAGAAAGTGGGGGGGGGTGCGGAGGGAAGGGTAAAACTCCAAGAAGTATGACTAATGGGAAACAAAGCAGCAGGTTAGCGTGTGGAGGGGTGAATTCAACTTCACGGAAAATTATGAAAAAACTGAAAAGAAAGGAGAGCCCAGGAGAGGCTATTAAAGTCTCCAGAACACAAAATAGGACAGAGTGTTTGGAAAGGGCTAGGAATCTAACTTCAAGCACATCAGATAAAGGGACGACAATGAGAAAGGGGACGGGAAATATAGGACTGAAGGTGTTGTATCTGAATGCACGCAGTATACGAAATAAGGTAAATGAGCTTGTGGCGCAGATTGAAATTGGCAGGTATGATGTGGTGGGCATTACGGAGACATGGCTGCAAGGGGATCAGGACTGGGAGCTAAATATCCAAGGATATACATCCTATCGAAAAGATAGGCAGGTTGGCAGAGGTGGTGGGGTTGCTTTGTTAGTAAGAAATGAAATTAAATCGATAGCAAGAAATGACGTAGGGTCAGATGATGTAGAATCTGTGTGGGTAGAATTGAAGAACCACAAAGGTAAAAAAAAACCATAATGGGAGTTATGTACAGGCCTCCGAACAGTAGTCAGGATGTGGGGCACAAGATACACCAGGAGATAGAAAAGGCGTGTAAGAAAGGCAAGGTTACAGTGATCATGGGGGATTTCAATATGCAGGTAGACTGGGAAAATCAGGTTGGTAGTGGATCCCAAGAAAAGGAATTTGTAGAATGTCTAAGAGATGGCTTTTTGGAGCAGCTTGTGGTGGAGCCCACTAGGGAACAGGCAATTCTAGATTTAGTGATGTGTAATGAGGCAGATTTGATAAGGGAGCTTAAGGTGAAGGAACCCTTAGGAGGAAGTGACCATAATATGATAGAATTTACCCTGCGATTTTAGAGGAAAAAGCTGGAATCAGATGTAACGGTATTACAGTTGAATAAAGGCAACTACAGAGGCATGAGGGAGGAGCTGGCCAGAATTGACTGGGAGATGAGCCTAGCAGGAAAGACAGTGGAACAGCAATGGCAGGAGTTTCTGGGAGTAATTTGGGAGACACAGCAAAAATTCATCCCTAGGAAGAAGAAGCATACTAAAGGGAGGACGAGGCAACCATGGCTGACAAGGGAAGTCAGGAACAGCATAAAAGCTAAAGAGAAAGCATACAATGCGGCAAAGAGCAGTGGGAAACCATGGGATTGGGAAGCCTACAAAGGCCAACAGAGGACAACTAAAAAAGAAATAAGGAGGGAGAAGATTAAATATGAGGGTAAACTAGCCAGTAATATAAAAGAAGATTATAAGAGTTTTTTTAGATATATAAAGGGTAAGAGAGAGGCAAAAGTGGACATTGGGCCGCTGGAAAATAACGCTGGAGAAGTAGTAGTGGGGAACAAAGAAATGGCGGAGGAACTGAATAGGTACTTTGCATCAGTCTTCACAGCGGAAGACACGAGTGACATCCCCAATGTTTAAGAGAGTCAGGGGGGCAGAGGTGAGTATGGTGGCCATTACCAAGGAGAAGGTGCTAGGAAAACTGAAAGGTCTGAAGGTGGGTAAATCACATGGACCAGATGGATTACACCCCAGAGTTCTGAAGGAGATAGCTGAAGAGATAGTGGAGGCGTTAGTGGTGATCTTTCAGGAATCACTGGAGTCAGGGAGGGTCCCAGAGGATTGGAAAATCACTAATGTAACCCCCTTGTTTAAGAAGGGAGTGAGGCAAAAGACGGGAAATTACAGGCCGATTAGCCTGACCTCCGTCGTTGGTAAGATTTTAGAGTCCATTATTAAGGATGAGATTTCAGAATACTTGGAAGTGCATGGTAAAATCGGGCAAAGTCAGCATGGTTTCATCAAGGGGAGGTCATGCCTGACAAATCTGTTAGAATTCTTTGAGGAGGTAACGAGTAGGTTAGACAAAGGAGAGCCAATGGATGTTATCTACTTGGACTTCCAGAAGGCCTTTGACAAGGTGCCACACAGAAGGCTGCTCAGTAAGATAAGAGCCCATGGTGTTAGAAGCAAGGTACTAGCATGGATAAAAGATTGGCTGTCTGGCAGGAGGCAGAGAGTGGGGATAAGGGGGTCCTTCTCAGGATGGCGGCCGGTGACTAGTGGAGTTCCGCAGGGGTCAGTGTTGGGACCATAACTTTTCACTTTATACAATAATGATCTAGATGAAGGAACTGAGGGCATCCTGGCTAAGTTTGCAGATGATACAAAGATAGGTGGAGGGACCGGTAGTATTGAGGAGGCGGGGAAGCTGCAGAAGGATTTGGAGAGGTTAGGAGAATGGGCAAAGAAGTGGCAGATGGAATACAACGTGGGGAAGTATGAGGTCATGCACTTTGGCAGGAAGAATAGAGGCATAGACTATTTTCTAAATGGGGAGAGAATTCAGAAATCTGGAGTGAAAAGGGACTTGGGAGTCCTAGTCCAGGATTCTCTTAAGGTTAACTTGCAGGTTGACGCGGTAGTTAGGAGGGCAAATGCAATGTTGGCATTTATTTCGAGAGGACTAGAATATAAAAGCAGGGATGTGCTGCTGAGGCTTTACAAGGCTCTGGTCAGACCACATTTAGAATATTGTGAGCAATTTTGGGCCCCGTATCTCAGGGAGGATGTGCTGGCCCTGGAGAGGGTCCAGAGGAGGTTCATGATCCAAGGAATGAAAGGCTTAACATATGAGGAACGTTTGAGGACTCTGGGTCTATACTCGATGGAGTTTAGAAGGATGAGGGGGGATCTGATTGAAACTTACAGAATACTGAAAGGCCTGGATAGAGTGGACGTGGGGAAGATGTTTCCATTAGTAGGAGAGACTAGGACCCGAGGGCACAGCCTCAGAGTAAAGGGAAGACCTTTTAGAACAGAGATGAGGAGAAACTTCTTTAGCCAGAGAGTGGTGAATCCATGGAATTCATTGCCACAGAAGGCTGTGGAGGCCAGGTCATTGAGTGTATTTAAGACGGAGATAGATAGGTTTTTGATTGGTAAGGGGATCAAAGGTTACGGGGAGAAGGCGGGAGAATGGGGTTGAGAAACTTATCAGCCATGATTGAATGGCGGAGCAGACTCAATGGGCCGAATGGCCTAATTTCTGCTCCTATGCCTTATGGTCATCATTAGGCATTTTTAATTGCAGATTTTTTAAAAATTCAAATTCCACCATGGTGGGATTTGAACCCAGAGCATTACCCTGGGTTGCTAGACTACTAGCCCAGTGACAATACCACTTACTAAGGCAAAGATCTTTACTGCCCTAGATACAAAGGATGGTTACTGGCAAGCGAGGCTGGATGAGAGCAGCAGCTTTCTAACTGTATACGGGAGATACAGATGGTTGCACATGCCCGTTTGGCATTTCCATGGCTCCAGAAGAGTATCAACGCAGACAGCATAAGGTAGTCAGTGATCTTCCCGGAGTGGAAGCCATATTGGATGATCTCCCCGTCTATGGATGTGGAGACACAGTGGCAGAAGCCATAGCGGATCATGATCAGAATTTGATACGACTGCTGGAGAGAACTTGTCAGATGAACCTGAACAAGAAAAATTTGCAATTGAAGATGCCTGAAGTCAAGTACATAGGTCATGTACTGACAGCAAAAAGTCTTCACCTGGATCCTGACAAGGTGAGAGCTGTAGCAGCGAACGACAGATGTGAAAGCAATGCAATGATTTGTTGGATTCATGAACTATTTGCCAACGTCCTTGCTTAATTTGTCATCGGATTGTAAACCATCACGTGAACTCACTGCCAAGGAGGTGCAGTGGCACTGGGGGGCAGAACAAGAAGCAGCGTTCACTAAAATCAAATATCTAGAGATGCCAACACCGGTACTGAAGTACTATGACGTTAATGATGAAGTCACCTAGCAGTATGACACCGGCGAGACGGGTCTAATGCTGCAGTCGCATTTACATCCAGGGCGTTAACGCAAACAGAATGACTCTACGCTCAGATCGAGAAAGATCTGGCTATTGTTTTTGCTTGTGAGCTTTTTCATCAATACCTGGTTGAGGGAGACAACGTAACAGTGGATTCTGACCACAGCCCCCTTCAAAGCATTTTTCTCAAACCGCTACTATCTGCTCCAAAATGACTGCAAAGAAAGTTACTTCCTTTCCAGAGACATCATCTGGACGTGACATACAAGCAAGGAAAACAGATGCACATCGTTGACATGCTGTTGACTCCCCATGAACAAAGTTGAGGATGCTACAACAGAATGTGAAATCTTCCAGATCCAACGTGAAAGCAGCAGCTCACCAGCAGCAGCTTCTGGAAGTCATCAACCCAGCAGAGGCATTGAACCTGGCAGACAAGTGCCTTGCTCAAATCAAGTGAACTGCCCAACAAGATGCAACTCTCCCAGTGCTGCAAGAAGTAATGGTGGAAGAATGGCCTGAGAGCATCGAGGACACACCTGTGGCCACGAGAGCCATACCGAGGCGAATTGACAGCCCAAGATGGCATCTTGTACAAAGGAAATAGAGTCATCATCCCTGAGGAGATGAGAGGAGAGTTGCTGAAGCACATCCATGCAAGACATCAAGGAATTGAATCGATTCTGAGGACGGCAAGAGAAGTTCTCTACTCGTCAAACAATGAAATTAAAGACCACATCGGCCAGTGTGGTGCTTGTAATGAGTACCGGCTTAGCAAGCTGGAGAACTGCTGATGACACATGACATGCAGACAACCCATGGATGAAACTGGGAGTAGCAGGAACTGATTACCTTGTCACTGTAGACTACTATTCTATCTACTGGGAGTTAGACCAGCAGACGTCAATGATGACAAGAGAGATAGTAGAATGCCTGTCAGTGGGCCAAAATCCTGGAACTCCCTCCCGAACAGCACTGTGGGTATGCCTACACCACATGGGCTGCAGCGGTTCAAGAAGGCAGCTCGCCACCACCTTCGCAGCAGCTTCGCTAGTTGTTCATATATGCCTGTGATTGCGTCGGTATATCTGATCATTAGGGAAATTAGGGAGGGGCAATAAATGCTTGCCTAGCCAGCGATACCCACATCCCATGAACGAATGAAAAAAAGACACTTCAGCCATTATGGTATCCCAAATATTGCAATGAATGACAATTCACGAACTCACGAGTGAAGAATTCAGCCACTTCACAAAGGATTCGGGAATTCAACACGACACATCATCTCCACACTATCCCCAGTCAAATGGAAAGGCTGAGGCAGCAATAAAAATTGCCAAAGGGATCATCAAGAAATGGAGCAAATCTAGCACAAATGTAGACAAGGGGACCCTCAAGTGGAGAAACACACCGGCTGAAGGCACGGAAAGTAGTCCAGTCCAAAGACCAATGTTACGCCACACTCAAACTACTCTTCCAACAGCAAAAAAGCTACTGAAACCAGAAGTAGTAACAGGCGTGAGTGAAAAAAGTCAAGGTGAAACAGCAGAAAGCCAGAGTTCATTTTGATAAGACTGCCAAGCCACTGCCGGAGTTGAGCGTTGGAGGGCCATTCAGGGTGCAAACCTTCAACCCTCTCAACAAAAGTCAGCTCGCATGGAAACTTAGGACATGCATAGAGCAGTTGTCCTCTCGATTGTACGCGGTGGAGGTGAATGATCGAATATACCGGCGCCACCATGGGCATATATGAACAACTAGCGAAACTGTTCCATCACTGCAGGTGACCAGTCAGGAAGCTGGGATCTCACCAGCTGCACAGAGTACAGAACAACCATCACTTCCAGAGGTCCACTGGCCCACAACAACGGAAACAAAACAACAACAACAATTGCCACAGCAGCAAATGCGACAGGAACGACACTCCTCGGTGAGGGAACATTACCTAGACTG